>NC_087210.1:9605030-9647530 GCF_015104395.2 Macrobrachium nipponense | reverse complement strand
CCCGTCTTCAAAAAAAGTCACTTTTACATTGTAAGTACCAAATTTATTCAACCTACGTAATGCAGAATACAGTCAAAATTTATGTGTAGATATAATGTGTATTCTGAATAAGCGTTATATTTATGAAATGCATAGATGAAAAGTTATTGCGAAAAAACCGTGTTACAGAGGCCCCGAATCTCATAGTAGTAGGCAATGACAAGAGAAATGATTCTGCTGCCATCAATGGTCAGAGTTTCTTCTGACATTTTTACCTGTATATTATCGCCTTATTGGCTTACGAACAAATTACAAATATATATTGAACAGCAGATAAGTTGAAGTTGTCATATTCTGTATTGTATGCAAAAATAACCTTATTAACTTGCCCTTCTGATTTATCAAAATTTTAATTAAGCTCAATTATAAGCGCAAACTAAGAAAATTTAACAATTAGATACACCTTTTCTTGTTCTCTCTCTCTCTCTCTCTCTCTCTCTCTCTCTCTCTCCTCTCTCTCTCTCACTACATAGAGAGCGATCAGAACCATCGGCTTTATTAACCGATAATTTTATGTATATTTATTTTCATCTGAAGCTTTTTACTCTCATTCAAGTGTGGGATTCTCGTTGAATTGAGATTTGAAATATTTATGGTGAATCTACTGCTCTCAGCGGCCTCTCAGTGTTTCGAGAGCCCTAACTATTATTCATCAAACGAACTGCTTTATTGCTTCAGCTCTTACTTCTGCCTTTTACTTTTGATGTGCATCTTTTTGTCTGTTTATTTTGCTATTTGTGCTGCTCACAGAATAATTGAATATGTGTTCTCATAAGCCATATTTATTCAGTGCAGCTATCAAAGCGAACTGGTGCACTTCCGTACCTTTTCAGAAATTTCGGGTTGTCCAATCCGTTTTTTTTTTCTTTTCTTTTTACAGTAACTGCCCGTACAAAAGGGAGATATCCGAAAACAGCTATTATCAGTCAGACTGAGGATAGGATTCTTTCGGGAGAGTAATGAAAATCTGACTTTAGGATGAGCTTTATTACCTATTATCAAGAAAATGTAACAGTGATTCCGTCGGTCAGAATTACCAACGGCGACAGCTAACTATGACTAAATGCATTACAGTCTTTACAGCTTTCGTGCTAGGATCAGTAATGCAACGACCCACCTGTCACTACAAAAGTCGTTGTTCTACACCTCTCTTTATTTTACATAATGCTCCTGTCACGTCACACTGTCGACACTCGTTAGTAATCGGACTGAAGTATCATTAGCCCCCCACCCCAACACAAAAATGTGTGAGCTATATTACCATGTAAAATAAATAAATAAATAAGTAAGAAATAAATAAAACTTGTCTACTTAACTGTACCCACACATAGTACATTTTTGAAGGCGAAATAAAAAAATCTCTCTCTATCTTCGCCCTAGGATCTGAAACCAGTGTCGTCGGAAATTTGAAGTATATATCTGACTCTAAGCAGGAACACCAGATGCATGCCCAACATATGTACAGAAAACCAACGTTCTCACTTTCATATATTCACTACTTTAGCTATCATGACAATGCTATCAAGATAGGTCTAGCTAGCAACCTATTCTTAAGAGCCTTACGAATTTGTTCCCCAGATTTCCTGAAAAAGAATTTGAACTAATTCGCAAGCAACTTTCATTTTTAAAGTATCCTGACCATATAATTGAGAAAGCAATTCAAAAAGCAAACGTAATTTTCTACCGACCCCCTAAAGACAAGACCAGAGACACACCCAACAATAAAATAAAAATTCCCCACTGGAGACGATTAAGAGAGTAACTCACACCCTTGGGAAATCCAACCCTTTTGCATTTACCTACCCAAATACCTTAGCCAAATCCCTGATTAACGTCCAACAAAAGACATTGCCCAAAGGACTCTGGGGTATATGAGATCCCATGCCAGGACTGTGACCAATCTTACATCGGATTTACAGGTAAATCACTTCCCAGAGATTAATACAACACAAACGGTCAGTTAGGTATGGACAACAGAACTCGGCTATTTTCAATCATATAAATGAACATAACCATAGAATAAAACTGGAATATGTCACGTGTAATTTATAGCAGCAACTGCCGGTACAAGAGTCAAATGATGGAATCGGCCTTAATAAAAGAGAAGCAGGTAATGAACATCTCAAAAGGGAATTGGACATCAGACATCGTCGACGCAGAGTGTTCATTCAACCAACGCTTAAGAAGATTAAAGGAAGATTATCAGCGGGGGTGACCTAAATTGGCTTACTGTGGACGAATCTCTTGGTATAAATACCACCTTTTCTGTAAACTTTTCTCATTCATATACCTGAAGAGAGAGACAGCAGTCTCTGAAATATAGTACTTTTCTCTCTACATTTTGGTGTTTTTATGGGCTCCTTTTATTAGATGGAATTCTGTTGTTACAGAACACTTTTACCAGTCATATATAATATATATATATATATATATATATATATATATATATATATATATATAATATATATATATTTATTTATATATATATACATACACATATACATATATACATACGTAATATGGAGTGCAAAGTAAGTTGATGGATATGCTGTTGGAAAAGAGTGAGAATGTGAATGCAACTGTAATAAAGAGATAAAAAGACTAATTTTGTATCCAGTAATAGAAGTAATAGTTTTATTTAGAATTCCGTTATAAACAAAAGTAGTTTTCATTATTGTTTTTTTTTTCTTTGGTCTATAACAGTCCTCCAATTCCACTCGGAGGTATTTATAGTGTTGGGTTCCGGGTTGCATCCTGCCTGCCTTAGGAGCCCATCACTTTTCTCACTATGTGCGCTGTTTCTAGGCGCACACTCTTTTGCATGAGTCCTGCAGTTACTTCAGCCTCTAGTTTTTTCCAGATTCTTTTCAGGGATCTTGGGATCGTGCCTAGTGCCTCTATGATTATGGGTACAATTTCCACTGGCATATCCCATATCCTTCTTATTTCTATTTTCAGGTCTTGATACTATCCATGTTTTTCCCTTGTTATTATTATTATTATTATTATTATTATTATTATTATTATTATTATTATTATTATTATTATTATTATTCCTACTGTCGAACCGTGACTGTGCCTATAAAGATATTTCCAACTATGACGTCGACGACGATGATTACCTAAGTAAGTGATCAACAATAGCAGCATTAATAATGGCAATACATAAATCAATAGATCTACGCAGTAGAGTACGTATATGAAATATTTAATGATTAAATGCTGTATGTATTAATCATTCTATTTTTGTTGCTCGGAAACCTCGATGATTTAAATAGGCTTTTTTTATGGCATTTGAAATGAAAACGTTGACCGTTTTCAGAGTAGGTCTCACAATTTATTAAAATACATAATTTCATTATGCGGCGCTTTTGAATTATAGGATGAAATCATAAAAGTATTTTGCCTGCCAAAACCCGTCCTATTTCCATGTAACATTCTACACTTTGTCTGTTAATAATTCAGATACAATGCGGACAAAAAGTATGATGAATTTGTGTAGTTTTGTGTGTAGGTTTGCATGTTTATATGATAACATGTATATACTGATGTGCGTACCAAATCTGTCATGAAACGTTACAATGATTTTACATTATGTTACACATAAAGTGAGAGAAACGTAGGGTACGCAAGATCTTTTGGTGCCTTCGGTGTTTAAATAGATACATTTTAGCAAACAAGAGGGAGTCGGAATGTTCTTCTTGGAAATGAAGGCCTTTCATTCTAAAACCCTTTTCTCTCTATCCAGAAAAGTACACTTTCGAATTATTACACTGTCCATCAGCACAAATCACCCTGCTCCATTATTTCAACTATCCTAAACTTTTTATTTTTACTACTTCTACTTATTTCCACATTTCACAGCTTTTCATTTATTCTTAAATACCCTCAGTGTACTTGAACAAAATGAGCTCTTGATGTTGAAGTTTTCTTGCAGTAGGGCTTCACTTATGTCCCAAGTAGGAATTTAGCAAAAACCATTGACTTGTTTTGTCTCTAGACCCACTCCCCCCGGAGAAATGGATTAACATTTTATATATATATATATATATATATATATATATATATATATATTATATATATATATATATATATATATATATAATATACATACATATGAGCGTGTGTGTGTGTGTGTGTATTCTATAAACATTGGCTCTTGACTAAACCAATACCCGCTGTATTTAAACATGACGTAATTTTACGTACGGGTTGTGATAGTATGAAGCTCGAGAAATATTATAAATGTAAAAAAATTTGATTGAATGTTCAATTAATTGACCTCTTGTCCTGTCTTAAATATACCTCCAAATCTGGGAGTCTTTGACCAGAATCAATTGTAAAAGAATCCTAATACTTACATTCAGCGCTCACTGCGAAGTCAGGAATAACAACCTTTAGCAGCCTTGAGGTAAACGAACTGAAGTCAATATGTGCTATTTTACGACTTGAATTAATATATATATAATATATATATACTAAATATATATATATATATATATATATATATATATATATATATATATATAGTATCTATATATATATATATATATATATATATATATATATATATATATATATAATACTATAATATATATATATAGATATATATATATATAATATATATATATATATATATATATATATATATATATATACTATCATAACCATACTATATATAATCTATATGTATATATATATATATATATATAATATATATATATATATATATATATATATATATAGATATATAGTTATATAGATATATATATATATATTATATATATAGATATATATATATATATATATATATATATATAATATATATATATTATATATGCTTATAATATCATAGTAAATGCACTTGAACTTCAGTATATAAGCGAATACCGCAGGAAAATGGCAGGGGCTGAAGGTCTTGTACCAGGCATTCTCTCGTGTTTATTCACGGCGCTTCGTCGGGACACAGATGAGATACAGTTGGAAGCCAGATTACAAGGTAAACAAAAATATCAAGAATACCAGATGGTTAATGGCCAAAGGGTAAAAATCAAAGAGATAATCCATTATAATCCGAGATCATGCTGTCACAAAGTATCACCATAGACTGAACCATAAGAGATACGATATATATATATATATATATATATATATATATATATATATATATATATATATATATATATATATATATATATATACTAAATCATATATATGAACAATATTATAGCCACGAAGGAGAATTGAAACACTGGAGATGCTAAGTACTTTTGTCTTATTACCAAGACATGTTCTCAGCCACTAAAGTACACATGTCTTGATAAACAGGACGAAAGTATTTAGCATCTCCAGTGTTTCAGTTTTCCTTCGTGGCTGTATCTTTGTTCGTATATTCATCACAATCATCATCACGTTTTTTATTTCTTTGCGATTTTAAAATCAAACATATATATATATATATATATATATATATATATATATATATATATATTAACTATGTCGTAGATCTCAGTACATCTATCTTAAAAAGGTAGCAATGAATCGTGTGTCTAAGGGACTGGCTACATTCAACATCCATTTCCTACTCACCCCTCTCTCTCTCTCTCTCTCTCTCACCTCTCTCTCTCTCTCTCTCGCTTCACTCACAACACCCCCCCCCCCCCCCCCCCCTCACCATTCTCCATTACCAAAGGCCATTAAATCAGACTCGTGAACTACAAAAACACATTTATTTAAGAGAGAAGCATTAACTAAATGACTCAGGTTCTTAACAAAAAGATTAAATGAAAGGTTGAACTCAGATAACCTACTCCATACTTCTATTACAATAACCAATATTATCTTAGTCACAAAACTAGGCATAGTCAACATAGTTAGTACACCATGGAACATTAGTCAAGTTCCCATCTCCAATTAAGTCATCATATTCAGTACCCCTTTCTCAGAACCGCTTCTTAGAAGAAAGGAGAACACCTAGATAAGCACAAGATTATAAATTAAAATCAAAAGATCATATGAAATAGAACATCTTTGAAATAAATATTCAAATACAATCAAGCCACACTTTTGGCCAAAAAATAAGTATGCTTACCCATTCAACACAATTTATACACTCACTTTAACCAAAAATACTGTTTGCAGAGGCCATCTTGGCTCTGCCGACTCTGTAGCTATCTCCCATCTTGGTAATCCTACTTTCTCGTTATGTAGGGATAAAGCTCGCACACATGTACGAACTCACACACATTGTTCACGCCCAAGAACTGCCTCTAACCAGTTTCAGAAGGCTCCTCTGCAACCGCCCATAGCAACAGGCCATGTCACTGATCTGCTTAGACAGCAACTTTGACGTTGCGCCACCCAAAAAGATACATCAGCATTTCCTAAGTTGAGATGTCTTGTCACTTGGAATACACTGTGTCTCCATGGGAAGTTAAATTGATGACTCTCTACATTTTAAGAAAGTCACAGTACACCCACCACCTTACAACGGTATCCTAAATATATTATTAGTACATCCCTCTTTTTATATAACATGTATATATATATCTATATATATATATATATATATATATATATATATATATATATATATATATATAAATATATACATATATATATATATAAATATAAATAAATATATATATATATATATATATATATATATACATATATATATATATATATATATATATATATATATTATATATGAATAATATATATATATATATATATATATATATAGATATAATATATATATGATATATGATATGTATATATATATAATATATATATATATATATATAATATATATATATATATATATATATATATATATACATATATATATATATATATATATATATATAGATATATATGTATATAAATATATATTATATATATTATATATATATATATATATATATATATATATATATATATATATATATTATATATATATATATATTATATTGCCTAGTCGTTTTCATCACGTATTTCCTCTTCCTACCCCCTTTCACAATTCAACCATTTACCCGTCCATTTTCAAGTGCTAACTTTCCTACATAATTCCTCCACATTTCAGTGACCATCATTATTACTCTCGTTCTTGTGTTTAATATCCTAATTAACATCACATCAATCAGACGCTTCGTGGCTCCCCTCTGAAGAGCGGAAGGGTTCACTGGAACCATTTCACTCATCATTTCGGGCATCCTCGATGTCAAAATATTTTCAGAGGTCCCTGTATTCCTCTTAAGGATATTACGATATTTTATTTTAATTTAAGGGTGCATACTAAGGTAAACGTGGATTTTTGCCGAAGGCCCAATAAGATTTAGTGGGATTTAGATTTTTGAGAGCTCCAATTATGGTGTTTCTTTATCTTCATATTTAGTTAAATTTGCTCCTCCAACGCAAAGAGCCCCTATGAAATTTGCCATTTATATCTTTCCCTTGAATTATGTTCCACAAATCTCCATATTCATCTCCAGACTCCCCTCTCAGAGTTCTCATCAAATTAGGTCTGAGTCTTTGAACTCTTTCTGTGCCAACAGGAGTCCTAGGTTTGTGTAGCGTTCGTCCAATTCGTAACCTCAATTTCATGACTATTGTAGCCGCCCCCCCTATGTTATCACAGGCCTTCACTTCATTGAATAAATCTAACAATAATTAGTTATACCTTCGATCCCAGACTTTCATTGCCGTAATATTATTACTGCCATTTAATTTTGGACTCGACTGCTTTTGCTTGCTTGGGGAATATCTTCCAAGACGGATTAACTTTTGCTATCCCAGTGTCATTCACCCCTTCTCTTTGAACCTCACACAAAGGAATTATGATATCGAAAAAAAAAGTTTGTTTAAAAAATGTGGTATGAGAGAAATTATATTCTCTGCTGTTCCTGTACACTTGCTGGATTTTTCTTTATGCGAAACAAAGTCTCGTAAAATACTTTGATTCCGGAATTAGTAGCTAAATCTTACTTATAGTTGATTTCAACAATGTTTTCTAAAGTAGCAATTTGAACTTTCATCATATAATGTATTGCTGCTGGAATAAATTGTAGCGTGCATTTGCTCAGAGGATGATTTATTGAAGATTCCAGCTTTGCATATTTCAATATCTTCTTGTCCAGATTACTGATAAATTTGGAATGTAGTCACTTCTTGGTTTATATCGAACTGTATTTTCTCTAAACATCATCGACAGTCTTTCAGTGTAAATCTAAAAACCTAACCAATAGCTTTACTCGGCAGAGGGTTGTACCTAGATATTTTTGGTAGCCAAAATTATCTATATCAGTCAAGTTTTTTTGCTGTAATTTGTGTATGCATTGTGATACTATAAGCCATCCTAGATTAGTTATTTCAAAAGAGCTAAAATAATTCCCCAAAAGAAAAATCAATACATCCTTTCATTTTGCTTTAGATTAAGCTGACCTTATGCCAGCACGGGCTCTTGCTCATAGAGCAGCCAGTGAACTTCCTTTTAACAGTCTCTGGGAGTATTTTAATACTTGATACTTTTTTGTATTTTGGAGCCATTAGTATTTGTTATTTTTAACTTATTTACTACGGTGAAGGAGCCACCTTACTTGTATCAGTTTTAGCTTCAGTATCTGCATAATCCGGTTGAACTGATTTATCTGCCATTCACTGATTAAAATTGTCAGGTCATAACTGCGACCCTTTTCCTCATCTCATGTAAAACTTCATTAGTACGTTCATGACTTACTATTAGTTCACTTTAGAACAGCAACCTAGTCAGCGTATCACGTTCATCTAAAATTTCACTCAAACGGAGATTCTTGCTGCAAATAATAATAATAATAATAATAATAATAATAATAATAATAATAATAATAATAATAATAATAATATAATAATAATAATAATAAGGATCTTTACCATAATTTCCTCAGTCTACTCAGCTGTAAATGAAAACCTATCCCTGATGGGGTAGAGTCCAGCATATGGGTTAAATAGCAAAACTCAGCAATGACTTAAGAAATGAAGGAATAAACGACAAACGACGTAAATGGAACCTCTGGCAACAGAGGAGCTTCGTCCGGCAGCCACCGGTATTTAACCCAATTGAAGGGGAAGACGGTCAGGTTACTTGGAGGTCGTCATCCAGCAACTGACCACCACAAAGACAGTAACCAACAGCTTGAGATTGGAGCTACAGAAGCAAACCAAAGGAAGAAATAGACAAGAGAAGAAAATAAGGAAATATGGAGATGCTACATCAGAAACAACCCGACGGAGAGAGGATATAGAAGAAGGTTGGTCAACATCTGGAATGAGAGGAATTACACCCCCCAAACAGAGCAGAGGCTGGCAGACCAAGTAAGGAACATAAAGAAAAAAGAACTGGCTCTCCTCAACAGAAAGAGAACTGGAAAGGGAAATGTCACACGACAACGAATACATGAAGATGAACTGAGAGACGATGCCACAGAAGACGACAAGGGATGATGAGGTATCAAAACAACAACGACACACGAAGAATGAAACACCGACGAAGTAACAGAGAGGACGGAATGGGTAGAAAAGATTAGACAATGGATGGAGCCAGATACAGAGAGAACAAAGATACCCTACAACTCCAAGAAATTAAGGCGGAAGGACAAGTGAGGTCAATGAAATAATGGGCATAATACACACCACCAGTATCACAGAAACAAATAACTTGGCATATGCAGGAGCAGATTAGTAGCAGAATTGATGGGGATCGAACACCAACACACCAGCACAACCAACACAACAGAAACCAAAACAGCAACCTCCTTGGAAAGGCGCCTGGAAAAAGCAAATCATGGTGATGAGATCTGACTTGAGTAAACTGAAAGAGACGGCAGAAAAAAAGAGCTAACAAGCAGAAAACAGGGAGGAACTCAAACGAGAAATACCAAAGTACAAGAGAGGGGACTAAACAACACAATAGAAGATGTAAAACAGAGACTTAAGACCAAAGCACATAAGATCCAACGGTACATTAACAGGAATAAGAGATACCAACAGAACAAACTATTCAGACAGCTAACCAGAAAAGACTATACAGCCAAACTAAGAGGGGAAGACAACCACCAAGAAATTCCTGAAGTCGAACCAAGTAAGAAACTCTTGGGAAAACATATTGAACAATCCGGTATCACGGGGGGACAACAAACATGCAACATGGCTCCAGGAAGTCAAGGAAGAAGAAACAGGGAGAATAAAACAAAGATTCACAGAGATCACGACAGACACAGTCAGACACCAACTTAAAGAAAATGCCAAACTGGAAAGCCCCAGGTCCGATGAAGTCCATGGATACTGGCTCAAAAAACTTCAAGGCCTACGGCACCCACGAATAGCAGAACAACTCCAGCATTGTATCTCAAATCACCATGCACCCAAATGGATGAACCACAGGAAGAACATCCTTAGTCAAAAAAGACAGAGTAAAGGAAATATAGCCAGTAACTACAGGGCCTATCACCTGCCTACCAATAATGTGGAAGTTACTAACAGGTATCATCAGTGAATGGCTATACAATTACCTAGAGGAGACAAACACCATCCCCCATCAACAGAAAGGCTGCAGAGGGAAGTGTAGGGGCACAAAAGACCAGCCCCTGATAGACAAAATGGTAATGAAGAACAGTAGGAGAAGGAAAAGCAACCTAAGCATGGCATGGATAGACTATAAGAAAGCCTTCGACATGATACCACACACATGGCTAATAAGAATGCCTGAAAATATATGGGGCAGAGGAAAACACCAGCAGCTTCCTCAAAAATACAATGCACAAACTGGAATACAATACTTACAAGCTATGGATAAGACTAGCAGAGGTTAATATCAGGAGAGGGATCTTCCAGGGCGACTCACTGCCCCCTCCCCACTACTCTTTCGTAGTAGCCATGATTCCCATAACAAAAGTACTACAGAAGATGGATGCCGGGTACCAACTCAAGAAAAGAGGCAACAGAATTAACCATCTGATGTTCATGGATGACATCAAGCTGTATGGTAAGAACATCAAGGAAATAGATACCCTAATCCAGACTGTAAGGATTGTATCGGGTGGGGACATCAGGATAGAGTTTGGAATAGAAAAATGCGCCTTAGTCAACATACAAAAAGGCAAAGTAACAAGAACTGAAGGGTGGGATAAAGCTACCAGATGGGAGCAACATCAAACACCTAGATGAGACAGGATACAAATACATGGGGAATAAAATGGAAGGAGGGTGGATATAAAACACCAAGAGATGAAGGACACGATCAGGAAAGAATATATGCAGAGACTCAAGGCGATACTCAAGTCAAAACTCAACGTCGGAAATATGATAAAAAGCCATAAACACATGGCAGTGCCCAGTAATTAGATACAGCGCAGGAATAGTGAAATGGACAAAGCAGAACTCCGCAGCATAGATCAGAAAACCAGGAAACGATATGACAAAACACAAAGCACTACACCCAAGAGCAAATACGGACAAGAACTATACATAACACGGAAGGAAGGGAGGGAGAGGACTACTAAACATAGAGGACTACATCAACATCGAGAACAGAGCACTGGGGCAATATCTGAAAACCAGTGAAGACGAGTGGCTAAAGAGTGCATGGGAAGAAGGACTAATAAAAAGTAGACGAAGACCCAGAAAATATACAGAGACATGAGAATGACAGGACAGAACAGAGGACTGGCACAATAAACCAATGCACGGGACAATACATGAGACAGATAAAGAACTAGCCAGTGATGATACATGGCAATGGCTACAGAGAGAGCTAAAGAAGGAAACTGAAGGAATGATAGTCAGCGGCACAAGATCAGACCCTAAGAACCAGATATGTTCAAAGAACGATAGACGGAAATAACAATCCCTCCCATTTGCCTTAGTTAGAAGGGGAATAACGAAAATGAAACCATAAACCACATAGCAAGCAAATGCCTGGCACTTGCACAGAACCAGTACAAAAAGAGGCTTGATTCAGTGGCAAAAGCCTGCACTGGAGGCCTGTGCAAGAAACATGAGCTACCTTGCAGTAATAAGTGGTACAAGCACCAACCTGAGGGGAGTGATAGAAAACGATCAGGCAAAGATACCTCTGGGACTATGGCATCAGAACGGATAGGGTGATACGTGCAGATAGACCAGACGTGACGTTGATTGACAAAGTCAAGAAGAAAGTATCACTCACTGATGTTGCAATACCATGGACACCAGAGTTGAAGAGAAAGAGACGGAAAAATGGATAAGTATCAAGATCTGAAAATAGAAATAAGAAGGATATGGGATATGCCAGTAGAAATCGTACCCATAATCATAGGAACACTAGGCACGATCCCAAGATCCCTGAAAAGGAATCTAGAAAAACTAGAGGCTGAAGTAGCATCCATGACTCATGCAGAAGAGTGTTGATCCTAGAAACGGCGCACATAGTAAGAAAAGTGATGGACTCTCCAAGGAGGCAGGATGCAACCCGGAACCCCACACTATAAATACACCCAGTCGAATTGGAGGACTGTGATAGAGCAAAAATAATAATAATAATAATAATAATAATAATAATAATAATAATAATAATAATAATAATAAAATAATAATAATAATAATAATAATATAATAATAATATAGAAATAATAAATAAATAGAAACCAAAGCAGCCTTCATGTTCCTTAAATTCTTGGTTTCCATGTGACCAATACGGGCCACAGTACAGCAAATTGACGTTTATGTTTATTTATGCAATAAACATATGAATGTAAGCCGCCGGTTATTATACAATAAATGGATAAAGGAGCGCATCCAGGTTAGTGACGTAGACACTGGCAACCGTTACATAATGCCCGGATAAAACATAGCCAGAGGACTGGTTCATTAAACTTGAGGATCATACCATGTAAGGAGAGCTCTTTCAAAAATATTAAAAGGCTGTTTCTTGTTGGGGAGGATGTTGAAATAGCATTCTCTCTCTCTCTCTCTCTCTTCTTCTCTCTCTCTCTCTCTCTCTCTCTCTCTCAGCCTTTCCAGGGATGTTGAAAAGCACAATCGTGTATATTCCATCGTTTTAAATTCTCTTGACCCTCTGAGCTCGACTATCATATGTTAAACGTCATTTATTGAGCACGAGGATTACTATTAGCCAGTTCAGTGACTACTACTAGTCCATTCAACGAAATTAATATTATAACATTTCTTTCAGGTTGAGATGAAGCTCTGAATACAATTGTCTTCGGTTGTCAAAATTTTTCATTAAAAGTGAGTACAAACGCAATATTTTTAATAGGTGTTTTTTTGGGCGAGTCACATTGAAAAAAAAAAAAGATTTTTTCCAGGGTTATATCACTAAGTTGCGGGAGCGAAAAGAATGCGCAGTTTTGTAATGAGCTGTAAAATCTTAGATTCTGTATGAGCATGCATTACTTGAGCCTTCACTCCTGCAACTCATGGTCAAATGGAGTTTCATTTTAATTTTACACTTTCAAAAAACCCCTTCATCTGGAAAATTAAGATGAAAATTCCAAACCTTTTTTGCCTTGACATCAGAGGAATTTTCCGTTTCCCGCATCCTGTCAGTATCATTTATGATAAGGAAACCCAAGGAATACTCGTGGAGTGTCTACCCTTATCAAAATAGTAAAAAAAAAAAAAAAAAAAAAAAAAAGACAAAAAGATATTTAGTTTGTTTTTTGATATCAAGCATTGAACGCCACAAGGATCAGTCAACTGTCCCTGTTTCAACTCTTTGAAGGTCGTTTATGAATTTTTATTTCCACAATCTCTTGGCTCTCCAGCCCTAACTGATCACATTGTTGGATATAACGTAACATTTTACAGCTTTAAATAGTCACCTGACTAATGATTCGTCACTCTAGTGATAAATATTCACTGTTTTACTCTCCTGTAGTCCGCAATCACCTCTCCATATCACTTTACGCTACTTCCAAACACTACAGGTCCAGTTACGAAATACGCATTTCCTCACCTTTATTTTCAATATATTTGTTTTTTAAATTTAAGGTCTCCTTATATCTCCGTTTTCCTTCTACACCTGTGGCCTTTTCACTCACTCACAGTCTTGGAATAAACACAGAAACTGGCGACCTTCGCCTAGTTCCTTTGGACAGCATTATTTGGTAGGATTCTTATTACCTGTTATCACATTCAGTTTACTTCTCTCTCTCTCTGATCTGATTCCGAGGAAGGGAATTTGCAATAGACAGGGGGGGGGGAGCGATAGTTTCCGATATTAGTTAACATCCTCATACTATCAATGAGTTCATTTAGCTCTTGATGCAATTAAGTCAGTTTTGCTATTTACTACACAGACAGACAGACACACGCATGTATGTGTGAGTATGTATATGTATGTATATTATGTTTACATACCTCAAGTATAGAAGACCCATTAAAAGACTGGTTTAAAGCTAAGGACTAAATTTCGGTGGAAGCTTTATAGTCCACCAGAATATATTCCTCAGCTTTAAACCAGAGTGTTTTACTGGGACGTATCCTGTTTAAAAGGAAGAATTTTTTAATTTTTATACATGCATATATACATTAGACACATACTATACGGTGTTCTCAAGTGGTGTTTTTGTGAAAATGTCATGTTTTATTTAAGCAGATACACAAATATTTCATATGTTTTTCAGCCCCATTTAGAAGTTAGAATTATTCAAAAGTATAATCATCACTGAATGTTTGTAAGCTCCCTGCTATAGACAGATCAGTACCAGCGCATTTCTCGCCATTTCCTTTCTGGATTCTGATGTTATAGGAGTACGAAGTTTCCAAAATACTTGATTGAAGTTTTAAAGTTGGCAGGTTCAGTTACGACTTACTCCTTTCAGACATAGATAAAAGCGAACGAGAACAACCTCTTATTCCCTTGTTCATGGCAATACTTCATTTGCATTTCTTCATTTTTTCTTACTGATATCTGCATCTTCTCCATTCTCATCGTTATTTCCGTTTTTTCTCCGAGAGAAATGCGACTCCATAAAGATTTATTGCGCGCCGATTAAGGTCAGTCAACGGTATGTTTATATATATATATATATATTATATAGTATATATATATATATATAGTATATATATATATATACTTTATATATATATATATATAATATATATATATATATATATATACATATACATATATATATAATATTAAAATATATATAAATATTTATATTTACACACACACACACACACACGCACACACACACATTATATATTACACACACACACACACACACACACACACACACATATATATATATATATATATATATATATATATATATATATATATATATATATAGTGTGTGTGTGTGTGTGTGTGTGTATTTATATATATATTAAATATATATTAATATATATATATATATATATAATATATATATAACATATATATATATATATATAGATATATACAGAATCTGCTGTAAGTGTTTGCGTTTGTTTTTACCTCCCTCATTTACAGCTGCACTTCCTTTTAGTGAGGCTCTTTAGAGACTAAGCAACCCACTGTATTTTGCTTCGATCTCTCCAGTGACACCATTAACACATCGCTCATTAAAATTCCATCAGTGGTGTTCCCCATGGGTGTCTTCACTATTGTATACCATTTTAACGTAAAGTAGCAGGTAGTTAGCATGTAACTGAAAATAGAGTAAGTAGATGGAATTGTAGAATTGGTTTCTTTTAGATGACATAAGGAGATATCATGAACTGGCATGTATAAATGGTAATATATAAGAGAAGAATCTATAGGCTTAACGTGATCTTGTATACGAGAAATGGTTATGTAATGGCTTCAGCGAGAGTAAGACGGAGGTGGCAGAACTGATGGGTAATGGTTCCCAACTCGCTGAAGGTAATTAACCGCTAGCCCAATGACAAAAAAATAACGTGGACTATTTCATTTTGAGTAAGGTTAAATATATCATAGACACTAAATATTTTGGTTCGGAATATGTTGCTAACTCAATAATTACCAACTCAATTTCGAGAAAATTGTACAAACTATTAAATTATGCACACCATTAATAATTTTGGTCTCAATTTTTCTTTGTAACCAGATACTAGATTGTCTTTACACTACCAATGTGGTATTGGGTAATTTCAACGCAAATCGGTTTCCACAGCAAGACGATTCCACTGTTTGGACTAATGTGCAATAAATGTAAAAGTCCGCTCACTCTTACACCTGTGAGTTGGTGCAAAAGTCAGATGATGTCTGGCTGTATGTGATAGCAGATTTTGGTAAGTACCAATTATTGGAAATGGTTTAGAACGGTGCTAAGATTTTTGAAACTTCACTAAGGTCTGGGTACAATGATTTGATCATGAGTGCACTGGGCTAGGCCTGGTAATATAGTAGATTCACATCGCCCGTGCATTTCATGTCTAGGCCAGTCCCTTACGACGCTCCTGATTGGCTGTTGATTAGCCAATCACTGGGCTGGAAACTCTCGGTCTCTCTTGAGAGTTCACAAGAAAGAAAGAGAGAGAGAGAGAGAGATAATTTTCCCCCCTTCCGATAAAAATTGCAAAGTATTAAAAGGGCGTTACTCAGGGAATGACAGAGCTGTCTCCAGACGGTGAATTAATCACAGAGTTTTGGAGCAGTGAAAAATGGAATGAGGTTCTTATTCTGCACTGAATTGCTCCAGGTTTTAAAGTGCTGGACTTACGCAGTTTTTGTAGGGAAGGTTAATCATTTTTTTCTAGCTATGACTATAACAGATTAATAATAAAATTATATCCTATATTCGCAATATTATTGATAGTAATGATAATACATCGTTGACTAGAATGGCAATTGGTATAAGTTCTGAAGGCCAAATATAAGCTTAGCGAAGTTCGTGTCAGAGAGGGTCTTCTAAAATGATAATAATAATCAACAATAATAAAATGGTGGCCTGCTGTAGTACAAGAATGAGAGAGTGAACCTTTGTTTTCTGGATCAGCTTCAGTGTTTGGTAGTTCAAGTTATTTCGAAAATCATTTCAGAACCTTTATTTTCTGGTTCTTTGGTCCTGGGGTGTCACGTACATACCAGTGAGGTTAGACAGTGTTATTTGTTCCACTTTATTAAATACTTCTGGACTATTTACCTGTCTTGACTGGGCTTTTAATATTTCATGAAAAAAAATTTACAACTTAAGAAATTGGAAACGGTGTAATTGTTAACATAATGAGAAGTATACCTGTCTATGTTAGCCTTTTTTTTCTAATAATGTAGAACTAAAATGGTCATGTGGAGCGTTTATTTAGGTAAGCAAAAAGGGAAATTTCTTTATACGTTCCTGAATGCATAAGCAGTATGCATTAATTGTTGTAATGTGTAAAGGATGTACGAATCATTAGTTTATTTCCAAATTCTTTTCAAGATGATAACGATGATCCTTTACGAGTTGATAATGATGTGTTTAGAATCTTGTTGAAATATCACTTTCCAAAGAGTATTTTCTTTACTTAGTATTATTTCTAGCTTTCCATTATAGAATGGTTGGGAATTATAAACATACCGTTACAGAAGGGTAGAAATAATATTAGGGTAATTTTCAAAAAGTTAGAAAAGCAAATTTGCAATGAAAACTTTTTTACGCGATGAAATGTTATTGCTTAGATACGCAAAGAATGACTTTTATTTTCTAATACGGAAAACATTGCCTTCATAACGAAGTCCAGTAAAACCGAAGGTTTCACCTTTTGTTAAAAAAAAATTATCACATTTGGTTATTTTATAAACTAAAACATCTTTTTATCGAAGAAACGGTGGGTTTCCAAATGTTTTTTCTTTTTTAGAATAAACACGGAACTCTGGATACTTTATATCCCACGACCGGAACACCATAAATTTTTCTTAAATAAAAAGAAGACATTTCTATTTTTATTTCTTCCTTTTCACGCCTGAATGGCTTCCTTTTTTCTCGTAATAGATTGGATATCATTTATTTAAAAAACAAAAATCTATCCATAAACGTTTACATTTCCCTGCCCTAGCTGTAGTTGAAACTGCACCCTCTCCATACCAATGTAAAAATATCCCCTAAAAAAGGATTAATATTTCTCGCAAATATATTAAGAGCACTGAGTGACAAAAACTCGAAAAGTGGAGGCTTATTTTACAGAGGCAAAACACTAAATTGATTATTAATATGACTTGTATTATTACGTAGCTGTACAGCATTGGTATTTAGATGGATATAGCGTGAAAATGTAATGAATATTTGTAAAGCAATGAATACCCTAACCATTTAGGTTAAGACCTTATAGTGAACGGTATTTAAAGCAATAGTTACTCTCTATAAAAGACAATTACTATATGAAAGTAATTAAATACGATTTACTATAATCTACAAAACAACAGGCACTACTCCCTAATGATAAGTGTGTGAGTGTCAAAACGAGAGAAATTATTCATTTAAATGTGGGCATTTACTATAGAACACCTTAAGTAAATAGTTGAAAATCAGTATGCCAACTAAATTTCTAATTCATTAACATCCAAATACACCAGAGCTTCTAGATTAGTAAATACAAAAACAGTACATCAAAAGGATTGCAGATATGCAGGATTTTGTTGATCAAATCTGTAAAAGAATAATATGTATAAGTTATATTACGCGACCTAAAATTAACCATCAGTAATAGACTTGTTGAATGGCTATAACTAAGAGAATAATGCAGGAACCAAACAACGTTTCTCCAACAAGGATCTTTCCCTATCCATGAACAAGCATCACAGAAACAAACGAAGCATAAAATCTGAACGTGGTAATCAAAGGAAAAATATCAGTTGATCCAGAAACTACGAATGAATAGCAAATTAAATTTGATAAATGAATCATAGTTTATATTTTAATGAAAGTATTTCCTATTTTTATTTCCAATTAAAAGTATTATTTCAACAAAGCAATGGTACGTATAATAGACACAAATACGAGTTCAGAATATTTATTGTTAATAATCCATCAACAAGCAACGAACGGAACACTAAAATCGAATGAGACAATTAGGCAAATGCCAACACAGCCAGGATTATCATTATTCCGCATTGGACAAGTAATGAAAACACTGTTTAATATCCTTAATAATCCGATTATATTTTGAGTACATTTCTGTCTTGCTCTCAGTTCACCCAGGGTCCCACCGGTGATGCTGATGTCATGAGATATTGTTAGGTAGAGCGGAAGATTTGTGGAGCGAATTCCGAATTGAAGGATGCTCATGACAAACTGGTAAAATTACATGCAGAAACTTCACGGAATAATTTCATTTTAGATGTTATGTAGTTATCTGATGTAATAAAACAAACTTAATAATAATAAAAAAAAATGATCATGAAATATTCATCAAGGGTTATTAATGCCTAGTAACGGACATAATTTTACATTTCACGCGGAAAACAAAGAATCTACTTGTAGGGAGGTTTTTCTTTTTGATGTATTTCCTTGCTCACACACACACACACACACATACATTACATATATATATATATATATATATATATATATATATATATATATATATGATATATATATATATATATATATACATCGAAACTACAAATGTCCTTTAATATCTAATCACTCTACCTCGGAATTAATATCATTTTCATATAGCTTAACCGAAGGGGAATTTTTATTATGCGATAATAGAATTGTCGGCGGCCAGGCGCGAACCCAGGACACCATACAAATCCAGGAACGTCAGTGAAGCATTTACCCACTCCACCATTCCTGGATTTGTATGGTGTCCTGGGTTCGTGCCTGGGCGGGCCGACAATTCTATATCGCCTAATAAAAATTCCCCTTCGGTTAAGCATATATGAAAATATATTAATTCCCGAGGTAGAGTGAATTAGTTATTAAAGGACATTTGTAGCACAATGTATGTATATGAATCACGGTAATGTGATATTACTTATATACGTATATATATATAGTATATATATATATATATATATATATATATATATATATATATATATATATATATATATATATATATATATGTATATATATATATATATATATATATAAATTACGGCCGATTCTTCTGTATATATATATATATATATATATATATATATATATATATATATATATATATATATACAGAAGAATCGGCCGTAATTTAAGAATGGGCAATTTCGCTGTTCAGGCAAATCCACCGTCCTCCATCGATAAACCGGCTAATCTCCTGGAGCGTCCAAGTGGTAGTTCCTCCGTTGGGTCAGAGTAGCTTTAGGCACTGCAACTTGGCTTGCCAAAGGGTTGGTCGAGGGAGCTGTTATAAACAGTGGTCGTTGTATGAAGGATAACGAATCTTTCATGTAAGAGGATAAATTTATGAATGACCTTATGTGTAGACAGTATATGAAGTATTTTAAGTCTGGTATATTTAATTCAGGTGCCAATCATTTAGCCTCATCTAATGCTGCTGTTGCTGCTTCTCCTTTTATTTGGCGAGGTAACACGGTCCTGACGTGACACTTCCATTATCATAAGTGTTCAACAAAAAGCAAAGCTGAGGTATTCCATCGTTCGTTACTGTATTTCTTCATTTCTCAATCCAGGTGTCATCACACGCACTGACTTGTTGATCTTTTCCATTTAATGTTTGGTTCTAGAAATATCTTACAATCCGCACCCAAAAACAGAACAAACATCAATAATATCAATGTATGCCCAGGTCTATACGCCGCATGCCCAAATCAGCACATGGATATTTGAAGGGTATTTAAACCCTCAGTCATCCTTGTTAGTGTTATTTACCTCATCTTGGGTTATCCAGTCCTGATATCATCCTAGACAGCTGATCCTCACGTGAAGAGCTCCTCAACCGTAATGACCTTTGTACTATGCACTGGAGTCGTAATACGCTTTGTCAGTCTTAGTGGCTGTTTTGAAAATAGGATCCTTCATGTAATTTTTTTTTATTATTATTTTATGTGGTTTGGTGGAGAGTGCCCAATGTTATCTCATGTTCGTTGTGAATATTATCATCTAGTGATATTTATGATGTAGAGTGAGTAATAAGTATATGTATGTATGTATGTATGTATGTATGTATGTATGTATATATATATATATATATATATATATATATATATATATATATATATATATATATATATATATATTATATATATATATACAAAACAAACAATACCAGCTTTTTCCTACTCGGCTACTACTGCAGGAGGTGAGTACTTTCTGCAAAGGTAGTGAGTGGACCATGTTATGTATAATTGCAGACGCAGAATTGCCTGATTTTTCGGGCAGATGAAGAGGAAAATGTTTAGTGAAAAGAAGAAAAAGGGTATAAAAGAATGACCAAAGGTTCTAAAACTGCGTTGAGAGAGAGACTGCTGTGCGGACGGCGGCATTTATTGCATTCCACTCCTCAGAGTTTTCTTTCCTGGTGTGGTCAAAAAGGAAATTGCTACTTGGCTTCGTATCATTTTTCCAGTGAGATGTTTCATATTTCTTCCTCTCTGTTTCAGCTAAAACTTTCCATTCTTTGCAGCTCCTGGTGGTCTTCTCTCACTGGTGATTCATTTACGGAATTAAATGTCATTAGATCTAAAGGGATGGATAGGAAGTCTTTCGATTCTGATTGTGACAACGCAAAAGCAGTGTGCTGTCCTCTATTCTTAATATTTCTGCTGGAAAATCTCTCTCTCTCTCTCTCTCTCTCTCTCTCTCTCTCTCTCTCTCTCTCTCTCTTCATATAACATTATCAAATAGGACTTCGATTAATTCCAAAGTCGAGAGGTCATTCGAGAAAGTGAGGTCAGAGAATGAATGAGACTGTAGTGACAAGTCCTCTTCAATTCCGACTTTTTAGAATTTCGAATTTCCACTGATTACTTCTTTTTGCTTCTCTAAGGATATTTACTTATAACTTTATAAGAAAATTAATTTTAGCTTTTATGTGATAAATACTTTCTACATCAGACTGAAATGCTGAAATCTGGAAAATATTTAAAAGAAATTTAATCTCCTTTTGTTGACTAGCGATGAAATGATCTATGAATTTTCCATACTAGCTGTGACATATAGATGGAAGCTCGAAATACACACATACAATACACTCACAACAGGCACACACACACACACACATACAGACATATATATATATATATATATATATATATATCATATATATATATATATATATATATATATATATATATATATAATATATATATACACTTTTGCTGTATGTAATGTCAAGTTGATATAATGCTGTACCCTATCATACTAACTACCAAATTTTCTTTTATAAGTTGCAAAGTTTTATACTACTCCATTTTATTTATTCTCCACAACTTATACAGTTGTCCAATTAAGTATTCTGCTTAATTGGCTTTCATTTAGTTTCACTGCAGCCATTAACAAGGGTATGCCAATCTTTTTCACGTAGCTGTTACTCTTTCCAACTGAAATTTCGGAAGGCTGTACAACAGATTTTGATGATATTGCTTTCTAGTTAATCCTTCGTTTTACCCTGGTTACAACAGTTCCGCGTTTGTTTTCAAATGGTCTGTGATTTAACTACAAATATTGTGGTCTTCCGCTTTGGCGAAAGACTGTTTGTCTTTCCTTACGACTGTTGTTCGTAATCATTACTGGTTCTACTTTTCTTCTCTCCTACGTTGTATCTTAGTAAAGTTGATTCTTCTTAGAATAAGGGAGATGATTCAAAACGGAGAAGTTGATACATTAAAAACAGCTTTATTTCTCAACTCCATCACAAGAGAGATGGTTCGGTCAGGAGACCGCTCCGTTTGATAACTGGAATAGAACTGACTACTCAAAGCATCGTGTCGATAGCGAAACACTAGCTATCTCAGCGATTTATACAAAAAGAAAATAAGTAGTCCGCCGGCTCGGAAGTTACAAGTTTCCGGCGCAGGTTAACAGGTCAACCGCTTCCCATGGAAGGTGTTGTGAGCAGTTAACAGATTCATGAATTGATGATGTTTCCAAACAAACGTAAACCAGGCTACTGCAAGCATTGCACAGCGTGATCTAGATTTGAGATTGTCACGTAGGACGCTCCTAATTCACCAATGACCCCTCAGGTCATGGGTTCTATTTACAGATATGTAATTATCTGTTTCAAAGAATGTATTTATTACATTAGGCTCGGACAGCTACCATTCAAGCCTTGAATAACAAAAGTTACTTTAAACATGGTTTCTTAGGAGTGTGCTCGTAACATATATTTAGATATAATCATAACAAGTGATTAAGTGCATAAAAAAGGTTTTGTTACATACCCTTTTTGGACATATTCATAAATAAAGAAAAATGCATGGAAAATATAGATCCATGTTTGATAATAATGATTATTAGGTACCAAAAAAAAAAATTAAAAGGTTAACATGTATACATGAAGATTATAGTAATAGGTAACCCGATTAAGAATAGCGGTTACTCAGTAATATACATAACATGATCATGGATAATTGTTAAAGAGTACTTGTCACTCTTTGTAATTATATTGTGCACAGATATAGATTCCTGGTACGTACACGCACCAATAGTTTAATATATAGGGCTTCAATATTTTATTAGGTGCCCGAAAAATACTTTTATGTATATGAATATATATATATTGGGCTACAATATTTTATTAGGTGCCCGAAAGATACTTTTAACTGTTCAAATGCAAAGGCTTGGAGTCTTTCTTGTCCTACATATTGCCAGCGTACAGACCGCTTTTCACACACAACACAATTCCAGACAGTTTTCCTAGGAACCAGGTGAAATGGCCAGTTTCAGATGGCCCTGAACGTATACGCTTTTAACGCAACAGGAGTGTCGTCTGGACGCGGCAAAACGTTCCCTTGAAGATCCTTCTGTGTTCGCCTCATCCTACGCCAAGCAAAGATGTTAACGGCGATAATAAACATTGCTGTAACGCAAAACACGGCTAGCAGCACGTAGTAATGAAGATTTTCTCCTCCTGCATAAGTCGGTAACGCGTGGTCCATCTCAGCCAGTTGCGTCAAACGATGAGCCTACCGCGTGTTGTATGGGAGAGGTAGTGATGGGATAATTGTAGTCGCCCAGATGTAGTTCGCGAAGAAGGTCCTCTCACGTATTATCGTGTTGACCCTCTGACGGTGTAGTTTGTAGATTGTCCCTGTACAACCATCAGCTGCGAAAAGACTTGGGGAATGGGCGGTGGTCCCGTCCGGGCATGACACTTGAAAACCTTCCTTGCCGTATCGGATCCAGGAGCCGTTGTTAATTCTGTAATTGAACTTATTACCGTCAAAGGGATAAAGTTTCTTCAGACAACCTTTGCGTGTATGGGAGAGAGAACCGTTTAGCACTATGCCTAACTCACATGAATCCATTGATATAGGGTGGAATTCAAAAGAGTCAGCTGTACAAACTTTGTTATTCATGGCTTCTGAACAGTGAGTGAATTTATCTAAGTCTTTAATGACTGTATATGATTTCTTATCAGGGGAAATCAATACCTGTCCCGTCAAATTGGATATTACTGGACTTAAGTTATTCGTCATGAAAGTTGGGAACGGTGCTATTTTGTAAGATTGCCAGGCATCGGAAGAATCAAAGGGGATAGTGATCATAATCCTATAATTTTCAACGCTTACAGATATTAAGCTATAATAAAACTCTATTTTCTGGGCGTCTAATAAAGGAATATAACCTAGTTTCTCCCGTCCGTTCTCCAAAGTTAAAGTCAGATCTTTAATAGGCATAAGGTGTGGAGATAACACACCCTTTGTTGCTAACGTAATAGCTTCTACATAGTCCTTTGATTTCTCAATAAAATGTGATATTTTGGTACGGATATGATCTATTTTCGAACTATAATAAGCTAACGTAGCCAGCAAGTGTTGAACTTCCATAATCTGATCGATATTACTAGAATGTTCGTTCACCAAACTCATTATTTGATTGACTGAGGATAACTGGCTACGCAGTTCGGACAAAACTAATTCGGTTTTGTGTTGCAAAAACTCAATTCTTTTATTTTGATTATTTATCTTAAAGAGTTTGAAATTCCTAAGCCTAAACTTGCAACAGATCCCAAGATGTTTAGTCCAGCAAAAATAAGCAGGTTGCGACGTTCGAGAGTATTGGGCTGCACAGACCACATCAGTAGGTCCCGAGCAAGTTCCTCTGCCTCAGCGGTTTTATTCTGCAAGTCGTAAGATAACATTTCCGTGACGTTTAGGGTTTGAGCTAGCGAAATCTCTGAGTTAGCATGAAAATAACGTTGGTGCATTTCCCTTAACGAAACAGCAAACCTCAACAGGTCATTCTTCAGGTTAAGGACGTCATCCTCAGGCAAGAATATCGCCTGCATGTCTACTTCTATGACTATATTACTTGCTGTAATGAAAACGTCTTCTGTTCTTTCTATAATAGTGCCATGATTAAACTCTAATTCTTCCGTTTTAGCGCTCTTCCCACACGACAAAGATGACTGAACGAACAATATCACTCCTAACAATAACAGATTCATTTTGGAAACCTGTAATGAGTAAAAAGTATTACGTAATAACCTCCATGTTGAAAGAATATGTTTACATACAAATATGATATATATATATATATATATATATATATATATATATATATATATATATATATATATATATATATATATACATATATATAAATTATTATACAAGTTTCAAAAATGCAAAAAATTTTTCCTCACTCCATCTACTTCTTTAGTTTCTGATATGTGCCAATGAACGATCTCATATCAGGGTTGTGGATACGTTTTTGAACCCTAAATCTATTGGCCGTTAATGTTTCTAAAATGTTAAATGGGCCTTCAAACTTAGGTGTCAGTTTGTAGTTTAAACCTTTACGTACTTATACTTGTATGTATACCTTATCGCCCACGGCATATGTTCTAGTTGGCTTAGCTATTTTATCATTATTTCTTTTCATTATAATTTGTGCTTCTTCTAGATTCTTATGAAGTATATTATATCGACTTATGCTTGCATCATACATCCTTTAGAGGATTTGATAAATTGGTTGTAGGGCGTTAAATACATGGAAAGGTGTTCTAGCTGGGATACCGTACAGTGCCTCGTGCGGTGACATTTTAATAGATACATGATTTGAGTGATTAAGAGTACTTAGTACCGCAGGATGGCAATGTCCCAGTTGGGGTCCATCCCCCCTAAGGTGACCCTTAAAATGTTTAAAATCTTACGATTTGCCCTTTCCACTAGCCCATTAGACTCTGGGTGGTAGATCATGGTATTGATTTTCTTTATGCAAAGAAATTCACACAAGGAGTTAAGGAAGTGATTATTGAACTCTCCGCCAGAGTCTGGAATGATCATGTGTGGAATTCCATGTTTACAAATGTAGCACTCGTAAAACTTCCTAGCGCACTCGACTGCGGTTTTTGTTTTAAGCGCTATCAGTTCTGTATATCGATCAAGGCATCTATGATTACTAGGAGGTGCTTATTTCCTCTGTCTTAAAAAAAAAAAAAACTCGTAAACCCTGTTTAATAAATCTAAGTGTACTCTTTCAAAGGGTTGATTTGGCACGGGATAAGCCCCTAGGCTGGACAGTTGTCTTCGTGTGCCCTTTTGTTATTCTTGACAAGTGCGACAATTAGCTATGTGCTTTTTTTATATCTGTAAGCATTGTATGCCAATAAAATAAGGATTTGGCTTTCTGTGACATGATGGGAAAACCCGGGTGTCCATGCAGTGGACTTGCATGCAACCATCTTAAGACAGTGGGTATGAGTGAAACTGGTACCACCACCTGGTCGTTATTCAACTGTGGTGTGTTGCGGGTTTTCCTCATCACGGATCTACACAGGATATTATCTTTGATTATATAATTCTGCTGCTTATACTTTATATATTCTTTTTCCTTCGGATTTCCGTTTAATGCGTTTATGATTTTTTCTAATTGCTGATCTTTTCTTTGTTCCGTCTGTAATAGTTCAGCACTCCAGCCCAGATCTTCCTGTTCAGATATAGTTTTAACAATGGGCATGGAGGTGGATATATCTATTAATTCAGCTAATGGCTCCGTACAACATGACGAGGGGTTGCGTGACAATGCGTCAGCAATGATATTTGCTTTCCCAGGTAAATACCCGATCCTCGCGCCAAAGTCTTATATGATCATATGCCACCGAGTTCGCTTAGGGCTGTGACGTAAAGCTCCTGTTTTAAAGAAGTCGGTTAGGGGGCTTATTTTGATCAGTGAGAACCTTGACGGGATAACCGTGTATTATGAACTTATAAATGCACTAGTGAATTAACAATAGCGAGCCCTTCCTTGTCTATTACTGCATATTTACTTTCGGAAGGTCTCAGTTTACGTGAATAAAAAGCTATAGGGAAAAACTGTTAATCATATTGTTGAAGCAATACACCACCTACTCCTAGGACTGAGGCATCTGTTTGCATAATAAAGAATTCCTTACTGAAGTCAGGAAATTTCAAGATAGGAGAACTACACAGTTCCTATTTCAAGTATCCGAACGCCTGTTGATGTTTTTTCAGACCATATGAAATCTACGCCCTTCTTTATAAGATCGGTTAGGGAGCGGCTATGATTGAGTAGTTGCGTATAAAGCGGCGATAATAGCCACTACATCCTAGAAATTGCTGTATTCCCTTGAAATTAGTAGGTATCAGAAACTTACGGATAGCCGATACCTTATCATGGACTACTTTAAGACCTTGACTAGACACCGTGAAACCTAAATAGACTAGTTCTGTTTTAAAAAATTCACACTTAACTTATCTTTACCCTTAGGTTTATTGCTGCCATTAGTCCTTTGTAGCACTAACTCTAATTTACGTAGATGTTCTTCTAAGGTATTAGAAAAGATTACAAGGTCGTCCATATAGGCATGTAGGATATCTCCTAACAAGTCTCCAAACACAATGTTGATCATTCTAGCAAAAGTTATAGGAGCACAACGTAAACCAAAAGGCATACGCAAAAATTCATAATGTCCCCTGGCTGTGCTGAAGGCAGTGTATGGGATACTCTCTTCTTCCAACGTAATCTGATGGAAGCCTTTGAGTAAGTCCAAACTGGTAAAATATTTGTTCTGACCTAGTAAAGATAGAATATCGTCAGTACATGGCACTGGAAATCGGTCAGGTATTGTTTCCTCATTTAAGCGACGAAAATCTACGCATATCCGCCAAGTTCGATCTTTTTTCGGTACTACTATTAACGGAAAATTATAAGGGCTGTTTGATTTCCTAATGACTCCTTCTTTTAGCATTTTACCTACTTCCTCAGTTATCTCATTCTGGAATTTCATAGGAAGTCTGTACGAAGGTACATAGATAACTTTCTGTTTGTCCTTTAGCCTTATTTGATGCTCGATGACATCCGTTTTCCTTACGTTCCATCCGTAGTGGAAAAAACATCATAATATTCAGTTAAAAGATTCAAAAATTTCTGCTGAATTTCTTCTTCTTGAATGTCTTTATTGGTTTTATTTTTTTATAGATTGCAAAAGGGATTCATCCGCAACTGATTGAGCGGGATTGATCTCAGCTACAGTAAGAATGCGATGTTTATAAACTTCCACATCCAAGATATGTTGATTTTTGTGGATTACTAAAGTGGTATTCAAATGATTACAGACTTCGATGTTACATTGTTGTTGTGAGCCGACTGTATAAATGGCTTGTGTGACGGATAATCCGTGTGTTTTCAGAGTGTCGGAAAGGATTAACATTTCAGATCCCGGCAAGGTTTTCTTTACACGCACTAATATGTTTGAAGTTACGTTCGGCTCGAGAGTTTGCCTGCAAGCTGATATTACGGGTGAGCGAGAATTCTGTTGGGTCGCGTGGATTATTTCTTGGTTCATGAGACAAGTGATTGGTTCTTCGATATATGTTACTACTCTTTCTGTCTCCTTATTATCTAAAACTGATTTTAGGGTATTAGAAGACTTATGGAATTTCCTTTGATATACACGCCGTGTTTTGCAGGGGCTAAGGTAATGTTTTGATTGCCCATAGACGGGTATCCTATAATTACAGTGGGATACATAACAATGTTTTGTACAACAATAAAGGTATCGGAAAACGTGCGCTTACCGACCTTGTACTGAACATGAGTTACTCCTACCACATTTAATTCATTATTTCCTATACCCGAGAGTCTTACTCCGGACTTCTCTATAGGGAAGTTCGAAAAGAGTAAATGATGAGTCTGCAAATCCATGATATTACGTGGACTACCAGAATCAAAGAATAAGGTAAATGACTTATGGTCCAAATTTACTGCATGTAAGGTTGGGCGTAACTCATCTTGACTTATAATTGCATGAATTTGTTGCAAATCTACGGGAACCTGCACAGATTTTTTGGATTCGGCCGTGTGTTTCATAGGAAAATCGATTGCCTCACAATGATCTGATAAATGATTAAATTGATTATTTGATACAAAGGATGTTGATGTTAATGACCCAACATCCTCCTCTCCCACCCTGGAGCTTACTACGTGGTATTTGCTTTGTTTTGCACACTCGGAAAATTCGCTTGACCTTGCACGTTCTGGCTAGACGGCCCAGGAACAGAGGTACCTGAAGCACGATTTGTTACTTTCTGCTGTTGAACAGCATTACTGTTCGCTTGTTCCTTTTTACAGTACTGAGGACCCTCCTTTTTGTTTTCATTGGCAACTGTTTGCGTGTTTTTTAGGATTCTGCTGTTGATTCCGCTAGAGGCAACGATTATATGAATGTGTGGTTCTGTTATGAATTGAACAAAAACGCGTCCGACAGTCTGATATTATGTGACCTGGCCTATTGCAATTGTAACAAGTCATCCCTGCTGCTTAATTATTATTAACTACGTCTACTTGTTGTGGCTTATCCTAATTTTTTGCAAAAGCTTGAGTAAGCAAGGGATCAAGGTCAGTACATTTAGACATGTGTTTTTTTATCTGTTTATACACATCTAGTTCCGTACTGTCAGGCGTTAGCTTTTTAACACAACACCGCACTAAAGCTACAGGCAACATGACTGCCATACAGATTAAATATATCAAGTGCATGGAAACATTCACAGCTATATTGGATCTTGTAACCCACGTGGAGTTACGTAAGTTTTCCTGATGATCATTTCGCCGGTCGGCAATTACTGCCTCCCGTTCTACAACACTAGGCTGAGCCATAGGGGCTTGGTTAAGGATATTTCTTGAAGCTAGTACTACGTCTAAAGCCTCTTCACCGCCATACACGGCACGTAACCTAACTTTGAACTCGTACCATGTAGCCGCCTCTTGGAAAGAAACACCCCTTGGATATGCACTTGCGTCTCCTTTAGCAATGTCTATGAAGCTTTTGGCTTCCTGTAATTGTACAGATGGGTCTGTGATGCTTTTTGCATTTAAATGAGCGGCCACAGATGAGATCCATGCCTCAACGTTTTGAGGCAGAAACCCATTGACCCGACCTTGAAAAGGGACAATTGCTGACCTCGCGCTGACAAGCGTCACAACATTCGGGTTGCCAGCCGCAGTAGTTGCCATGTTAACTTTTACTTTTTTCTTATCACTCCTATTCCTTGCGGTTCTATCAAAATATCTATAAGAGTACACTTGACCACTACTTAAACGCATATGCAATATACAGTATAAATGTGTTGCAAATAATAGGAAAATCCACCCAAAAAAGATACTATTAATACAGATAATTTGATAAAGATACTATACGGAGAATTCCTGGAAGAAAAAGCGTAGCAACAACGAGAAAAAGAATCTGCGGGTGAGAACTCGTAGTTGAAGATTGATTCCTGTAATGAATGAAGATTAAAACTGAATAACTCACCCCAGGAATACTGGACGATCGACTCTTGATGTACAACACTTCACTGAGAAAAAACCTGAATAGATCAAAGTTCTATTTAGCTCTGGTTTATATGTGGAAAGATTGTTGGCATTCCGATGACGTCACAGCCTCTCTCTCTTTCTCTTGCGTCGGAAGAAGTCAATGTCGTGATGACGTCACAGCCTCCCTCTCTTTCTCTCGCGTCGCTTCCTCTTGGCCTAATCTCCACGTCCTAGCTTGTGATCGCGCGTTGTTTCCTATGTTTGTTTCTTCTTTCCGTTGATGTTCGATGCTGCTTCGCGTCCGGTTTTGATTCTTGGAGATATGTGATGACAGTCACTCAAACGTCGATGTTGATGCTTGTATTCTTCTCGATGAAGGACATATCTTCGTCTTCATAGGATGTTTACAGTTGCGTTGATTGAAGATCCCGTTTCCTCAGTTCATTATTGATTAATAGCCGGAATTCGATGATTGAAATTCTTCAGTAGGCTGATATGGTTCTTGTTTAAGTTTGGTCTTCGCTTGCCACCATTATTGTGGTCTTCCGCTTTGGCAAAAGACTGTTGTCTTTTCTTACGACTGTTGTTTGTAAGCATTACTGGTTCTACTTTTCTTCTCTCCTACATTGTATCTTAGTAAAGTTGATCCTTCTTAGAATAAGGGAGATGATTCAAAACGGAGAAGTTGATACATTAAAAACAGCTTTATTTCTCAACTCCATCACAAGAGAGATGGTTCGGTCAGGAGACCGCTCCGTTTGATAACTGGAATAGAACTGACTACTCAAAGCATCGTGTCGATAGTGAAACACTAGCTATCTCAGCGATTTATACAAAAAGAAAATAAGTAGTCCGCCGGCTCGGAAGTTACAAGATTCCGGCGCAGGTTAACAGGTCAACCGCTTCCCAGGGAAGGTGTTGTAAGCAGTTAACAGATTCATGAATTGATGATGTTTCCAAACAAACGTAAACCAGGCTACTGCAAGCATTGCACAGCGTGATCTAGATTTGAGATTGTCACGTAGGACGCTCCTAATTCACCAATGACCCCTCAGGTCATGGGTTCTATTTACAGATATGTAATTATCTGTTTCAAAGAATGTATTTATTTCACAAACGAGGTCGACCTTTCTCTTTTTGTCAGTCTGCTGTAAACAGGGCAGGTCATTTTGTCAAAACTTTCATGCATGTATTTATTTTTTTGGTAATTGAAATGGCTATCTGTCTGTCCGTCTGCACTGTTTCTTATCGCCCTCAGATCTTAAAACATCCTGAGGCTAAAGGGCTGCAAATTGGTATGTTGATCATCCAGCCTCCAATCCTCGAACACGCCAAATTCCGGCCCTCTAACCTCGGTAGTTTTGATTTTACTTGAGGTTAAAGTTAGCTGTGATCGTGCGCCGCGCCTGGCACCGCTATAGGTGCCAACTACACAGGCCACCACTGGGCCGAGGGTGAATGTCTCATGGGTAGCGACTGAGAATTTCATGGGCCATGGCTGAGATTTCATACAACTTTACATGCTGTATAGAAACTCGATTTTTCGGTGCATTTTTTGTTGTTTACATATTACCGAAGACAGTCTTTACCAGAGAAAAGATTCGTACAACAGCGTATAGTAAATACATTTATTTTATAGTTTTGTGAGAGTTATTAGGATAGACCTGGTGATTCTGTTTTTTCATTTGTTTTTGTTTTCTAAGTATAATGTCATCGTTCGTAAACCTAATCTAATGCGAATATTTTCTCTCGCTGTTATTTTTAAGAGGATTATTGTGCAAGTCAATTCCTAGATTTTGTATAATTTTTTTTTCATTAAACACTAAATGGATAACAACATTTCGTTGGGACAGTTCGATATGGAATCAGATACCCTTGTCCAAATATCAGTTAAAGCGGGCTTTATGTAAACCACAATCTTTAATTTTTTCGTTTATTTTCACAACACTCGTCCTCTCTTTTTTTCAGATTTTCCTACATTTTATTATTATTTTTATTTGAAGATTTCTGAGTGCATAACTTATAACACATGCCTGCTTTGATGAATGAATACCATAGCTCTCTCCCCAGTAGAGCGACGGGATTTTGTAAGTTGTCTTTAAATGTGATAAACGAATATCATTAGTTATTTTTATTTTGCCTCTTTTTTCATCTTCTAGTTTTTTTGTTTTGAAACGATGTTTCTTTTGAATTAATCCACATCGGATTTCCAATATTATAAAGAAAATATATTAAATGATAACTATATCCAAATAGTCACAATTGAGAGTTCCTGCGATTTTTGGCCTAATTTCACAAGACAATGTCATACACATAAAGTTGTGCGTTACTTTCTTACGTAAGAGCAAAATAATATTTTATTAATCAATGAGGGGCATTGGTCTTAGCGTCTTTCCGTTTTTCTGTTTCCCTTTAGGCTGTGTGAAATTGGTTGCCCTTGTGTTACGGACTCTTAGATCTCAGAGACAATGTTACGGTGTCGAAATATCCTGGCCAAGGGTCGACACAATGTAACGGCCTCTGAGGGAGGTCCGCTTCAGGTTCGATATGAAATGAAAAGAAAAAAAATATATCAACACCAACAGTTGAGACTGGGGATACGAATATAGAAAGAAACACTAACACAACAAAGGTTTATTTACAAGCTTACTAACAAAGGTAAATGCAGAATGGTATCTCCTATTTACATAAACAGATAGAATCTTACACTGCATGAACTGGGGGGAAACAGTGAGGCAATTCGAATACTTGCTAATCAGTTTGGCACTTCGAAGAGGTGGCTTCATAAAAGTAGAGTGGCAATTGCAGACGTCCTCTTGACTCCGTATTGCAGAAAATAGTCTATTCGTAAGGCAGGAACTCCCCCCTTTTCTTCTCGAAGTCTGCTCAACGTAGAGACAACTCGGCCGTCCACTCCTGAAGACGACTAGACCAATATCCAACCAACTCCCGAACAACTCTTCTTTTGATTGATACTTCGTCGGTTCCTTCGTCTCTAGTCTCTCTCTGATGATCACTGCAGCTGATCTCTCACTGATAATCTGATCTGTGGCTCTTTCTAACTGGTGATCTCTCTCTTTTACGATCTCTTCCTTCTTCTACGACTACTCTCTATATCTCCTCCTCATTCTGCTACTTCCTCCGTCGTATTTATACGGCATCCTGGGGGCGGAGCCTACGGCGGGCGTCACAGACTCCCGAGGTTTCTAGACATTCTTAGATGAATCTAGACGAGGTATTGCATCAGAAAATCGCGGCGTTTCTCACATAACGACGGCGCGTTTTTACGCTCCACAACACGCCCGACGATTCCAGAACAGCCGCGAGGAAAAGGCGCCTCCAACACGGGCGCGAAAACCTCCTTACTGCCGAACTTCTCGAAAATGCGTCCTCCTTTCCTTTATCTTCCTTTGCTATGAAGCGATTACCATCACACCTTGGATTCATATTTCATTGCACAGGTGACAATTCCCACCATAAAAGCGAGACCCGGCTCTTACCTCTCCCAACCCCCCTACCTCAGGCTAGTTTTGGAAAGGGGAACCCATATCCTTATCTTTATACCTCAAGGGAAAAAGCACATAAGTCTTGCTTCTTTGTATAGAAAAAAAAATTCAATTTTTTTCAAGATGGGGTTCTTGCATTCTTGGAAACATGAGATAGTCCTTAAAGTCAAAAAAAAAAGGCGCTGAGAGAGAGAGAGAGAGACGAGAGAGAGAGAGAGAGAGAGAGAGAGAGAGAAAAGAGGACGAACCTTCCTTTATAAACATTCATACGGCACATTTCGACTAGAAATAAATATACCTACTAAACTTGCCCTCTCGCTCGTCACAAAACTTTAATCGTAAGTATTGTTTTCGTTGGTTCCTAGATTGATTAGATGAAGTCTCTTTCATTGTATTTCTGAACAAACTCCTGGATTCTAGCTTTATCTACTGGATGCTCCCACTGCGTAGTTTATTAAGTTAGCTGCTAGTCTCCACGTCACATTCTTCGGTATTCTTCTGAATCATTTTCATTTCTCGAAAGTCGAGAGATTAAAAAATCAACGCTCAAGTCTGGTGACTTCTGCATGATCTTCAGTTTTCTAAATACAATGGTCAGGCGCAGTACAGTAGTCTAAACTGTATTGCAGCCATCATTCTATTGGATTACACAAACATTAAATGACATTTACACTGTTTTTCAAGTTTTATATTGCCACCTACGGAAAGTCGTCAATTCGTACTGCTTGAAATTCAAATCTCGCAGGTACTGAATCGTTTAGTGATTATAAGTCCCTCCGTTAATACATCCGAAATACGTAGCGGCTCAGTGGCATGGTCGGTATGGTGTTGGCCTGCCACCTCGGTGGCCGCGAGTTCGATTCTCAGGCATTTCATTGAAGGGTGAGAGATGTGTATTTCACCATACAGACAAAACAAATACATCCAAAATACAGCCAATTGAGTATTAACCCTTTACTGCCGACTGGACGTAGTTTACGTCGACAGTTTTTGTCTCTCGTGTGCTGACTGGACGTATTTTACGTCGACTTACAAAAGTTTGTTTTTAAATTCGCGGAAAAATACTTATAGGCCTACCAGCCTGAAACTTTTGAATCACGCGCCTTAGGGGATGCTGGGAGTTCACGGATCAAGGTTTTGTTTTGTTTACAATCGTTACGCAGGCGCGCAAGCGCGAATTTCTTTCTTGCCGCACTAAAAAGTATCTGTGACACATCTCAGAAATTATTTTGTCACTTTGACATAATTTTTGTACCATTGTAAATTAGCCGTTACATGAAGTATTATATATGAAAATGTGCGCATTTCTATGTAAAATACAACAATAAAATACTCATGATTGTAGCTTTTATCAGTTTTGAGATATTTTTATATAAATAACGATAATTGCCAAAATTTCAACCTTTGGTCAACTTTGACTCTACCGAAATGGTCGAAAAACGCAATTGTAAGCTAAAATTCTTATATTTTAGTAATATTCAATCATTTACCTTAATTTTGCAACTAATTGGAAGTCTCTAGCACAATATTTAGATTTATAGTGAATTTATGAAAAAACTTTTTCCTTACGTCCACGCGGTAACTCTTCCGAAAAAAAATCATACATGCGATTGTGGTAATGTTTGCACCATTTTAAAATTAGCCGTTATATAAAGTTTTATATATGGAAATGTGCACAATTTCATGCACAATACAACTAAAAACAGCCCAGGGTTGTAGCTTTTATCAGTTTTGAGATATTTTCATATAAATAATGATAATTGCCAAAATTTCAACCTTCGGTCAAATTTGACTCTACCGAAATGGTCGAAAAACGCAATTGTAAGATAAAACGCTTATATTCTAGTAATATTCAAGCATTTACCTTCATTTTGCAACAAATTGGAAGTCTCTAGCACAAAATTTCGATTTATGGTGAATTTATGAAAAAAATAACATTTTCTTTACGTCCGCGCGGTAACTCTTCCGAAAAAATCATACGTGCGATTGTGGTAATGTTTGCACCATTTTAAATTAGCCGTTACATAAAGTTTTATATATTAAAATGTACGCAATTGCATGTAGAATACAACAAAGAATAATTGAAGGTTGTAGCTTTTCTTATTTTTGAAATATTTGTATATAAATCACGATAAATAGAAAAAAAACCACGTTCGGTCAACTTTGACTCTACCGAAATGGTCGAAAAACGCAATTGTAAGCTAAAACTCTTACAGTCTAGTAATATTCAGTCATTTATCTTCATCTTGAAACAAATTCGAAGTCTCTAGCAAAATATTTAGATTTATGGTGAATTTAAAAAAAAAAAATCTTTCCTTCCCTCCGCGCGCGGATTCTCTGCCACAAATCTCCGAAATGCGTACGTCCCATTCTCGGAATATTTGCTCCGTTTCATATTAGGCATTTCATAGAGTTTTATATATGAAAATGTGCGCAATGTCATGTAGAATAGAACGAAAAATACTTGAAGGTTGTAGCTTTTCTTATTTCCGAAATAATTGCATATAAATAATATATATATAAAAAATTCGACATTCGGTCAACTTTAACTCATCAGATATGGTCGAAAACTGCAATTGTAAGCTAATACTCTTACAGTATTTTAATATTCAATCATTTGTCTTAATTTTGAAAGAAATTGGAAGTCTCTAGGACAATATTTAGATTTATGGTGAATTTTTGAAAAAAATATTTGTTTACGTCCTCGCGTTACGAATTCATGCATTATTTTGTGATAATATTTTCTCTGTGTTGCTTTTATCGTTTTACAATGTGTTATATACCAAAATGATTGCAATTTAGTGTATATTACAACGAAAAAAAAGTAACTTGTTACCTTTAACCGTTTTGCGCACAGCACTATTTGAATACAATTATATATGAAATTTCGTTTTTACGCTATCATATATCACATTATTAATATATGATAATGATAATTTTTTTCATTTCTGATGGTTTCATACTAAACTTCTGCCACTGAAAATAAGGAGCCAAAAATGAACTCTTAATCTTGAAAACTAAGCGCGCTGTGATTTTTTGAAAAAAATATTTTTTCCACTTCTGCGCTCACTCTGAAACACCTCCGGCGAACGGGAGACAATTTTTTTTTTTTACCGCTTCGGCGTTTAAGGGTTAAACGAAATGTTTAACCAATAGCTCTTATGGTGGAGGTGGGTTGATATCGATGGGCACATACTATATACAGCAGAAACGGTGCCAACTTATACCTCTATTCACAGCCTAGTGGTTACCGTCACTGAAACCACCAAATCGTTTATCAATTAAAATTCCCCTTCAGTAATATTCCCGAACCCGAAGCAGGGTGAATTGGATGTTAAACGTCATTTGTAGCTTAATAGATGTTAAACATCATTTGTAGCTTAAGGATGTTAAACGTCATTTGTAGCTTAATGTTTGTGAATATGTATATGTGTGTGTGCAGGTAACTAATAGCTGCAATACTTTCTTAATTTCTCGAATTCTTAACACTTTTTGGATATGTTTGTGACTGCAAATCCTTAGTTCCAAATGCAAGACATATGAAGTGCTCCTCAATGTCCAGGTATCAGGATTCGAACCCGCACCCAGATTATCAGAACGAGGTCACGTTACCGACTTCGTGGTCACGTGACCTCGCTCTGATACTTTGGGTGCGGGTTCGAATCCTGCTACCGGACATCAGAAGTACTTTATTTATCTTGCATTCGGATCTAAGCTTGTAGAGACAAGCCATCCAAATCGTGTGAAGAATTCGATAAATATATATATCTATATATATATATATATATATATATATATATATATATATATATACTATATATATATATATACTATATATATATTATTATATATATATATGTGTGTGTGTGTATATATAATATATATATATATATATATATATATATATATATATATATATATATAATATAGATATATATATTCTATATATATCTATATATATATATTTATATATATGTATATATATATATATATATATTATATATCATATTTATTTTTTTTTTTTTTTTATATATATTAATTTATATTATATATATATGATAATATATATTATATCTATATATATATCTATATTCTGATATATATGTATATCGATAGATATATCATATATATATTTATATATATAATATATATATATAGTATATATATATGTATATATATATATATATCTATATATTATATATATATCTCATATATAGTAATATATATATTATATAATACATACAAACATATTGTGCATGTATGTATATGTCTGTTCACTTTATCGAATTTATTCAGGCCTAATTGATTCAGGAAAATCATCTGATCGACCCCCCTTCCTCTCTCTCTCTCTCTCTCTCTCTCTCTCTCTCTCTCTCTCTCTCTCTCTCTCTCTCTCTCTCTCTCTCGTACTTAACAGGCATCGAACCATTAAAACTGGGACCATCTGTTTTTAAGTTAGAAGGACCTTCAAGAGCAGAAAGTAATCCAAATTCTGCAGCAGAGCTGAGATGTTCAAAGGGTATTTCCCAAGAGCAAACTCGGGAATCGGAAGGAGCTCTTCTGTTCTTTTCATTTCTAATTCCACTCGGTTTTCCAGTTTTGAAGATGGAACTAGTAAGGACAGCTGCTTAGACATATGAACATTCTGTAGTAAAGTTTGGCTATCTATGTATTTTGGATAGCTATGTAATTTTGCCAGTAATGGCATGTTCACATATTTTGCCATTTCACATAAATCTAACCTAACATTGATAAATCCAGTATCCGCTAATAATATAATAATAATAATAATAACAATAATAATAATAATAATAATAATAATAATAAAATAATAATAATAATAATAATAATAATACCACACACATGGCTAATAGAATGCCTGAAAATATATGGGGCAGAGGAAAACACCATCAGCTTCCTCAAAAATACAATGCGCAACTGGAATACAATACCTACAAGCTCTGGAATAAGACTAGCAGAGGTTGATATCAAGAGAGGGATCTTCCAGGGAGACTCACTGTCCCCCCTACTCTTCGTAGTAGCCATGATTCCCATGACAAAAGTACTACAGAAGATGGATACCGGGTACCAACTCTAGAAAAGAGGCAACAGAATTAACCATCTGATGTTCATGGACTACATCAAGCTGTATGGTAAGAGCATCAAGGAAATAGATACCCTAATCCAGACTGTAAGGATTGTATCTGGGGGCATCAGGATGGAGTTTGGAATAGAAAAATGCGCCTTAGTCAACATACAAAAGGGCAAAGTAACTAGAACTGAAGGGATAAAGCTACCAGATGGGAGCAACTTCAAACACATAGATGAGACTGGATACAAATACCTGGGAATAATGGAAGGAGGGGATATAAAACACCAAGAGATGAAGGACACGATCAGGAAAGAATATATGCAGAGACTCAAGGTGATACTCAAGTCAAAACTCAACGCCGGAAATATGATAAAAGCCATAAACACATGGGAACTGCCAGTAATCAGATACAGCGCAGGAATAATGGAATGGACGAAGGCAGAACTCCGCAGCATAGATCAGAAAACCAGGAAACATATGACAATACACAAAGCACTACACCCAAGAGCAAATACGGACAGACTATACATAACACGAAAGGAAGGAGGGAGAGGACTCCTAAGTATAGAGGACTGCGTCAACATCGAGAACAAAGCACTGCGGCAATATCTAAAAACCAGTGAAGACGAGTGGCTAAAGAGTGCATGGGAAGAAGGACTAATAAAAATAGACGAAGACCCAGAAATATACAGAGCCAGGAGAATGACAAACAGAACAGAGGACTGGCACAACAAACCAATGCACGGACAATACATGAGACAGACTAAAGAACTAGCCAGCGATGACACGTGGCAATGGCTACAGAGGGGAGAGCTAAAGAAGGAAACTGAAGGAATGATAACAGCGGCACAAGATCAGGCCCTAAGAACCAGATATGTTCAAAGAACGATAGACGGAAATAACATCTCTCCCATATGTAGGAACTGCAATACGAAAAATGAAACCTTAAACCACATAGCAAGCGAATGTCCGGCACTTACACAGAACCAGTACAAAAAGAGGCATGATTCAGTGGGAAAAGCCCTCCACTGGAGCCTGTGCAAGAAACATCAGCTACCTTGCAGTAATAAGTGGTACGAACACCTACCTGAAGGAGTGATAGAAAACGATCAGGCAAAGATCCTCTGGTATGGTATCAGAACAGATAGGGTGATACATGCAAATAGACCAGACGTGACGTTGATTGACAAAATCAAGAAGAAAGTATCACTCATTGATGTCGCAATACCATGGGACACCAGAGTTGAAGAGAAAGAGAGAGAAAAAATGGGTAAGTATCAAGATCTAAAAATAGAAATAAGAAGGATATGGGATATGCTAGTGGAAATCGTACCCATAATCATAGGAGCAATAGGCACAATCCGAGGATCCCTGAAAAGGAATCTAGAAAAACTAGAGGCTGAAGTAGCTCCAGGACTCATGCAGAAGAGTGTGATCCTAGAAACGGCGCACATAGTAAGAAAAGTGATGGACTCCTAAGGAGGCAGGATGCAACCCGGAACCCCACACTATAAATACCTCCCAGTCGAATTGGAGGACTGTGATAGAGCAAAAAAAAAAAAAAAAAAAAAAAAAAAATAATAATAATAATAATAAGAGAAAAGAACTGAGGGTAATTAATTCTGATACCAACAGACTTTTAAAACGATTATCTCCCCATCATCAGACAGAAACAAAATTGCAAAGTTTGTTAGCCAACTTACCGTTTTCACCAATGGATTTTATTTTTTATATTTTTTTTTCGTTCGGGGGGGGGGGGGGCGCGGGGGGTGGGCCTTTGCCTGATTAGTAAATAATCGCAATCAAACTAGCAGGCAGATGGATACCCGAATTTTTCGTATGATAACTCAAGTCGAGTTATTTTGTTTTGGAGTTAAATTGAAAACCAAATGATAAAGCCAGTGGTTCTTAACTCTTTGTAAGTAACAGATGGCTTTAAGAATCTGGTGAAAGATATTGACCTCATTCCCAGAAAATACATATAATCACATAAAAACAGCATTTACTCTCTGATTAAACGGTCCTTACAGGACATGTTTCTTACTATTTTCCATGCAAAAATTAATGAGCATTTCATGAATAAGTAAAACGCAAATATTTCGTAGATTCAAGAAAAGGAAACTGCAAGTTTGTCCAAAGTTATTTCCACGTGAAGGTTGTTGTTGCTTGTCTCGAATAGGGATGTGAAATTGCAGAGAGGTTTCTGATAAGGGAACACGGATGTCATTTTTGACAGTCAGCTGTTTTCGATATTTCGTTTGTATGGAAACAGGTGAGGGAAATCCAAACCTAAAGAGGATTTAGATATTGAAAGTATAAGCCACTACGGAACTTCGTTCGCACTATATAACGCTGTGAAGAAAAATAAACTTTTTAATTAACTATCTCTCGTGTAAGGGACATGACATCGCTCTCCTTTAGATTTGCAAACCTAACGTATTTAATTCGCCCTTAATTAAGTAATTTTCATACACATACAGACACAGGTTAGGTGAAGTGATGTAGGTAACCTGGAGTCAATGCGTGGAAAACTATGCAAGGTAGAAAACGTTATTGCAAGTGAATGAAAGAGAAAGAGTGCGATACTGTTGCAATAAATCGAATATTGAGATGCCTGGATGACCACCGTTGGTATTTACCTAAAGCTGACTGATAGTATTGAGTTGTGAAACAATATAAACATTAAAATAATACCAATGAAGCGTATACACATGACAAATGCTAAAGCCACAGTGAAGAGAAAAGGGAAATCTGTGTATACTACTTGCAAACGTATACCAGTTCAGAAAGTTATCAGTTAATCACTGTTAGCATAATAACTTAAATACATCCATACACATAATTATAGAATTTAAGGTGACACTTTGGCTTGTTATCTACGCGTCACCTACTCTGTAAAATATAGGTACTAGTACTAAACTTGGCGAATGCTCCTTGGGACGCCGCGTTTAGTACTAGCCCATCGGGGATCAAAGAATTACATTAACCCAC
>NC_087210.1:9588399-9604530 GCF_015104395.2 Macrobrachium nipponense | reverse complement strand
TGTACCTGAAAGAGAAACATCTTTTACTTCAGGAGCATCTACCATTCAGACACAACAACAAAATCATACAATACTCTCATCTACCTTAGAACAGTCATTCTCGATTTTTTTTTATGGTAATGATTGCTAACTGTATTCATTGCCGTGGCCCACCCTTCTTCACCATCCCTCCATATTGCATATATATATATATACTATATTATATATATATATATATATATATATAATATATATATAATATATGTATATATATATATATATATATATCATATATCTATATATATATAGAATAATATATATATGATATATGTATATATATATATATATATATATATATATATTATATATATATATATATATATATATATATATATATATATATATATTATATATATATATATATATAAAATATTGTTTTCAAAATCGATGATTTATTTATTCGAAAACGTTTTACCTACTTAATAACTGTTCATTTCTTTAGTAGTCAAGCTCTTCCCACTTAATAAGTATTGATGAAGAAGTACTATTTTGAGATTTGCATATAATCTGAGATTTCAGGAATTGGAATCCTACGTGAAAAATCACGTAGGATTCCAATTCCTGAAATCTCAGATTATATGCAAATCTCAGATTATATGCAAAATGGGTACAAAAGTAATTTCATATAAAGGAAGTGTTGCGTGCATACCTACTCGTACAGTAATCTCCCGTTTATAGCGTAAAAGTCATTGCCAAGAGTATATATTTATTATTAAGAACATTTCCGTTAGTAAAAAATAATTGGATACCAAAGTAGACATTTACAAATGCTATCTGCATTTCAGAATTTTTATGTGGTTTTCTTTAGCAGAATTTTTATTGACAATTTTCAATAGTATAGAAAGTTTCAAAACGAAAATGAAATGTGCATGGTGAGAATAAAAGAGCCTTTTTAAATTTGTGGTTAGTGATGAAAATATTTAGGTTGAATTCGTTTGTTCGTAATTTTGATGCATATTCACTGAATAATTGTTATAAATGAGCGATAAATTATTCTAATTTGGAATTTATGACATGTTTTAATATTTATTTTCATCGGGGAGCGCAGAACTCAGTCAAAGTTTTTTTTTTTTTTTTTTTTTAAACAAATTAGTGTTATTCAGACAATTAAATTATTCCTCTACCATTTTTTCAAATGATTGTTGCGTTATTAAAGCCATTGATAGTTGGTAATTGTTTCGTCATAAACACGCATAGACAGACATACATAATTCACACACACACAACACACACACATATGTATATATATACTATATATATATATATATATATATATATATATATATATATATACATACATACATATACATATATATATATATATATATATATGATATATATATATATATATATGTGTGTGTGTGTGTGTGTGTGTGTGTGTGTTTGTGTGTGTGTGTGTGTTTTGTGTGTATATCATGCGATATTGCTCCCTCTACATGTAACAGAAGATTAAAAGTGTATATATATAGATTCTACTAATGTGGGTCGTACCAAAGCCAAAGAGAAGAGTATAATAGCAACCTCATTCCCTATATGTTTAAGGAAGTAGTAGATCAGCATTATCTGGAGGTAGCCTCTCTCAAGGAAAAGATCGTATATGTAAATAGACATATTGATGAGGCAAGTTTACAACACTTTATGACTTCAATAAATAACTCAGTTTCATCGACAATTCTCTTGTTATGAAGTGGATTTTCTCTTTTTCACATTCCACGTGCAAATGAAGTCAAGCATTCATGAAGATAATAGGATGTTATGATTTTAATAATCACGTTTTAGACACATGACTCAATTGTAAGAGTTTAGAAATAAAGGAAAATTCAAGGGTTGATACCATAAATGAAGACTATATAGAATATTTTCCTGAGAGAGAGGAGAGAGATATATATATATATATATATATATATATATATATATATATATATATATATATATATATGTATATAAATAGATAGATAGATAGATTTAGATACTACCACTTCATAAGTTTGAATTATCATTATTCTTAAAGTTTACAGTGTCAAATAACATTTTGTTTATTTCGAGAAATTAGAACATACATTACATATATTTTTTTTAGTTCTGTACTTTAATAGTTATATTAATAAATGCTTTCAAATAAACGAGTTCAGTCTTTTTAGTTGTTCTTTTTCAACAGAACTTAGCTTCAAAACAAAAGAAAGTCATTTGCGGTTTTTCTGATCCACTTGATCTTTTGTGCCCCCTGAGATTTTTCATGCTCCTTCGGATAGGTTTTCTATCGTTCTCCAGAATCTGTAGGTTATTCCGAAAAAGGAATATTTTTTGTGTTCGGTGATTCTCCGTTATTCTTCTATCTTGCATCTAAAATGGCAGATTTGCGCTTTTTGATGTTTTATTGAGATTGGATGGACATCAGTTCTGTAACATCTACGTAATCTATCATGTGAGTCAGCATGGCGGTGGTTTTTATATATTTTGAGGATTGCTTAGTCGTCAAGATCGCGCTCTCTCTCTCTCTCTCATACACATAAACGCACACAAATGCACACACACAGACTTAAGCTCTCACGAATACACACCTTTGGTAAGAAAGGTAGAAATAGTGTTGCTATAAACAATATATAGCAATTTGCTTGGATTATATTACGCTACAATCCGTTATTGAATTTCCCTGATCAATTTCCTTCTTTTATTGAGATAACATTTGAATTATGTGACCTCGCTGAGGTGAGATGTCTGCCTCTCTTGATTCGAGGGATTTAATTTTCAAAAGCAGTCGGGTTAAAGTAAGAAAAAAAAAAAAAAAAAAAGAATCGGGAGTTTTTCAGAGTCGGCGACAGTCATCCTAAGTTGAGTACGAAGCAATGGTAATCATGTTTCTAATAGTATTTTTTTTTTTTTTTCAAAAACTTTATGTGTTGTTTTTAGAATCTTTCACCTTATATTTAATAACAAACGAAATATAGTATAAATCATTATAATTATGCAGTTAGTTGCGCTGTCCGCAAAATAACTATACAGCTATTGTACATACTACATAACACCAGTCTGCAGCCGAATGGTTGGGGTAATACATAAGATTTTTGTTTCATTTATGTGTGTAAAAACAGTTCTTCATACTGCCAGACTTACCAATATTGTGATAGAATTCATGAAGGATTAACTGATTAAATTCACGGAAGGATTATATACACAATCCTTATAGGGCGCAGTTCCGAGTTGACTAAGATATGATCAACATTTAGTTGGTAATGTATGTAAAATTTATTTAGTAATGTATATAGAATGACCTTAAAATAATAAACAATGGTGACAGTCATGCAATAAAATATGACTTGTTTTCAATACTGGTTAAATGGCCCAGCAGAGATACCTCTTACATCCACACTATTTCCGTTGACTTTATTCTTAACGTTCCGTGTCTTCAGATTACAAATGTTGGCAGCGCTTTTCATTAAAAGATTTGGTCTTTTGTTATACTGTTGAAAAGAAGACTCCCGAGTAATCCATTCTACATCGTATGTTAAGATGTTCAAGTCGGAATTTTTATTCGGATATTGATCTCATGTGCAAAACATAACCTTCCGCCTCATACCGTCTTTAATTGATATAGTCTTTAGCTTTGTGAACTGTAAATCCCGTAATGATAACAGTTCAAGGTAACAAAACGCTGATTGAAAGAAAGGATATGCAGTCATAAAGACGGATTGATTTCATTTCTGGCATAAAAAAAAATATGACACGACAATTACATCTCTTTAAAAGAGACTGAGAGGAGACAAGCAACCGAATTTTTTGGTCACAAATGTTTTTGTAGACTTAAGTCCTAAGACCACAGTGAAACCAAACAATGTTGTCTACGGTGCTTAAAGGAATAATTACATAGTCGCATGTCTCAGCTTAATGTTTACCCTCTCTCTCTCTCTCTCTCTCTCTCTCTCTCTCTCTCTCTCTCTCTCTCTCTCTCATTTAAATTTTTGGCCATAGTAGAAACAAAAATTGTTGTCAATGGTGCATAAAGGAATAATTATTTAGTCGCATGTCTTATTTTCATGTTTATCCTCTCTCTCTCTCTCTCTCTCTCTCTCTCTCTCTCTCTCTGACTTAAACAAGGGTAATATTGCCTAAATTCCACATCGTGACGTGGTCGTACCCAGCAGGTAAATGATGCGACGACTGTCACTCATTGCCACCCGAATCAGGACCCTCTCTTGTCCCTCGTGTTAAACACATCACGTGGAAGATGATGATGATGCCTGAATCCGATGAAGGTCGCCGCATCTCATGCGTATCTCGAACACAGAGGGAATCAATCTAATATTGGATGGATTGTACCAGATTAAATGGAGAGTATTGGGCTTTAGGCTTTGATAATTAACATTCTGGGCACATTACGAGTACATAATAACACAATCGTAGCTTATGTGTGTATATATATATATATATATATATATATATATATATATATATATATATATATATATATTATATATCATATATATATTATATATATATATATATATATATATATATATATATATATATATATATATATATATATAAGAGAATCCCACGGGAAAGTGATAGTCAGAAATCCAAGCGCTTTCGTCTTTACTCAGACATTGTCAAGGAGTTAATGAAGTACAATTGGAGAGAAAGGTCTCAGGTACAAAACAAGATCAAGAATACCAGATGGTTGAATTGAAGTGACATTTAAAGAAAAACAAAAAAGTTTTTCTATCGGCCCTAAGAATCCATGGTATTCCAAGAGGGCCACTACATTTTGTGGTTTTTCGTGATTGTTTTGTGCTGCATCGAAATGGAAAGTTTGCGTTATTGTTATGATATATATGGCACTTCAGAAAATTGCTAAGTAATCTCTCATATGACTGACCATGCCAGCGGAGTGATTCTATGTATCATACAAATTATGTGCACACACATATATATATGTATATTTACATGCATATGTATACATACATATATATATATATATATATATATATATATATATATATATATATATATATAGATATATATATATATATATATGCTTAAAAAATCACTGTAGATGCACGTGACTTCATAAATAAGCGAATCCCACGGGAAAATGATAGTCAGAAATCCAAGCGCTTTCGTCTTTACTCAGATATTGTCAAGGAGTTAATGAAGTACAATTGGAGAGAAAGGTCTCAGGTACAAAACAAGATCAAGAATACCAGATGGTTAATTGTCAAAAGGGTAAAAATTAAAAGCGATAATCCAGGATTATCGGATATCACACGGTCACAAATATCACCGAAATTACAAAGTACCTTTACAGTCCAAAACATGTAAAAACTGAATATATTAATTTTGTTGCTTATATTTATCTACAACTTTTTTCATAATGAAAGCATCAAGTTTAAATAAACCAAGACTTAAATTTAGAACACTTCTATTATTTGACTTGATGAAACAAGATTCAATGATATTCCTTTTAACTGTGTCATTACATGGGATTAAGGCTCTTGCTTGACTCCAGTTAATAGGATGGTCTAAATCTCTCATATGTACGAATAATGCATTCGATATTTGCCCAGTTCTCACAGAATATTGTTGTTGTTTGAGACGTTGTGAAAGAGATTTACCGGTTTGTCCGTAATAGACTTTATCACACTTTTTGCAAGGAATTTCATATATGTAGCCTGGAAGATCTTAAATGGGAAACTTTTTATTATTAAACTCTTGACATTAATATTACTGAAAACAACATTTATGTTAAAAAGCTTTAAAATTCTAGGAATATCTAAAAACCTTTCATCATAGGGTAATTTTAGAATGTTATGATTACTAAATTCAAGTTTGTCATTAGTTGAATAAAATGTTTTTTTAGCTCTTTTCCATGCCACATCTATAAAAGTCCTTGGGTATTTAAGTTTCAATGCAATATCATAAATAGTTTTAATTTCAGCGTCAATAAACTGCGGGCTACAGACAAGTAAAGCCCTTAGGATCATCCCAGAAAAAACATAGAATTTAACAATTTGATGGTGATTGGAGTAGTAATGAACAAAAGAGGCAATGTTAGTTGATTTTCGAAAGACTGAAAAGGTGAAATTTCTATCATTTCTATGGACAATTACATCAAGAAAATTCAAATTACAATTTCTTTCTTCCTCAACAGTAAATTTTATAGAAGGGACTAAATTATTGAGATTATTAAGGAATTTCTGGAGATTTTCGTGAATTGGCCAAATACAGAAGATATCATGTATGGTTTAGTCAAGACACATAAAATCAATAACCCTATCAGACTAAAATTAGTTCAGTGGGCTCAGTTACGTATAATTTATCTAAATGGCTTGTAAAAATTCTTACTCCTTTGGTAGGAAACATTTCTAACACGAATGTTAAAAACAATGTTGATTTTATAAACAAATTGAATAGTTTAAATTTTAATTTTGATTTTAATATGGTTAGTTTTGATGTCTCTTTATTTACAAAAGTGCCCTTCGATGACTTACTTGAATATTTGGAGGAGGAATTAGAACATCATGACATTCCCTTAAGTGTAGCAAACCTCATTAGTCTCATAAGATTATGTATCAAAGATAGTAAATTTTGTTTTAATGGGGAATTTTTTGTACAAAAGTTTGGCATGGCTATGGGTAATCCCTTATCTCCTGTCCTTAGCAATATTTACATGGAATTTTTTGAGACAAAACTCTTACCAAGAATTTTGCCCTAAAAAGTTATTTGGTTTAGATATGTGGATGATATCTTCTGTATTTGGCCAGTTCACGAAAATCTCCAGGAATTCCTTAATAATCTCAATAATTTAGTCCCTTCTATAAAATTTACTGTAGAGGAAGAAAGAAATTGTAATTTGAATTTTTTTGATGTAACTGTCCATAGAAATGATAGAAATTTCACCTTTTCAGTCTTTCGAAAATCAACTAACATTCCCTCTTTTGTTCATTACTACTCCAATCAACATCAAATTGTTAAATTCTCTGTATTTTCTGGGATGTTCCTAAGGGCTGTACGTGTCTATAGCCTGCAGTTTATTGACGTTGAAATTAAAACTATTTATGATATTGCATTGAAACTTAAATACCCAAGGACTTTTATAGATGTGGCATGGAAAAGAGCTAAAAAAACATTTTATTCAACTAATGACAAACTTGAATTTAGTAAGCATAACATTCTAAAATTACCCTATGATGAAAGGTTTTTAGATATTCCTAGAATTTTAAAGCTTTTTAACATAAATGTTGTTTTCAGTAATATTAATGTCAAGAGTTTAATAATAAAAAGTTTCCCATTTAAGATCTTCCAGGCTGCATATATGAAATTCCTTGCAAAAAGTGTGATAAAGTCTATTATGGACAAACCGGTAAATCTCTTTCACAACTTCTCAAAAACATCAAAATTCTGTGAGAACTGGGCAAATATCGAATGCATTATTCGTACATATGAGAGATTTAGACCATCCTATTAACTGGAGTCAAGCAAGAGCCTTAATCCCATGTAATGACAGTTAAAAGGAATATCATTGAATCTTGTTTCATCAAGTCAAATAATAGAAATGTTCTAAATTTAAGTCTTGGTTTATTTAAACTTGATGCTTTCATTATGAAATAAGTTGTAGATAAATATAAGCAACAAAATTAATATATTCAGTTTTTACATGTTATGGACTGTAAAGGTACTTTGTAATTTCGGTGAGGTTTGTGACTGTGTGATATCCGATAATCCTGGACTATCACTTTTAATTTTTACCCTTTTGACAATTAACCATCTGGTATTCTTGATCTTGTTTTGTACCTGAGACCTTTCTCTCCAATTGTACTTCATTAACTCCTTGACAATGTCTGAGTAAAGACGAAAGCCCTTGGATTTCTGACTATCATTTTCCCGTGGGATTCGCTTATTTATGAAGTCACGTGCATCTACAGTGATTTTTTAAGCATATAATATATATGATATATATATATATAATATATATATATATATATATATATATATATATATATATATATATGTATATATATATATATATATATATATATATATATATATATATATATATATACATATGTGTGTAAATATACATACATATATATGTGTGCACATAATATATATGATACATAGAATCACTTCGCTAGCACGGTCAGTCGTATGAGAGATTACTTAGCAATTTTCTGAAGTGCCATATATATCATAACAATAACGCAAACTTTCCATTTCGATACAGCACAAAGCAATCACGAAAAACCACAAAATGTAGTGGCCCTCTTGGAATACCATGGATTCTTAGGGCCGATAGAAAAACCTTTTTGTTTTTCTTTAAATGTCACTTCAATTCAAAGTTTGTACACAATCAAAAGTATAGATGTTGTGACGCCAGTTTTAATAGGCATAATCAATCAATCAGTGAGTCAAAAAGATCACAAATATTTACGCGGAAAATTATGTATACATTCCGTCATATGTTTATAGGATATGTTATAGTATACTATATTTGGAATACTTATCAGTGTAAAGAGTGGGAATATATGTGTTGAAAAAGATATTGTTGCCCGTAGGTAACATCTATGGATGTGCATAAACATGCATGTTTGTGAATAATTGGATTTTTTTTTTTAAGCACAGAAACTTCTTTTTGCCATAACTGTATGTCTATGTAAGGGTTTGCACCGGGATTTGAGGATTTGCTTTGTATATTTGACCACTTGTCCTTTCGCCGCATACGTGAAAATAAAATAAAAGGTATCTTAGTAACTAAATTCTCTCTCTCTCTCTCTCTCTCTCTCTCTCTCTCTCTCTCTCTCTCTCTCTCTCTCTCTCTCTCTCTCTCTCTCTCTCTCGTGAAGCCAGAGGGATATTATTCTATTTGCCAAATTAAGTCTTATATTTATGATAGGTACAATTTGATGGCAGTGACGCATATTATCTCATTTTATTGCGTCCCTTGGCGACACTATTATTTATTTGTTTTATTTATTTGACGATACTTTCATTCAGTCTCTTCTACTGAAAACAGTCTCGTGTTGGAATATGACATGAACTGTATTGTGAAGTTAGCTCTTTATTATACTCTCAGTTTCACTTCTACTACTAACACACTCATGTAAGTGACGTACAAAATGAACTTTGATCGACACAGATGGAATAGTATATATAATATATATATATATATATATATATATATATATATATATATATATAATATATAGTATATATATATATATCGAGCTACAATGTCCTTTAATATCTAATTCGCTCTACTCGGAATTAATATATTTTTCATATATGCTTCAACCGAAGGGGAATTTTTTCTCGATAATAGACTTGCCTGGACCAGGGCGCGAACCTATGATCCTTACAAATCCAGGAACGTCAGTGAAGCTTTATCCTACTACACCACCGCGAGAGGTGGGTTCATGCTGTCTCCAAACCAACTAATTACCTGCGCGCGAAAGGTATATGAGGGTGAGAGGCGACTGAACTTTTAACTCTCGCGGTGGTGTAGTAGGATAAAGCTTCACTGACGTTCCTGGATTTGTAAGGATCATAGGTTCGCGCCCTGGTCCAGGCAAGTCTATTATCGAGAAAAAATTCCCCTTCGGTTAAGCATATATGAAAATATATTAATTCCGAGGTAGAGCGAATTAGATATTAAAGGACATTGTAGCTCGATATATGTATATGAATCACGGAAATGTGATATGACTTATATATATATATATATATATATATATATATATATATATATATATAATATATATATATATATATAATATATTATATATACATATATATATTGTTGCATGCCACAGTATTGGGTCCTAAGTTTATAGTAGATTTGAATAAAGCAATGACTTTGTACAGTTCAAATGACTTTGCAACAGGACATTTAATCAGTGACTACGATGGGCCAACAAAGGTAACGCAATGAAAAGTATACTAGGCTATCAAACTGGTTCAAGAGAAACACTATGAGTTAGCTAGAAAAAGTATAATTTCAGTGAAAATGCAAAGATATTACAGCGGTTGCTATAGAACCCCGTGTCATAGCCTACTACGTTAAAAGGGTTAGAAAAGACTAGCTAGAATTAATATTATCAACATCATAAAGCATAAATCACACTCTGCAATAGTATAATCTCGGCATCAGTTACAAGCTTAATCACCGTCCTTGAAAAAAAAAGAGGAAATAGCCTGTTAATTAAGGGGCCACTCAGGTAATGTTACGGCGCGTTGATGTTCATTCTGTTTAATCCGTTAATGTTTTGACTAATAAGGTATAATGATACCTAGAAATGTCAATGGACATACTCTCGTAATGCAGTATTTCAGTATTTATTTCATGTCTGTTATATATGTAACTGGCTCAGTTAATTTCCCTTATATATATATATATATATATATATATAATATATATATATATATATATATATATATATATATATATATATATATGTATATATATATATACAACGGGAGCACCGCCCCGTTGTTCACATAGGTAACGTTAGGCCAAGAGCAGAAGGCTTAGTGGCAATACCTTGTCTGATAACACATTCTCCTCTCTCTCTCTCTCTCTCTCCCTCAGACCCTGACAATATCTCTTTCTCTCTCTCTCTCTCTCTCTCTCTCTCTCGACTCTCTCGCAACCTCCACTCCATTATCTAATGTCACCAAATCAGAGTCTGAGCTACAAAAATATACCATTATTCAAAGTAAAACACTAACTGAATAACTCAGATTCTTACAGGATAATTAATAGAAAGATAACTCATAGTTCAAGTCTCACAGACAACCCCGGGTAAATAATAGTCTTAATCAGTAATAGTCAAACACCAATTCTCTCCTCCAAAATATTATAGTTCCCTCCACACAGGACACAGTCTCCCCTCACTAGGACACTTAGTCCCCTCCACTAGGACACTTAGTCCCCTCCACCTGATCCGCCTGTTTAAAAGACAGGAAACACACTAGTGAGCACACACAATTGTAAAGACAAAGTCAAAAGATTAAATGAAATAGAACATCTTTACAAAATGTCAAAAACAGAGTAAGCCACATCTTTGGCTAAAGCACAGTAACTCTACCTAATACATCCCATAAAGAAAGGACATAGCCCGTACACATACACATGAATTCACATTCTTCGGTAACTGGTTGCAGCCAGTTTTCGAAGGCACCTTGAACAAGCCCTCATGGCACTGATATGCTTAGGTAAGGAACTTTAACATCGCACCACCCAAAAAAGAGTCATCAGCATTCTTAAGCTGTCGCCCAAACTCTCAGTCTCCAGGGAAGTTAAAAACGATGAATCTGTACATTCCTCCTTACTAGTTACACACACACACACACACACACACACACACACACACACACACACATATATATATATATATATATATATATATATATATATATATATATATATGTGTGTGGTGTGTGTGTGTGTGTGTGTGTGTGTGTCACTAAAGAATAGAAAGCAAAGTCAGAAGCAAAATGTGTTTAAATATAAAACTTATTAAATCCTTCACCCAGGAACTTCAATTAATATGAGTTGGTGAAAGTAGTAAAGACGTGTTAACATATATTTACATATATATTACTCCGAGCCTTCTTGTCCTCATGTGGACGCGAAGGCTGTTGGCGAATAATGTTCTGACAGTTCCCTTCACTCGTTTTGTCGGTTTGTATGATGCCGATGTGTGTAGTGTTAAAAGTTTGTTGATAACTTCCAAGTGAAGAAGAAGAAGAAGATATCAGCTTTGTGAAGTTCATAAGCAGATAAAAATCAATTATGTTTTTTCTGGATGTTACCCTTTCCGCCATTATGGAATTTTGGAGCTTAAAATGGAGAGAGAGAGAGAGAGAGAGAGAGAGAGAGAGAGAGAGAGAGAGAGAGAGAAACCTGCTCTTTTATATGTAATGTATTGTATGTGTAATTTCCACTATTCTTAATCGGATTTTATTGATTTAAAGACTTTTTTATATATTTACAGTGTGTTCTTCAGCATATGACGTCGTTCATTTACAGAAAAACTGGAATGTCACAAGATGAAGAGTAGTCACATTGAACGCTTGAATAATTTCAAAGCTTTAAAAACCTCGCAACGAATTATCAGTTGCTCCTCTTTTCATTTCGTCCTCAATAATATCAAGTGGGAAATTTTACGAAATCAGATTTACACGTCAGCGAGGAATTCTCCTCCGGTATTTCTCACAAAGCGATTCGATTTCCTTTTCTCAGGTAATGTTGAAGTTCCTTTGAAATGTATTTTACACCTGCCTCAGTTTTATCTTTGGTTATCCATCTTTATTAGGTTTTAAGTTTTCAGCGAAATCTTACTGTGAAAACAATAGCAATATTCTCTGAGGGTAAGGCTGCAGAGAGAGAGAGAGAGAGAGAAGGAGGGAGATAAGAGAGGGGAGGAGAGAGAGAAGAGAAAGAGGATGGAGAGAGAGATGAGAGAGTAGAGAGGCATCAAGGTTGTTTGTCAGGAAATTAAAAGGTGGACTGGTACATATCCAGTGGAAAGAACTGAAAAAGATGCAAAAGGTAGTATCGAAGGAATCGTGTTTTTTATGTTTTTATTAATCGAACTTTCGATAAAATTATGAAACTTTTAAAAATTATTGGTAGCAGATAATCGAAAAAAATCGAGAGTTAAAGTGATTGAAATGTTCTCCTTCACATTCGCAGCAAAATAATTAGCTTTTAATTCGTCAGCTCTCAGGAAGACGGTTTCAGTCATCATCAGTAAGTCTGAAACTAAAAAATACAATATTAAGTTTTTAGTTCACAGTCATCGGAAATCGTCCAATCTTCGAAAAAATGATAAAAAATGTTTCAGCCAAAATAACGAATAATATATCAAATGAAAATGGAAGTGAAATGCGATTTAAATAGGTGGTCTGGGGACAGGGAAATGCTTTCTGCCTAACCATGCAGTATTCAGGGAGGAAGCAAAGGCGGTAATTCGCTAAAGGTAAATAATCTGATAATAATAAGCGCTGCTGAAAAATGAAAAAAAGAAGATTATGATATCGCAATTAACAGACTGAAAAAAATCCACTTTTGTCTTACTGTTCGTTATTCTTACAAGTTTTGTCCTAAAAATGAAGTCTGTCATAGATAACAGGAAAAGAACCTTTTTTAGGAAAAGGCAAAGCAGGTAATTTCATGACCTAATTTCAGAATATTATGATGAAGCAGTATAATAATGCATAATAATGCCTCGTCAAGTAATGGCTGCATCTCTGTGATATCAGATTTCCATGCAGGTTATCACATCCTCCATACTAGAGCTGACAATATACTGACAATATCTGTCATGAAATTGTGATGTATTTCAAAATTACTTGCTATAGAGATGAGAGACTGAAGATTTTGAAAATTGGACTCAGCGGGGGTGGAAGAAAATGTACTTCTGAATATTACTTCATGAAATTTTTTTCCCATAAAAATTATATACATATATATACATATATATATATATATATATATATATATATATATATATATGTATGTATATATATATATATATATATATATATATATATATATATATATATATGTGTGTGTGTGTGTGTGTGTGTGTGTGTGTGTGTGTGTGTGTGTGTGTAATAACTGCAAAGTTATACACTATGATTATGTCTGTTAAAATGTAAACATCAGTCTCTTTTAACAAATCGTCATTTTTAAGTTCCGCTTGTTGTTGGTTAATTGTTACTGTAGAAAAATTGTTATAATATGTTCAGGTTAATACTGTCCGTAAGGCCAGTTAGTAGGCAATGACAAGAGAAATGATTCTGCTGCCATCAATGGTCAAAGTTTCTTCTGACATTTTCACCTGTATATTATCGCCTTATTGGCTTACGAACATAATTACAAATATATATTGAACAGCAGATAAGTTGAAGTTGTTATATTCTGTAATGTATGCAGAAATAACCTTATTAACTTGCCCTTCTGATTTATAAAAATTTTAAGTAAGCTCAATTATAACTGAAAACTAAGAAAACTTAACAATTAGATACACCTTTACTCGTTCTCTCTCTCTCTCTCTCTCTCTCTCTCTCTCTCTCTCTCTCTCTCTCTCTCTCTCTCTCACTACATAGAAAGCGATCAGAACCACCGGCTTTATTGTACGATAATTTTATGTATATTTATTTTCATCTGAAGCTTTTTACTCTCGTCTTCAAGTGTGGGATTCTCGTTGAATTGAGATTTGAAATATTTATGGTGAATCTACTGCTCTCAGCGGCCTCTCAGTGTTTCGAGAGCCCTAACTATTATTCATCAAACGAACTGCTTTATTGCTTCAGCTCTTACTTCTGCCTTTTACTTTTGATGTGCATCTTTTTGTCTGTTTATTTTGCTATTTGTGCTGCTCACAGAATAATTGAATGTGTTCTCATAAGCCATATTTATTCAGTGCAGCTATCAAAGCGAACTGGTGCACTTCCGTACCTTTTCAGAAATTTCTGGTTGTCCAATCCGTTTTTTTTTTTTTTTTCTTTTTACAGTAACTGCCCGTACAAAAGGGAGATATCCGAAAACAGCTATTATCAGTCAGACTGAGGATAGGATTCTTTCGGGAGAGTAATGAAAATCTGACTTTAGGATGAGCTTTATTACCTATTATCAAGAAAATGTAACAGTGATTCCGTCGGTCAGAATTACCAAGGCGACAGCTAACTATGACTAAATGCATTACAGTGTCTTTACCGCTTTCGTGCTAGGATCAGTAATGCAACGACCACCTGTCACTACAAAAGTCGTTGTTCTACACCTCTCTTTATTTTACATAATGCTCCTGTCACGTACACACTGTCGACACTCGTTAGTAATCGGACTGAAGTATCATTAGCCCCCCACCCCACACACACAAAAATGTGTGAGCTATATTACCATGTAAAATAAATAAATAAATAAGTAAATAAATAAAACTTGTCTACTTACTGTACCCACACATAGTACATTTTGAAGGCGAAATAAAAAATCTCTCTCTATCTTCGCCTAGGATCTGAAACCAGTGTCGTCGGAAATTTGAAGTATATATCTGCCTCTAAGCAGGAACACCAGATGCATGCCCAACATATGTACACACACGTATATATATATATATATATATATATATATATATAATATATATATATATATATATTTATATATATATATATATATATATATAGATATATATACATACACATATACATATATACATACGTAATATGGAGTGCAAAGTAAGTTGATGGATATGCTGTTGGAAAAGAGTGAGAATGTGAATGCAACTGTAATAAAGAGATAAAAAGACTAATTTTTGTATCGAGTATGAAGTAATAGTTTTTATTTAGAATTCCGTTATAAACAAAAGTAGTTTTCATTGATAGGGGGAGCGTCAATCAGTTATTATTATTATTATTGTTTTTTTTTCTTTGGTCTATAACAGTCCTCCAATTCCACTCGGAGGTATTTATAGTGTTGGGTTCCGGGTTGCATCCTGCCTCCTTAGGAGTCCATCACTTTTCTCACTATGTGCGCTGTTTCTAGGCGCACACTCTTTTGCATGAGTCCTGGAGTTACTTCAGCCTCTAGTTTTTCCAGATTCCTTTTCAGGGATCTTGGGATCGTGCCTAGTGCTCCTATGATTATGGGTACAATTTCCACTGGCATATCCCATATCCTTCTTATTTCTATTTTCAGGTCTTGATACTTATCCATGTTTTTCCCTTGTTATTATTATTATTATTATTATTATTATTATTATTATTATTATTATTATTATTATTCCTACTGTCGAACCGTGACTGTGCCTATAAAGATATTTCCAACTATGACGTCGACGACGATGATTACCTAAGTAAGTGATCAACAATAGCAGCATTAATAATGGCAATACATAAATCAATAGATCTACGCAGTAGAGTACGTATATGAAATATTTAATGATTAAAATGCTGTATGTATTAAATCATTCTATTTTTGTTGCTCGGAAACCTCGATGATTTAAATAGGCTTTTTTTATGGCATTTGAAATGAAAACGTTGACCGTTTTCAGAGTAGGTCTCACAATTTATTAAAATACATGATTTCATTAT
>NC_087210.1:9573399-9585899 GCF_015104395.2 Macrobrachium nipponense | reverse complement strand
TGAATGCAACTGTAATAAAGAGATAAAAAGACTAATTTTGTATCCAGTAATAGAAGTAATAGTTTTATTTAGAATTCCGTTATAAACAAAAGTAGTTTTCATTGATAGGGGGAGCGTCAATCAGTTATTATTATTATTATTGTTTTTTTTTTTCTTTGTCTATAACAGTCCTCCAATTCCACTCGGAGGTATTTATAGTGTTGGTTCCGGTTGCATCCTGCCTCCTTAGGAGTCCATCACTTTTCTCACTATGTGCGCTGTTTCTAGGCGCACACTCTTTTGCATGAGTCCTGGAGTTACTTCAGCCTCTAGTTTTTCCAGATTCCTTTTCAGGGATCTTGGGATCGTGCCTAGTGCTCCTATGATTATGGGTACAATTTCCACTGGCATATCCCATATCCTTCTTATTTCTATTTTCAGGTCTTGATACTTATCCATGTTTTTCCCTTGTTATTATTATTATTATTATTATTATTATTATTATTATTATTATTATTATTATTCCTACTGTCGAACCGTGACTGTGCCTATAAAGATATTTCCAACTATGACGTCGACGACGATGATTACCTAAGTAAGTGATCAACAATAGCAGCATTAATAATGGCAATACATAAATCAATAGATCTACGCAGTAGAGTACGTATATGAAATATTTAATGATTAAATGCTGTATGTATTAATCATTCTATTTTTGTTGCTCGGAAACCTCGATGATTTAAATAGGCTTTTTTTTATGGCATTTGAAATGAAAACGTTGACCGTTTTCAGAGTAGGTCTCACAATTTATTAAAATACATAATTTCATTATGCGGCGCTTTTGAATTATAGGATGAAATCATAAAAGTATTTTGCCTGCAAAACCGTCCTATTTCCATGTAAACATTCTACACTTTGTCTGTTAATAATTCAGATACAATGCGGACAAAAAGTATGATGAATTTGTGTATTTTTGTGTGTAGGTTTTGCATGTTTTATATGATAACATGTATATACTGATGTGCGTACCAAATCTGTCATGAAACGTTACAATGATTTTACATTATGTTACACATAAAGTGAGAGAAACGTAGGGTACGCAAGATCTTTTGGTGCCTTCGGTGTTTAAATAGATACATTTTAGCAAACAAGAGGGAGTCGGAATGTTCTTCTTGGAAATGAAGGCCTTTCATTTTTAAAACCCTTTTCTCTCTATCCAGAAAAGTAACCTTTCGAATTATTACACTGTCCATCAGCACAAATCACCCTGCTCCATTATTTCACCTATCCTAAACTTTTTATTTTTACTACTTCTACTTATTTCCACATTTCACAGCTTTTCATATATTCTTAAATACCCTCAGTGTACTTGAACAAAATGAGCTCCTGATGTTGAAGTTTTCTTGCAGTAGGGCTTCACTTATGTCCCAAGTAGGAATTTAGCAAAAACCATTGACTTGTTTTGTCTCTAGACCCACTCCCTCCGGAGAAATGGTTTAACATTTTATATATATATATATATATCTATATATATATATATATATATATATATATATATATATATATATATATATATATATATATATATATATATAATATATATAATATTATATATATATATATATATATATCATATTATATAATATATACATACATATAGCGTGTGTGTGTGTGTGTGTATTCTATAAACATTGGCTCTGACTAACCAATATACCCGCTGTATTTAAACATGACGTAATTTTACGTACCTTGTGATAGTATGAAGCTCGAGAAATATTATAAATGTAAAATAATTTGATTGAATGTTCAATTAATTGACCTCATTGTCCTGTCTTAAATATACCTCCAAATGTGGGAGTCTTTGACCAGAATCAATTGTAAAAGAATCCTAATACTAACATTCAGCGCTAACTGCGAAGCCAGGAATAACAACCTTTAGCAGCCTTGAGGTAAACGAACTGAAGTCAATATGTGCTATTTTTACGACTTGAATTAATATATATATATATATATATATATATATATATATATATATATATATATATATATGTATATATATATATATATATATATAAGTAGTATATACATACATATATATATATATATATATATATATATATATATATATATATATATATATATATATATATATATATATATATATATATATATATATCTAATATATATACACACACATATATATATATATATATATATATATATATATATATATATATATATATAACTATAATATATATATATATATATCTATATAACTATATTATATATTATATATATATATATATATATATATATATATATATCTATATAACTATATATATATATATATATATATATATATATATATATATATATATATATATATATATATATATATAGCTATATAGATATATATATATATAATATATATTTATATATATATATATATATATATATATATATATATATATATATATGTATATGCTTATAATATCATAGTAAATGCACTTGACTTCAGTATATAACGAATACCGCAGGAAAATGGCAGGCTGAAGGTCTGTACCAGGCATTCTCTCGTGTTTATTCACGCGGGGGGGGGGGGGGGTCGTCGGGACACAGATGAGATACAGTTTGGAAGCCAGATTACAAGGTAAACAAACAAAAATATCAAGAATACCAGATGGTTATGGCCAAAGGGTAAAAATCAAAGAGATAATCCATATAATCCGAGATCATGCTGTCCACAAGTAACACCATACCTGAACCATAAGAGATACGATATATATTATATATATATATATATATATAATATATATATATATATATATATATATATATATATATATATATATATATATATATATAAATATATATATACAAATATATATATGAACAATATTACAGCCACGAAGGAGAATTGAAACACTGGAGATGCTAAGTACTTTTGTCTTATTACCAAGACATGTTCTCAGCCACTAAAGTACACATGTCTTGATAACAGGACGAAGTATTTAGCATCTCCAGTGTTTCAGTTTTCCTTCGTGGCTGTATCTTTGTTCGTATATTCATCACAATCATCATCACGTTTTTATTTCTTTGCGATTTAAAATCAAACATATATATATATAATATATATATATATATATATATATATATATATATATATATATATATATATATATATATATATATATATCTATATATATATTATTTAACCGTTGTCGTAGATCTCAGTACATCTATCTTAAAAAGGTAGCAATGAATCGTGTGTCTAAGGGACTGGCTACATTCAACATCCATTTCCTCTCACCCCTCTCTCTCTCTCTTTCTCTCTCTCTCGACAACACTTCCCCCCCCCCCCCCTCCACCTTCCTCCATTACCAAAGGCCATTAAATCAGACTCGTGAACTACAAAAATACATTTATTTAAGAGAGAAGCATTAACTAAATGACTCAGGTTCATAACAAAAAGATTAAATGAAAGGTTGAACTCAGATAACCTACTCCATACTTCTATTACAATAACCAATATTATCTTAGTCACAAAACTAGGCATAGTCAACATAGTTAGTACACCATGGAACATTAGTCAAGTTCCCATCTCCAATTAAGTCATCATATTCAGTACCCCGTTCTCAGAACCGCTTCTTAAAAGAAAGGAGAACACCTAGATAAGCACAAGATTATAAATTAAAATCAAAAGATCATATGAAATAGAACATCTTTGAAATAAATATTCAAATACAATCAAGCCACACTTTTGGCCAAAAAATAAGTATGCTTACCCATTCAACACAATTTATACACTCACTTTAACCAAAAATACTGTTTGCAGAGGCCATCTTGGCTCTGCCGACTCTGTAGCTATCTCCCATCTTGGTAATCCTACTTTCTCGTTATGTAAGGATAAAGCTCGCACACATGTACGAACTCACACACATTGTTCACGCCCAAGAACTGCCACTAACCAGTTTCAGAAGGCTCCTCTGCAACCGCCCATAGCAACAGGACATGTCACTGATCTGCTTAGACAGCAACTTTGACATTGCGCCACCCAAAAAGATACATCAGCATTTCCAAAGTTGAGATGTCTTGTCACTTGATATACACATATATATAAATATATATATATATATATATATATATATATATATATATATATATATATATACATATATATATATATATATATATATATATATATATATATATATATATATATGTATATATATTATATATATATATATATATATATATATATATATATATTATATATATATATATATATGTGTATAGATATATATATATATATATATATATATATATATATATATATATATATATATATATATATATTGCCTAGTCGTTTTCATCACGTATTTCCTCTTCCTAACCCCTTTCACAATTCAACCATTTACCCGTCCATTTTCAAGTGCTAACTTTCCTACATAATTCCTCCACATTTCAGTGACCATCATTATTACTCTCGTTCTTGTGTTTAATATCCTAATTAACATCACATCAATCAGACGCTTCGTGGCTCCCCTCTGAAGAGCGGAAGGGTTCACTGGAACCATTTCACTCATCATTTCGGGCATCCTCGATGTCGAAATATTTTCAGAGGTCCCTGTTATTCCTCTTAAGGATATTACGATACATTTTATTTAAGGGGTGCATACTAAGGTAACGTGATTTTTGCCGAAGGCCCAATAAGATTAGTGGGATTTAGATTTTTGAGAGCTCCAATTATGGTGTTTCTTTATCTTCATATTTAGTTAAATTTGCCTCCAACGCAAAGAGCCCCTATGAAATTTGCCATTTATATCTTTCCCTTGAATTATGTTCCACAAATCTCCATATTCATCTCCAGACTCCCCTCTCAGAGTTCTCATCAAATTAGGTCTGAGTCTTTGAACTCTTTCTGTGCCAACAGGAGCCTAGGTTTGTGTAGCGTTCGTCAATTCGTAACCTCAATTTCATGACTATTGTAGCCGCCCCTATGTATCACAGGCCTTCACTTCATTGAATATCTAACAATAATTAGTTATACCTTCGATCCCAGACTTTCATTGCCGTAATATTATTACTGCCATTTAATTTGGACTCGACTGCTTTTGCTTGGGGAATATCTTCCAAGACGGATTAACTTTTGCTATCCCAGTGTCATTCACCCCTTCTCTTTGAACCTCACACAAAGGAATTATGATATCGAAAAAAAAGTTTGTTTAAAAAATGTGGTATGAGAGAAATTATATTCTCTGCTGTTCCTGTACACTTGCTGGATTTTTCTTTATGCGAAACAAAGTCTCGTAAAATACTTTGATTCCGGAATTAGTAGCTAAATCTTACTTATAGTTGATTTCAACAATGTTTTCTAAAGTATGCAATTTTGAACTTATCATGATATATGTATTCTGCTGGAATAAATTGTAGCGTGCATTTGCTCAGAGGATGATTTATTGAAGATTCCAGCTTTGCATATTTCAATATCTTCTTGTCCAGATTATTGATAAATTTGAAATGTAGTCACTTCTTGGTTTATATCGAACTGTATTTTCTCTAAACATCACCGACAGTCTTTCAGTGTAAATCTAAAAACCTAACCAATAGCTTTACTCGGCAGAGGGTTGTACCTAGATATTTTTGGTAGCCAAAATTATCTATATCAGTCAAGTTTTTTTGCTGTAATTTGTGTATGCATTGTGATACTATAAGCCATCCTAGATTATTATCAAAGGAGCTAAAATAATTCCCCAAAAGAAAAATCTATACATCCTTTCATTTTGCTTTAGATTAAGCTGACCTTATGCCAGCACGGGCTCTTGCTCATAGAGCAGCCAGTGAACTTCGTTTTAACAGTCTCTGGGAGTATTTTAATACTTGATACTTTTTTGTATTTTGGAGCCATTAGTATTTGTTATTTTTAACTTATTTACTACGGTGAAGGAGCCACCTTACTTGTATCAGTTTTAGCTTCAGTATCTGCATAATCCGGTTGAACTGATTTATCTGCCATTCACTGATTAAAATTGTCAGGTCATAACTGCGACCCTTTTCCTCATCTCATGTAACTTCATTAGTACGTTCATGAACTTCTATTAGTTCACTTTATAACAGCACCTAGTCAGCGTATCACGTTCATCTAAAATTTCACTCAAACGGAGATTCTTGCTGTAAATAATATAATAATAATAATAATAATAATAATAATAATAATAATAATAATAAATAATAATCACTCATGTCGCAATACCATGGGACACCAGAGTTGAAGAGAAAGAGAGGGAAAAAATGGATAAGTATCAAGATCTGAAAATAGAAATAAGAAGGATATGGGATATGCCAGTGGAAATCGTACCCATAATCATAGGAGCACTAGGCACGATCCCAAGATCACTGAAAAGGAATCTAGAAAAACTAGAGGCTGAAGTAGCTCCAGGACTAATGCAGAAGAGTGTGATCCTAGAAACGGCACACATAGTAAGAAAAGTGATGGACTCCTAAGGAGGCAGGATGCAACCCGGACCCCACACTATAAATACCACCCAGTCGAATTGGAGGACTGTGATGAGCAAAAAAAAAAAAAAAAAAAAATAATAATAATAATAATAATAATAATAATAATAATAATAATATAATAATAATAATAATAATAATAAGGATCTTTACCATAATTTCCTCAGTCTACTCAGCTGTAAATGAGTACCTATCCCTGATGGGGTAGAGTCCAGCTATGGGTTAAATAGCAAAACTCAGCAATGACGTTAAGAAATGAAGGAATAAACGACAACGAGGTAAATGGAACCTCTGGCAACAGAGGAGCTTCGTCCGGCAGCCAAGTATTTAACCCAATTGAAGGGGAAGACGGTCAGGTGCTTGGAGGTCGTTATCCAGCAACTGACCACCACAAAGACAGTAACCAACAGCTTGAGATTGGAGCTACAGAAGCAAACCAAAGGAAGAAATAGACAAGAGAAGAAAATAAGGAAATATGGAGATGCTACATCAGAAACAACCCGACGGAGAGAGGATATAGAAGAAGGTTGGTCAACATCTGGAATGAGAGGAATTACACCCCCCAAACAGAGCAGAGGCTGGCAGACCAAGTAAGGAACATAAAGAAAAAGAACTGGCTCTCCTCAACAGAAAGAGAACTGGAAAGGGAAATGTCACACGACAACGAATTACATGAAGATGAACTGAGAGACGATGCCACAGAAGACGACAGGGATGATGAGGTATCAAACAACGACACAGGAAGAAACACCGACGAAGTAACAGAGAGGACGGAATGGGTAGAAAAGATTAGACAATGGATGGAGCCAGATACAGAGAGAACAAAGATACCCTCCATGAAAGCCTACAACCCCAAGAAATTAAGGCAGAAAACAAGTGAGGAAAATGAAATAATGGGCATAATACACACCACCAGTATCACAGAAACAAATAACTTGGCATATGCAGGAGCAAGATTAGTAGCAGAATTGATGGGGATTCGAACACCAACACCACCAGCACAACCAACACAACAGAAACCAAAACAGCAACCTCCTTGGAAAAGGCGCCTGGAAAAGCAAATCATGGTGATGAGATCTGACTTGAGTAAACTGAAAGAGACGGCAGAAAAAAGACTAACAAGCAAGAAAACAAGGGAGGAACTCAACGAGAAATACAAAGTACAAGAGAGGGGACTAAACAACACAATAGAAGATGTAAAACAGAGACTTAAGACCAAAGCACATAAGATCCAACGGTACATTAACAGGAATAAGAGATACCAACAGAACAAACTATTCAGAACTAACCAGAAAAGACTATACAGCCAACTAAGAGGGGAAGACAACCACCAAGAAATTCCTGAAGTCGAACCAAGTAAGAAACTCTGGGAAAACATATGGAACAATCCGGTATCACACAACAAACATGCAACATGGCTCCAGGAAGTCAAGGAAGAAGAAACAGGGAGAATAAAAAAGATTCACAGAGATCACGACAGACACAGTCAGACACCAACTAAAGAAAATGCCAAACTGGAAAGCCCCAGGTCCCGATGAAGTCCATGGATACTGGCTCAAAAACTTCAAGGCCCTACACCCACGATAGCAGAACAACTCCAGCATTGTATCTCAAATCACCATGACACCCAATGGATGACCACAGGAAGAACATCCTTAGTACAAAAAGACAAGAGTAAAGGAAATATAGCCAGTAACTACAGGCCTATCACCTGCCTACCAATAATGTGGAAGTTACTAACAGGTATCATCAGTGAATGGCTATACAATTACCTAGAGGAGACAAACACCATCCCCCATCAACAGAAAGGCTGCAGAAGGAAGTGTAGGGGCACAAAAGACCAGCCCCTGATAGACAAAACGGTAATGAAGAACAGTAGGAGAAGGAAAACCAACCTAAGCATGGCATGGATAGACTATAAGAAAGCCTTCGACATGATACCACACACATTGCTAATAGAATGCCTGAAAATATATGGGGCAGAGGAAAACACCAGCAGCTTCCTAAAAAATACAATGCACAACTGGAATACAATACTTACAAGCTCTGGAATAAGACTAGCAGAGGTTAATATCAGGAGAGGGATCTTCCAGGGCGACTCACTGTCCCCACTACTCTTCGTAGTAGCCATGATTCCCATAACAAAAGTACTACAGAAGATGGATGCCGGGTACCAACTCAAGAAAAGAGGCAACAGAATTAACCATCTGATGTTCATGGATGACATCAAGCTGTATGGTAAGAACATCAAGGAAATAGATACCCTAATCCAGACTGTAAGGATTATATCTGGGGACATCAGGATAGAGTTTGGAATAGAAAAATGCACCTTAGTCAACATACAAAAAGGCAAAGTAACAAGAACTGAAGGGATAAAGCTAGCAGATGGGAGCAACATCAAACACATAGATGAGACAGGATACAAATACATGGGAATAATGGAAGGAGGGGATATAAAACACCAAGAGATGAAGGACACGATCAGGAAAGAATATATGCAGAGACTCAAGGCGATACTCAAGTCAAAACTCAACGTCGGAAATATGATAAAAGCCATAAACACATGGGCAGTGCCAGTAATTAGATACAGCGCAGGAATAGTGGAATGGACAAAGGCAGAACTCCGCAGCATAGATCAGAAAACCAGGAAACATATGACAATACACAAAGCACTACACCCAAGAGCAAATACGGACAGACTATACATAACACGAAAGGAAGGAGGGAGAGGACTACTAAACATAGAGGACTACATCAACATCGAGAACAGAGCACTGGGGCAATATCTGAAAACCAGTGAAGACGAGTGGCTAAAGAGTGCATGGGAAGAAGGACTAATAAAAGTAGATGAAGACAGACTAAAGAACTAGCCAGCGATGAGCATGGCAATGGCTACAGAGGGAGAGCTAAAGAAGGAAACTGAAGGAATGATAACAGCGGCACAAGATCAGACCCTAAGAACCAGATATGTTCAAAGAACGATAGACAGAAATAACATCTCTGCCATATGCCATATGTAGGAAGTGCAATACGAAAAATGAAACCATAAACCACATAGCAAGCAAATGCACAGAACCAGTACAAAAAGAGGCATGATTCAGTGGCAAAAGCCCTGCACTGGAGCCTGTGCAAGAAACATGAGCTACCTTGCAGTAATAAGTGGTACAAGCACCAACCTGAGGGAGTGATAGAAAACGATCAGGCAAAGATCCTCTGGGACTATGGCATCAGAACGGATAGGGTGATACGTGCAGATAGACCAGACGTGACGTTGATTGACAAAGTCAAGAAGAAAGTATCACTCACTGATGTCGCAATACCATGGGACACCAGAGTTGAAGAGAAAGAGACGGAAAAATGGATAAGTATCAAGATCTGAAAATAGAAATAAGAAGGATATGGGATATGCCAGTAGAAATCGTACCCATAATCATAGGAACACTAGGCACGATCCCAAGATCCCTGAAAAGGAATCTAGAAAAACTAGAGGCTGAAGTAGCTCCAGGACTCATGCAGAAGAGTGTGATCCTAGAAACGGCACACATAGTAAGAAAAGTGATGGACTCCTAAGGAGGCAGGATGCAACCCGGAACCCCACACTATAAATACCACCCAGTCGAATTGGAGGACTGTGATAAAGCAAAAAATAATATATATAATAATAATAATAATAATAATAATAATAATAATAATAATAATAATAATAATAATAATAATAATAATAATCAACACGAAAGGAAGGAGGGAGAAGGACTACTAAGTATAGAGGACTGCGTCAACATCGAAAACAGAGCACTGGGGCAATAAATCTGAAAACCCAGTGAAGACGAGTGGCTAAAGAGTGCATGGGAAGAAGGACTAATAAAAGCAGACGAAGACCCAGAAATATACAGAGCACAGGAGAAAGACAGAAAGAACAGAGGACTGGCACAACAAACCAATGCATGGACAATACATGAGACAGACTAAAGAACTAGCCAGCGATGACAATTGGCAATGGCTACAGAGGGGAGAGCTAAAGAAGGAAACTGAAGGAATGATAACAGCGGCACAAGATCAGGCCCTAAGAACCAGATATGTTCAAAGTACGATAGACGGAAACTAACATCTCTCCCATATGTAGGAAGTGCAATACGAAAAGTGAAACACCTACCAAACATAGCAAGTGAATGCCCGCGGCACTTGCACAGAACCAGTACAAAAAGAGGCATGATTCAGTAGCAAAAGCCCTCCACTGGAGCCTGTGCAAGAAACATCAGCTACCTTGCAGTAATAAGTGGTACGAACACCAAACCTGAAGGAGTGATAGAAAACGATCAGGCAAAGATCCTCTGGGACTATGGTATCAGAACGGATAGGGTGATACGTGCAAACAGACCAGACGTGACGTTGATTGACAAGGTCAAGAAGAAAGTATCACTCATTGATGTCGCAATACCATGGGACACCAGAGTTAAGAGAAAGAGAGGGAAAAATTGGATAAGTATCAAGATCTGAAAATAGAAATAAGAAGAATATGGGATATGCCAGTGGAAAATCGTACCCATAATCATAGGAGCACTAGCACGATCCCAAGATCACTGAAAAGGAATCTAGAAAAACTAGAGGCTGAAGTAGCTCCAGGACTCATGCAGAAGAGTGTGATCCTAGAAACGGCACACATAGTAAGAAGAGTGATGGACTCCTAAGGAGGCAGGATGCAACCCGGAACCCCACACTATAAATACCACCCAGTCGAATTTGAGGACTGTGATAGAGCAAAAAAAAAAAAAAAAAAAAAAAAAAAATAAATAATAATAGTATAAATAAATAAATAAATAGAACCAAAGCAGCCTTCATGTTCCTTAAATTCTTGGTTTCCATAATGTGACCATACGGCCACAGTACAGCAAATTGACGTTTATGTTTTATTTATGCAATAAACATATGAATGTAAGCCGGTTATTATACAATAAATGGATAAAGAGCGCATCCAAGGTTAGTGACGTAGACACTGGCAACCGTTACATAATGCGGATAAACATAGCCAGAGACTGGTTCATTAAACTTGAGGATCATACCATGTAAGGAGAGCTCTTTCAAATATTAAAAGGCTTGTTTCTTGTTGGGGAGGATGTTGGATAGCATTCTCTCTCTCTCTCTCTCTCTCTCTCTCTCTCTCTCTCTCTCTCTCTCTCTCTCTCTCTCTTTCTCTCTCAGCCTTTCCAGGGATGTTGAAAAGCACAATCGTGTATATTCATCGTTTTAAATTCTCTTGACCCTCTGAGCTCGACTATCATATGTTAAACGTCATTTATTGAGCGCGAGGATTACTATTAGCCAGTTCAGTGACTACTACTAGTCCATTCAACGAAATTAATATTATAACATTTCTTTCAGGTTGAGATGAAGCTCTGAATACAATTGTCTTCGGTTGTCAAAATTTTTCATTAAAAGTGAGTACAAACGCAATATTTTTTAACTAGGTGTTTTTTGGGCGAGTCACATTGAAAAAAAAAAAGATTTTTTTCCAGGGTTATATCACTAAGTTCGGGAGCGAAAAGAATGCGCAGTTTGTAAATGAGCTGTAAAATCTTAGATTCTGTATGAGCAATGCATTACTTGAGCCTTCACTCCTGCAACTCATGGTCAAATGGAGTTTCATTTTAATTTTACACTTCCAAAAAACCCCTTCATCTGGAAAATTAAGATGAAAATTCCAAACCTTTTTTGCCTTGACATCAGAGGAATTTTCCGTTTCCCGCATCCTGTCAGTATCATTTATGATAAGGAAACCCAAGGAATACTCGTGGAGTGTCTACCCTTATCAAAATAGTAAAAAAAAAAAAAAAAAAAAAAAAAAAAAAATATTTAGTTTGTTTTTCGATATCAAGCATTGAACGCCACAAGGATCAGTCAACTGTCCCTGTTTCAACTCTTTGAAGGTCGTTTATGAATTTTTATTTCCAACAATGTGATCAGTTAGGCTCTTCCAGCCTAACTGATCACATTGTTGGATATAACGT
>NC_087210.1:9555899-9568399 GCF_015104395.2 Macrobrachium nipponense | reverse complement strand
TAAGAGAATAATGCAGGAACCAAACAACGTTTCTCCAACAAGGATCTTTCCCTATCCATGAACAAGCTTCACAGACATATACGAACCATAAAATCTGAACGTGGTAATCAAAGGAAAAATATCAGTTGATCCAGAAACTACGAATGAATAACAAATTAAATTTAATGAATGAATCATGGTTTATACTTTTATGCAATTATTTTCTAATTTATTTCCGATTAAAAGTATTATTTCAACAAAGCAATGGTACGTATAATAGACACAAATACGAGTTCAGAATATTTATTGTTAATAATCCATCAACAAGCAACGAACGAAACACTAAAATCGAATGAGACAATTAGGCAAATGCCAACACAGCCAGGATTATCATTATTCCACATTGGACAAGTAATGAAAACACTGTTTAATATCCTAAATAATCCGATTATATTTTGAGTCCATTTCTGTCTTGCTCTCAGTTCACCCAGGGTCCCACTGGTGATGCTGATGTCATGAGATATTGTTAGGTAGAGCAGAGGATTTGTGGAGCGAATTCCGAATTGAAGGACGCTCATGGCAAACTGGTAGAATTACATGCAAAAACTTCGCGGAATAATTTCATTTTAGATGTTATGTAGCTATCTGATGTAATAAAACAAACTTAATAACAATAAATGATCATGAAATACTCATCAAGGATTATTAATGCCTAGTAATTGACATAATTTTACAATTCACGCGGAAAACAAATAATCTACTTGTAGGGAGTTTTTTTTTTTTTTTTTTTTTTTTTTGAGATGTATTTCCTTGCTCACACACACACACACATTATATATATATATACACACACACACACAAGAATCGGTCGTAATTTAAGAATGGGCAATTTCGCCGTTCAGGCAAATCCATCGTCCTCCATCGATAAACCGACTAATCTCCTGGAGCGTCCAAGTGGTAGTTCCTCCATTGGGTCAGAGTAGCTAGGGCACTGCAACTTGGCTTGCCAAAGGGTTGGTCGAGGGAGCTGTTTTAAACAGGGGTCGTTGTATGAAGGGTAACGAATCTTTCATTAAGAGGATAAATTTACGAATGACCTGATGTGTAGAGAGTATATGAAGTGTTTTAAGCCTGGTATATTTAATTCAGCTGCCAATCATTTAGCCACATCTAATGCTGCTGCTGCCTCTCCTTTTTTTGGCGAGATAACACGGTCCTGACTTGACACTTCCATTATCAAAGGTGTTCAACAAAAGCAAAGCTACGGTATTCCATCGTTCGTTACTGTATTTCTTCATTTCTCAATCCAAGTGTCATCACACGCACTGACTTGTTGATCTTTTCCATTTAATGTTTGGTTCTAGAAATATCTTACTATCCGCATTCAAAAACAGAACAAACATAAATAATAATATCAATGTATGCCCAGGTCTATATGCCGCATGCCCAAATCGGCACATAGATATTTAAAGGATATTTAAAACCTCAGTCATCCTTGTTAGTATTATTTACCTCATCTTGGGTTATCCAGTCCTGATATCATCCTAGACAGCTGATCCTCACGTGAAGAGCTCCTCAACCGTAATGACATTTGTACTATGCATTGGAGTCGTAATACGCTTTGTCAGTCTTAGTGGCTGTTTTGGAAATAGGATCCTTCACGTAATTTTTTTTTATTATTTTATGTGCTTTGGTGGAGAGTGCCCAATGTTATTTCATGTTCCTTGTGAATATTATTATCTATTGATATTTATGATGTAGAGTGAGTAATAAGTATATGTATGTATGTGTACATATATATATATATATATATATATATATATATATATATATATATATAATATATATATATATATATATATATATATATAAGAATAAGACCAGCTTTTCCTACTCGGCTACTACTTCACGAAAGCGAGTGACTTCTGCAAAAGTAGTGAGTGGACCGTGTTATGTATGATTGCAGACGCAGAATTGCCTGATTTTTCGGACAGATGAAAAGGAAAATGTTTAGTGAAAAGAAGAAAGAGGGTATAAAAGAATGACCAAAGGTTCTAAAACTGCGTTGAGAGAGAGACTGCTGTGCGGACGGCGGCATTTATTGCATTCCACTCCTCAGAGTTTTCTTTCCTGGTGGGTTCAAAAAGGAAATTGCTACTTGGTTTCGTATAATTTTTCCAGTGAGAATGTTTCATATTTCTTCCTCTCTGTTTCAGCTAAAACTTTCCATTCTTTGCAGCTCCTGGTGGTCTTCTCTCACTGGTGTTGTGATTCATTTACGGAATTGAATGTCATTAGATCTAAAGGGATGATAGATAGGAAGTCTTTCGATTCTGATTGTGACAACGCAAAAGTAGTATGCTGTCCTCTATTCTTAATATTTCTGCCGGAAAATCTCTCTCTCTCTCTCTCTCTCTCTCTCTCTCTCTCTCTCTCTCTCTCTCTCTCTCTCTCTCTCAACATTATAAAATAGAAGGACTTCGATTAATTCCAAAGTCGAGAGGTCAGTCGAGAAAGTGAGGTCAGAGAATGAATGAGACTGTAGTGACAAGTCCTCTTCAATTGACATTTTTACCTGCATGTGGTATTATATCTCGAGATCGTTTCCGACTTTTTAGAATTTCGAATTTCCACTGATTACTCCTTTTTGCTTCTCTAAGGATATTTACTTAAAACTTAATAAGAAAATTAATTTTAGCTTTTATATGATAAATACTTTCTACATCAGACTGAAATGCTGAAATCTGGAAAATATTTAAAAGAAATTTAATCTCCTTTTGTTGACTAGCGATGAAATGATCTATGAATTTTCCATACTAGCTGTGACATATAGATGGAAGCTCGAAAATACACACACATACAAATACACTCACACACAGGCACACACACACACACACACACACACACACACACATATATATATATATATATATTATATATATATATATATATATATAAATATATATATATATATATATATATATATATATATATACACTTTTGCTGTATGTAATGTCAAGTTGATATAATGCTGTACCTATCATACTAACTACCAAATTTTCTTTTATAAGTTGTAAAGTTTTATACTACTCTATTTTATTTATTCTCCACAACTTATTCAGTTGTCCTGTTTCACGAGCATTCTGCTTTATTGGCTTTCATTTAGTTTCACTGCAGCCATTAACAGGGGTATCCCAAACTTTTTCACATAGCTGTTACTCTTTCCGACTGAAATTCTGGAAGGCTGTACAACAGATTTTAATGTTATTGCTTTCTAGTTAATCCTTTGTTTTACCCTGGTTACAACAATTCCCCGTTCGTTTTCAAATGGTCTGTGATTTAACTACAAACGACTTCGACCTTTCTCTTTTTGTCAGTCTGCTGTAACCGGGGCAGGTCAGTTTGTCAAAACTTTCATGCATGTGTTTATTTTTTTGGTAATTGAAATGGCTATCTGTCTGTCCGTCTGCACTGTTTCTGTTCCCCCTCAGATCGTAAAACATCCTGAAACTAAAGGGCTGCAAATTGGTATGTTGATCATCCACCCTCCAATCCCCAAACACGCCAAATTCCGGCCCTCAAACCTTGGTAGTTTTGATTCTACTTGAGGTTAAAGTTAGCTATGATCGTGCGCCTGGCACCGCTATAGGTGCCAACAACACAGGCCACCACTGGGCCGAGGGTGAATGTCTCATGGGTGGCGACTGAGAGTTTCATGGGTCATGCCTGAGATTTTATACAACTTTACATGCTGTAGAGAGACTCGGTTTCTCGGTGCATTTTTTGTTGTTTACATTATTTATTTTATAGTTTTGTGAGAGTTATTAGGATAGAACTGGTGATGCTGCTTTTTCATTTGTTTTTGTTTTCTAAGTATAATGTCATCGTTCATAAACCTAATCTAATAAAGGTCTACGTACATGCAGTCGTTTTCAACCATAGTCAATGTGAATATTTTCTCTCGCTGTTATTTCTAAGAGCATTATTGTGCAAGTCAATTCCTAGATTTTATATCATTTTTTTTTTATTAAACACTAAATGTATAACAACATTTCCTTAGGACAGTTCGATATGGAATCAGATACCCTTGTCCAAATATCAGTTAAAGCGGGCTTTATGTAAACCACAATCTTTAATTTTTTCGTCTAGTTTCACAAGACTCGTCCTCTCTTTTTTCCTTATTTTCCTACATTTTATTATTATTTATATTTGAAGATTTCTGAGTGCATAACTAATAACACATGCCTACTTTGATGAATGAATACCGTAGCTCTCTCCCCAGTAGAGCGACGGGATTTTGTAAGTTGTCTTTAAATGTGATAAACGAATATCATTAGTTATTTTTACTGTGCCTCTTTTTTCATCTTCTAGTTTTTTGTTTTGAAAAGATGTTTCTTTTGTAATAATCCACACCGGATTTCCAATATTATAAAGAAAATATATTAAATGATAACTACATCTAATAGTCACAATTGAGAGTTCCTGCGATTTTTGGCCTACTTTCACAAGACAATGTCATACACGTAAAGTTGTACGTTACTTTCTTACGTAAGAGCAAAATAATATTTTATTAACCAATGAGGGGCATTGGTCTTCGCGTCTTTCCGTTTTTCTGTTTCCCTTTAGGCTGTGTGAAATTGGGTGCCCTTGGATTCATATTTCATTGCTTTATTTCAGCTCAGGGCCATATACATTGAATATACAAAATACAGACAGTAACATTCACAATCTAGATACATGAGACATAATAAAAAAGAAAAAGAAAATGAATAATCGGCACTTATCCACATAATAGCTGAGGTAGTATAAAAGCTAGTAATCATCATACTGGTAATAACAGTAATAATATTGGTGAGAAAAACAAATATACACTGAGAGTAATAACAGTTAGTGCACAAATTATATAACTTAAATTTCAACTAGAGACCTTAGGTGGTTACAGTAGTCAGGTCCAGAGGGCTAAATACAAAAATTGAATGTAAAAAAAAAAAAAAAAAAAAAAAAAAATTTACTTGATAGTAATCACAGTAATAAAGAAAAATTTAAATAACAGCAATAAATGTAATAATGACAAAAAACTGCAGATGACATCATGCCAATACAGAGATTAAGTCCTTATTAAGAGGAAAGCCTCATTTTCCCATCTTTCCCACAATTTAGATCTTCTTGCTTCACTCCTTAGGATGCTTTGAATGAGCGAGTTGCTGCTGTTTCTCACTCGGGTTACCAGACTGGACATTGTTCGCCTAACAATGATTTTTAAATTGTCCAGACGGTTTTCTATGAACATCTGAGTGGCGGAGTGGTAGCGGGAAGTGTTTGTGAGGCGTCTCAAAATGTCATTGTGCACAACAGTGATGCGTCTCATGGTCTCTCGAGTATAGTTCGTCCAGAGGGAACACCCATAGATACTGTAGCAGTACGAGAGGAAGAGCATCAGTTTCACGTCTCGGTGAAAGAAGGCAAACCTCCTTGTAATCATGTTGCCAGCTGCACATAGTTTACGACGCCTCTGTTCAATGTCTGCCGTATCTCTTAGGTCGTCGGTGATAATGTGACCCAAATACGGAAATTCGTGCACAAATTCCAGCCGATGATTTCCGAGGAAAATTTGGGTTTGGTTCTGCAATATGCTTAAGCGATCTCGGGAGCAGCGACATGCACTGGGTCTTGGTTTGACATTCAATGCATCTGTGTACGTATTAAACAGGTATGGAGAGAGAATGCCCCCTTGCCGAAGCCTGTTTAGGGAGCCGAAGGTGTAAGATAATGCGTTACCCCATTTGACACAGAATTGCTGTGTGGAGAACCAGCAATGCAAAATGCCAATTAGATACAGGGGTGTGCCCCTTTTATGCAGCTTCAGGAAGAGCTTCAGGTAGTTTACTCTGTCAAATGCTTTTCTCACATCTACAAAACAAAAGGAAACAGGAGAGGCTGATGATAGGTAGTAATTCTGCAATTCTTTCAGTATGTAGATGCAGGTGTCGGTTGAGTGATTTGCTTTAAACCTGAACTGGTTGTCAGTGGTGTGTAGAAAAGGGAGAAGTCTCACTAGAAGAACAGACTCAAGTATCTTCGATGCGATCGTTGTGATTGCAATCGGCTGGTAGTTGCCAGGGTCAGCTGCATCCTTTAGCTTGTTTTATGATTAATGGTATCAAATGGACTAAGAGTAGGGAGTCTGGAAGAAACCGATGAATTATGCACGCATTGAATAGGGCAGCTAGCAAAATGTAAATTATCGGATGGCAGAATTTGAAGGCCTCTGCAGGAAGACCATCACAGCCGGGCGATTTATTATTAGGTAGGCTGTTTATGGCATCGCTGATGTTACCTGACTTAATACGGTCTGCAAAATGAAATTGAATGTTGTCAGTAAGGAGGTTATCTACATCCCTTCGGGAATCTTGATCATTTATGCAATTCAGGATGTTGTTGAAGTGATCACCCCACATACTTGCGATAGCTTCGTTTCCGACTACTTCCCCTACTCTCTGTGATAGCTTTTCAGTTTTGGGATTTAAGGACTGGATATCTTTCCAAAGACGAGGATAATCACCAGATTCTAAGTTTCTAGACATTGCATCGGCTCTTAGTTGTTTTTCATTTAACCTGCAGTGCTTAAGAGCAAGTCTGAACTGCGCTCTCGCCTGTCTCATTAGTAAGGCATTGTGCCCTTCCCTGGGGCTACTATTTTGCCTCCACAGTAAAAACATTTTTCGTGAGTATGTATACAGATCCTTAACCAAGTCATTCCCTCCAGGTATATACATACATATACACATATTGTGCATGTATTTATATGTCTGTCCACTTTATCGAATTCATTCAGGCTTAATTGTTTTAGGAAAATAATCTGATCGACACCCCTCCTTTCTCTCTCTCTCTCTCTCTCTCTCTCTTTCTCTCTCTCTCTCTCTCGTACTTAACAGGCATCGAACCATTAAAACTGGGACCATCTGTTTTTAAGTTTGAAGGACCTTCAAGAGCAGAAAGCAATCCAACTTCTGCAGCAGAGCTGCCATGTTCAAAGGGTATTTCCCAAGAGCAAACTTGGGAATCGGAAGGAGCTCTTCCGTTATTTTTATTTTTATTTCCACTCAGTTTTCCAGTTTTGAAGATGGAACTAGTAAGGATAGCTGGTTAAACATATGAACATCCTGTAGTAAAGTTTGGCTATCTATGTATTTTGGATAGCTATGTAATTTTGCCAATAATGTCATGTTCACCTATTTTTCCATTTCACATAAATCTAACCTAACATTGATCAAAGCCAGATCTTGGTATAATAATAATAATAATAATAATAATAATAATAATAAAATAATAATAATAATAATAATAATAATAATAATAATAATAATAATAATATACTGGGCAGAGGAAAACACCAATCAGCTTCCTCAAAAAATACAATGCGCAACTGGAATACAATACTTACAAGCACTGGAATAAGACTAGCAGAGGTTAATATCAGGAGAGGGATCTTCCAGGGCGACTCCACTGTCCCCACTACTCTTCGTAGTAGCCATGATTCCCATGACCAAAAGTACTACAGAAGATGGATGCCGGGTACCAACTCAAGAAAAGAGGCAACAGAATCAACCATCTGATGTTCATGGGACGACATCAAGCTGTATGGTAAGAGGCATCAAGGAAAATAGATACCCTAATCCAGACTGTAAGGATTGTATCTGGGGACATCAGGATGGAGTTTGGAATAGAAAAATGCGCCTTAGTCAACATACAAAAAGGCAAAGTAACGAGAACTGAAGGGATAAAGCTACCAGATGGGAGCAAACATCAAACACATAGATGAGACAGGATACAAATACCTGGGAATAATGGAAGGAGGGGATAAAAACACCAAGAGATGAAGGACACGATCAGGAAAGAATATATGCAGAGACTCAAGGCGATACTCAAGTCAAAACTCACGGCGGAAATATGATAAAAGCCATAAACACATGGGCAGTGCCAGTAATCAGATACAGCGCAGGAATAGTGGAATGGACGAGGCAGAACTCCGCAGCATAGATCAGAAAAACCAGGAAACATATGACAATACACAAAGCACTACAACCAAGAGCAAATACGGACAGGCTATACTAACACGAAAGGAAGGAGGGAGAGGACTACTAAGTATAGAGGACTGCGTCAACACCAGAACAGAGCACTCTGGGGCAATATCTGAAAACCAGTGAAGACGAGTGGCTAAAGAGTGCATGGGGGAGAAGGACTAATAAAAGTAGACGAAGACCCAGAAATATACAAGACATGAGAATGACAGACAGAACAGAGGACTTTCACAACAAACCAATGCACGGACAATACATGAGACAGACTAAAGAACTAGCCAGCGATGACACATGGCAATGGCTACAGAGGGGAGAGCTAAAGAAGGAAACTGAAGGAATATAACAGCGGCACAAGATCAGGCCCTAAGAACCAGATATGTTCAAAGAACGATAGATGGAAATAACATCTCTCCCATATGTAGGAAGTGCAATACGAAAAATGAAACCATAAACCACATAGCAAGCGAATGCCCGGCACTTGCACAGAACCAGTACAAAAAGAGGCATGATTCAGTAGCAAAAGCCTCCACTGGAGCCTGTGCAAGATACATCAGCTACCTTGCAGTAATAAGTGGTACGCGAGCACCAACCTGAGGGAGTGATAGAAAACGATCAGGCAAAGATCCTCTGGACTATGGTATCAGGACGGATAGGGTGATACGTGCAAACAGACCAAACGTGACGTTGGTTGACAAAGTCAAGAAGAAAGTATCACTCATTGATGTCGCAATACCATGGGACACCAGAGTTGAAGAGAAAGAGAGGGAAAAATTGGATAAGTATCAAGATCTGAAAATAGAAATAAGAAGGATATGGGAATGCCAGTGGAAATCGTACCCATAATCATAGGAGCACTAGGCACGATCCAAGATCCCTGAAAAGGAATCTAGAAAAAACTAGAGGCTGAAGTAGCTCCGGGCCTCATGCAGAAGAGTGTGATCCTAGAAACGGCACACATAGTAAGAAAAGTGATGGACTCCTAAGGAGGCAGGATGCAACCCGGAACCCCACACTATAAATACCACCCAGTCGAATTGGAGGACTGTGATAGAGCAAAAAAAAAAAAAAAAAAAAAAAAAAAAGTAATAATAATAATAATAATAATAATAATAATAATAATATTTCGGAAGGAGACCCTCTCGTAGACATGTTTTGTTAAAAATGACTGCTGCTTCAGCACTATTAATCTTATAAAGAGTCTTCTCTATCTTTCTGATGACGGCTTTCTCGTTGTTGCTTAGACTGGCGAGCAACGCACCAAAGGGCATGGTAAAATTCGGTTGAGTCATTTGATTTATTATTGCTTATACAATTCTCTCTCTCTCTCTCTCTCTCTCTCTCTCTCTCTCTCTCTCTCTAACGCGACGTTTCCTCCTGATCGACAGGACATTATCAAGCGATAACTGCTGAGGGACTGAATTCCAGTGTTGTTTGTTGTTTTTGATTTAGCTGACCTTGTGTCAGCACGGGCTCTTGCTCACAGAGCAGCCCGTAATTCCAGTGGCGAGTCCTTCTCCTTTTATCGTGGTGTTGCGAGTCTTCAGTACAGTCAGAGCACTTCTCCGGCAGGTCGAGTTTTCATTGGTTCCCGGGAAGGTGACTCATACGGCGGGCGTTGACGAGTCTTGCAGACCTTCTCAGGTAGGGGGTATCACCGGGAGCCTCTTGATTGGCTTCTACCTGCGTGACGTCACCCTGGTTATTATTCTCATGTCCGGTGTTCGTTCCATGCGCGCTGGTACTTTCGTTAGGGGGGAGGGGTGTGGTCCTCCTCACACACGTCGGTATCAGGAGCGCTTCTTGGGTGGTATTGAGGGGAGGCTTTTCCTCGAGGATGAGCAGCGCTTCTAGGAGACGCAGACGTCGTGGGTCAGGTGCTCTCCCGATGATCTTAATATTCCTGACGATGTCGTCTCTCGTGATGTTTCTGCGGTGTACTGCAAGGGCATGCTGCCTAATGGCGCCCTCCTGGGCGTGGCAGGAAATCCTTTTTGACAGGCGCATCGTCGTCATGCCGATGTAAATCCCAGGGCATCCTTGGGCGGGGCATACGTATCGGTAGACGACGTTGGACTGCTTCAGGGGGTCTCCTGCCGGTGGGGAGTTGGTTCTTCTTCAGGAGGTCTTTCGTACGCCGATTCTTGTAGTAAATATGAGGGACACTCTCTTCCTTCCTCTATGGGGCGGACTGTGTTCCTCTATTATTTTCTTCATGGCTGCTTCTTCTTCCTTGTATTGTGGTGCATGAAGGCTTTATAGAAAAGTTTGATATCCTCCCGTGGGCGGAATGTTCCTTCTCTCTTCCTCCGTCATGTACCACTTGTCAAGGGCGGCTCGAGTTTCTCGGTTTACGAGTTTGTTCGAGTACCCATTGTTAATTAGCATCTGGGATGCTCGGTCGAGTTCGAGGTGTGTGTCCTGCCACGTCGAACAGTGCGAGAGGGCCCTCCTGACGAAGGCAATGACGGTGGTGGTCTTGAACCGCGCAGGACACTCGCTATCACCATTCAGACAAAGTCCGAGGTTCGTAGCTTTGGTGTAAACTGTAGTCGCCAACTTCTGATTCGTCTTCGTGACAAGGACATCGAGGAAGGGGAGCCGATCGTTGCTGCTGTACTCGACAGTGAAGTTGAGTGCGCTGTGCTGCAGGAACTGCTGCCGAAGGGCTTCTACCTCATCCTTGCAGTCGGCTTGCACGAAGATGTCATCGATGTAGCGTCCGTATGTGTGGGGACATCTGTGTTGCGAGAAGACCCTTTCTTCCACTCCTCCCATGTAGAAGTTAGCGAAGAGGACTCCTAAGGGGGACCCCATCGCTACGCCGTCCTTTTGGCGGTACATCAGTCCTCGGTGGGTGGTGAAAGGGGCTCTCTTCGTACAGATATCCAGCAGGGTTCTTAAGGAGTCTTTCGGGATGTTAGGGGGTCTCATATCGGGATTCCTATATACCCGCTCCATGATGATCCTTATCGTCTCGTCGACTGGGACGTTGGTGAATAGGGACTCAACGTCTAAGGACGCCATGGTTCCCGCACCGGGGGAGTCGCGGATCTTCTCCATGGCGTCCTTAGACGTTGAGTCCCTATTCACCAACGTCCCACGACGTCTGCGTCTCCTAGAAGCGCTGCTCATCCTCGAGGAAAAGCCTCCCCTCAATACCACCCAAGAAGCGCTCCTGATACCGACGTGTGTGAGGAGGACCACACCCATCCCCCCTAACGAAAGTACCAGCGCGCATGGAACGAACACCGGACATGAGAATAATACCAGGGGATACCGAATTTTTCGTATGATAACTCAAGTCGAGGTATTTTGTTTGGGAGTTAAATTGAAAACCAAATGATAAAGCCAGTGGTTCTTAACTCTTAGTAAGTAACAGACGCCTTTAAGAATCTGGTGAAAGCTATTGAACCCATTCCCAGAAAATACATATAATCACATAAAAACAGCATTTACTCTCTAATTAAACGGTCCTTACAGTACATGTTTCTCACTATTTTCCATGCAAAAACTAATGAGCATTTCATGAATAAGTAAAACGCAAACATTTTGTAGATTCAAGAAAAGGAAACTGCAAGTTTGTCCAAAGTTATTTCCACGTGAAGGTTGTTGTTGCTTGTCTCGAATAGGGATGTGAAATTGTAGAGAGGTTTCTAATAAGGGAACACGGATGCAATTTTTGACAGTCAGCTGTTTTCGATATTTCGTTTATATGGAAACAGGTGTGGGAAATCCAAACCTACAGAGGATTTAGATATTAAAAGGATAAGCCACTACGGAACTTCGTTCGCACTATATGACGCTGTGAAGAAAAATAGACTTTTTAATTAACTATCTCTCGTGTAAGGGACATGACATCGCTCTCCTTTAGATTTGCAAACCTAACGTATTTAATTCGCCCTTAATTAAGTAATTCCCATACACATACAGACACAGGTTAGGTGAAGTGATGTAGGTAACCTGGAGTCAATGCGTGGAAAACTATGCAAGGTAGAAAACGTTATTGCAAGTGAATGAAAGAGAAAGAGTGCGATACTGTTGCAATAAATCGAATATTGAGATCCCTGGATGACCACCGTTGGTATTTACCTAAAGCTGACTGATAGTATTGAGTTGTGAAACAATATTAACATTAAAATAATACCAATGAAGCGTATACACATGACAAATGCTAAAGCCACAGTGAAGAGAAAAGGGAAATCTGTGTATACTACTTGCAAACGTATACCAGTTCAGAAAGTTATCAGTTAATCACTGTTAGCATAATAACTTAAATACATCCATACACATAATTATAGAATTTACGGTGACACTTTGGCTTGTTATCTACGCGTCACCTACTCTGTAAAATATAGGTACTAGTACTAAACTTGGCGAATGCTCCTTGGGACGCAACGTTTAGTACTAGCCATCGGGGATCAAAGAATTACATTAACCCAC
>NC_087210.1:9532616-9555399 GCF_015104395.2 Macrobrachium nipponense | reverse complement strand
GTCTCACATATAAACGAAGGTTTCCAGATACCGTAAATTTGGCACTACTTTGGTTTCTTATCTACGCGTTTACCTACTCCGAGGTGCTAGTACTAACATGGCTGAACTCCATTGGTGGACCGCCGTGGTTAGTGCTAATCGCTTATAAATATAATCAGTCGACCACACAATATAGAAATGGGTGTATGTAAGTAATACTTGGATCCCCGATGGGCTAGTACTAAACACAGCAGCCCAAGAAGCTTCCTCCACATTTAGTACTAGCACTTATATTACTTTATAGGAGTAGGTGACGCGTAGATAACAAGCCAAAGTGTCACCGTAAATTCTATAATTATGTACGTGTGATTGACGCTTTGCAAAACGACTTATGTGTATGGATGTATGAAAGTTCACATTACATGCTAACAGTGAATAACTGATAACTTTCTGAACTGGTACTTATACGTTTGTTTGTAGTACTAGTACACACAGATTTCCTTTTTCTCTTCACTGTAGCTTTAGTATTTGTCATGTGTACGCTTCATTGGTATTATTTTAATGCTTTAGGTAAATACCAACGGTGGTCATCTAGTCATCTCAATATTCGATTTATTGCAACAGTATCGTCTATTTTGTCTTTCATTCACTCCTGCAATAACGTTTTCTACCATACAAAATTTTCCACGCATTGACTTCAGGTTACCTATATCACTTTACCTAACGTGTGTGTGTGCGTGCGTGTGTGTGTGGTGTGTGTGTGTGTGTGTAAGAGAGAGAGAGAGAGAAAGAGGTTTATATATGAATCACCTGCAAGTATTGAATAATTATTAATGAAAATAGCAGTAATTTTCCTTTAGGTATTACCACAGAAGATAAGTGATAAAGGAAACGGGAGAAGTGTGTTGTCTTAACATTGTAGACGCAATTTGTCTTTCAGGTAGATAGATCCTCAAATATGTATATTTCGAAGTGGAAGGCGTAGGACGTCCCGGATGGACGTGAAGAAGCTCCTCCGTTGTAGATAGAAGGAATACGCAGTGAGACTACACCTTTCTGATGAAGAATAGCGTCATTGAAAAACTTTCGCTCCAGTTTGTGTTAAGTGCCATTGCAGAACTAGCGAAGCTCTGGTGTTAGCCATCAGGTAATGGCTGTATAAAAATAAGAAATGGAACTACACTGCAATAATTCTCATAATTTCCTTCAGAGTATTATACTTGAAAATATGAGCTGTCGTTAAACAGCAACTGCCACACACACATTGATATTCTATGAAAATTGCCTAAGGACGAACACACGTAAAGTTTAGTTCCATCAACAGGGTCAATACAATCTACTGAATTAAATACGTTAGATTTGCAAATCTAAAGGAGAGCGATGTTTTGTCCCTTACACGAGAGATAGTTAATCAAAAAGTCTATTTTTCTTCACAGCGTCATATAGTGCGAATGAAGTTCCGTAGTGGCTTATACTTTCAATGGCTAAATCATGTTCAGCGTAGCAAGTCATTAGTGCTGTGATTCTGTTTGCTACTACGACACCTGTTTCTATAGAAACGAAATATCGAAAACAGCTGACTGTCAATGAAAACATCCGTGTTCCCTTATCGGAAACCTCTCTCCAATTTCATATCCCTATTCGAGACAAGCAACAACAACATTCACGTAGAAATAACTTTGGACCAACTTGCAGTTTCCTTTTCTTGAATCTACAAAATTTCTGTGATTTATTTATTCATGAAATGGTCATTAATTTTTGCATGGAAAAGAGTGAGAAACATGTCCAGTAAGGACCATTTAATCAGAGAGTAAATGCTGTTTTTATGTGATTATATGTATTTTCTGGGAATGCCGTTGGTTCGGTCCAATAGCTTTCACCAGATTCTTAAAAAGGCGTCTGTTACTAACAAAGAGTTAAGAACCACTGGCTTTATCATTTGGTTTTCAATTTAACTTCCAAACAAAATACCTCGACTTGAGTTATACGAAATATTCGGGTATCCATCTGCCTGCTAGTTTGATTGTGGTATATTTACTAATCAGGCAAAGCGGGCCGCCGCCCCACCCCCCCACCCCCCACAATAAAATTAAAATGCTTTGGTGGAAAACCGGTAAGTTGGCTAGCAAACTTTGCAATTTTGTTACTGTCTGATGATATGGGGAGATAATCGTTTTTAAAAGTCTGTTGGTATCAGATTTAATTCACCTCAGTTCTTTTCTCTTATCTTTATTATATTATTATTATTATTATTATTATTATTATTTATATTATTATTATTATTATTATTATTATTATTTATTATTACCGGGATACTGGCTTTATCAATGTTAAGTTAGATTTATGTAAATGGGAAAAATATGTGAACATGCCATTATTGGTAAAAATTACATAGCTATCCAAAATACATAGATAGCCAAACTTTACTACAGGATGTTTATATGTTTAACCAGCTATCCTTACTAGTTCCATCTTCAAAACTGGAAAACTGAGTGGAAATAAAAATAAAAATAACGGCAGAGCTCCTTCCGATTCCCAAGTTTGCTCTTGGGAAATACCCTTTGAACATGGCAGCTCTGCTGCAGAAAGTTTGGATTGCTTTCTGCTCTTGGAGGTCCTTCAAACTTAAAAACAGATGGTCCCAGTTTTAATGGTTCGATGCCTATTAAGTACGAGAGAGAGAGAGAGAGAGAGAGAGAGAGAGAGAGAGAGAGAGAAGAGAGAAGAGAGAGGAAGGGTGTCGATCAGATGATTTTCCTAAAACAATTAAGCCTGAATGAATTCGATAAAGTGGACAGACATATACATACATGCACAATATGTGTATATGTATGTATGTGTATGTGTGCGTATATATATATATATATATATATATATATATATAATATATGATATATATATATATATATATATATATAATATCTATATATATATATATATATATATATATATAGATATATATATATATATATATATATATATATATATATATATATATATATATATATATATATATATATATATATATATATATATATATATATAGTATATATATATATAGTGATTTAAGGCGGTTTCTATCAACCAGTAGACATCAATCGATGCAAGGTGAAGGACAATCCTTTATTCCCATTATATGTACTTTCATTGTAGCGACGTTTCAAGACATAAAAGTCCCATTATTAAGCTAAAAATAAAAAAAAAGTTAAAATCACAAACTCGGAATACATATTAAAAGTTTAAAAAGTTTACAAATATAAAAAAACAAGTACAAGAGTAGGGAGGATCAATACCATAAGGTGCTGAAAGCACAGACCGAGTGACAAATTGACAATTCGGGCCGGGTTCAGCTTCGACTTGAAACTCACGAGAGATACAGAGTGTTGAGGAAGACTGGGTAAGTTTAATGCGGAACGAGTTTTTGCATGAAAAGTGATTCTAAAATAGCTAAATGCTGTTCGTTAGGGGATTGGCCTATAATTTTAAAAATCTTTGTAATTCAAAGTCATGTTTACTTTCTTTGTATGCTCGCGTATACATGAAAAAAAAACTCAGGATTAGTTAATTTGACACCTGTTCTATAACTAACACACCCCTCGATGAGGGTCTTAAAAATCTCACTTTGAGGAACCTCCGTGGGGAGCCGACGTACTTCCCTAGATTACATCTAGGGCAATTAAATAGATATACGACGTCCTGAGGTCATCAGTGGATTGAGTTTCTCCTTGTGTTTAAAAAGAGATCTGATATTCATTGGGTTGCAAGGTATTAGTTTTAATTCAATTGCAGGAAAAAAAACTTTCTATTGACAGTTTCAATTCATGGTAGAAATTTTTTTTATGAATTGAAACTGTCATTAGAAAGTTTTTTTTCAGCACCTTATGGTATTGACTCGTCCCTACTCTTGTACTTGTTGTTTTTTTTTTTATATTTGTAAAACTTTTTAAACTATTAATATGTATTCCGAGTTTTGTGATTTAACATTTTTTTTTTTTTTTTTTTTTTAGCTTGATAATGGGACTTTTATGTCTTGAAACGTCGCGACAATAAAAGTACATATAATGGGAATAAGGGATTGTCCTTCACCTTGCATCGACTGATATATATATATATATATATATATATATATATATATATATATATATATATATATATATATATATATTATATATATTATATATATTATATATATATATATATATATATTATATATATATATATATAGATATATATATATATATAATATATATATATATATATATATATATATATATATTTTATATATATATATATATCTATATATATATATATATATATATATATATATATATATATATGTATATATATATATATATATATATATATATATATAGATATATATATATATATATATATCGTATTCTTCACACTTTTTTTGGATGCGCTTGTCTCCCACAAAAGCCTTAGATCCAAATGCAAGACATATAAAGTACTTTTTAATTCTGATTGTCCGGTAGGCAGGATTTCGAACCGCACCCAAAAGTATCAGAGCGAGGTTCACGTGCCACGTAAGTCGGTAACGTGACCTCGTTTCTGATAATCTGGGTGCGGGTTTCGAATCCTGATACCGGACATTGAGAAGCACTTCACATGTCTTGCATTTGGATCTAAGGATTTTCAGTCACAAACATACCAAAAATTGTTAAGAATTCGAGAAGTTAAGAAGGCATTTCGGCTATTACAATTACCCACACACATATATATGTACATATTCACAAACATTAAGCTGCAGATGATGTTTAACATCCTTATGCTACAAATGACGTTTAGCATCCAATTAAGCTACAAATGGCATTTAACATCCAGTTCACCCTGTTTCGGGTTCGGGGAATATTACTGAAGGGGAATTTTAATTGATAAACGATTAGTTGGTTGGGAGAATCGACGAGTTCCAGTGACGGTAACCCCCACTAGGGGACTGTGAAGGAGAGGTATAACTTGGTACCGTTTTCTGCTGTATATACTATATGCCCGTCAGATGCATTTGTTCGTACTTCAAGTCGATATCAACCCCACCTTCACCATGATCGCTATTGGTTAAACATTTTTTCGTTTTAATACTCAATTGGCTGTATTTTGATGTATTTGTTTTGTTTGTATGGTGAAATACACATCTCTCACCCCTCAATGGAATGCATGAGAATCGAACTCGCGGCCAATCGAGGTGGCATGGCCTGGCAGGCCCAACACCATACCAACCACGCCACTGAGGCGCTATGTATTTCGGATGTATTAACGGAGGGACTTATAATCACTAAACGATTCATCAGTACCTGGGAGATTTGAATTTAAACAGTACGAATTGACGACTTTCCGTATGTGGCAATATAAAACTTGAAAAACAGTGTAAATGTCAATTAATGTTTGTGGAATCCAATAGAATGATGGCTGCAATATAGTTTAGACGAATGGGGTACATCTCATCGCCGCCAACTTCATCGCCGCCTACTCATCCCCGGGGCGGCCCACTCATCCCCGGCCCAACTCATCCCTGTTTTTTTTTTTTTTTTCCCACTCATCCCTGGCCCAACTCATCCCGGCCCCAACTCATCCCGTGGCCCAACTCATCCCTGGCCCAACTCATCCCGGCCCAACTCATCCCTGCCCAACTCATCCCCGGCCCAACCTCAATCCCTGGCCCAACTCAATCCCTGTAGGCCCAACTCATCCCCGGCCCCCAACTTCATCCCCGGTTGGCCCCAACTCATCCTGGCCCAACTCATCCCTGGCCCCAACTCAATCCCTGGCCCAACTCATCCCCGCCCAACTCATCCCTGCCCCCAACTCATCCCTGGCCAAAAAAAACCCATTTTTCCCGGCAGTGATTAATGAAATTTTTCAGTAAATATTAAAAACACCTTTATTCAGAATCAAGTATGACTCTTTCATGACACTAAAAATAAATTAAAACCACCATATAATTAAAGACAAAAAATCCATGAAAATATAGAAAAATAATTTATTTTATGTTATGAGAAATGCCTCTTAAATATTCAATGGGAGTCCTTTCATAAAAATTTTGGACAATTCTAAGAATGCAGGAATCAGTATCCCTGTATTTTTTTCTTTTTTAATTTGGGCGGGTGGTGAACTGCCTGCTATAAGTGATTCCAAATAAAAATCTCTACCTTTCTGAACTTTTTTAAGTGCATTTATGAATTTCCAGAGTGTAGGATGTTCCATTCCTAATTCCATTTGTAATCTTCTGTTCGATCCTTCTGCATGGTTGTTTGTTTTATCTTCATGATTCAAGGTTTCGAAAATACAAATTCCACATTTCCAATGGAAAGAGTGGTGCACGTCTGCTATTTCCACGTCTGTTTTAACCGACCTATATCATTGTCTTCAAGCCAGTTCAAGATTGGCACATGCTCTGGGGATAATTCATCAGCTAAGACATCAATATATGAATCAATATGATTTTGACAGGTACAAATGCAAGCGCCAGTATCATCTTTACTTGTAAGAAAACTGGCAATCGTTATTATACCGAGAACTTAGACCCAAAGCCGCAATGTGTTTTTGCATGTTTTGGCTAAGGTGAAAGAAGCACCCTTTAGTTCGACTTGTGGAAAATTTTTTTCCTTGATTGCCAAAAATGCTGCAGTTTCAATCACATACAACCGATTTCGGGTTTACTGTTGGTTGACATTCTTTTATCATTTTAAATAGCCTTGAATATGTAACTTTCCGTTTGTTAGGTAATAGAGCACCTAAAGCACTGGAATGACACCTCTGATTTTTTTGGGGGCCATTACAATATACACCTGAGAAAATAGCGTGGGAACAATCTTAAACGTTCCGTCTACATACCAAACTTCTGCTGATACCAAATGTTGCAACCAACTTCTCCTTCCAAATAGCAAAACTTCTATCTTCATGGGCACCACTACCACTGTCTTTTAATAAAAAACAACTTCCTTCTGGTTGGCTCTTTTGTTTTGTAGGTCGAATATTTATCAGGGATTGCTAAATGATTTAGGTCAACTGGATTTGGCGGAGAGGCACTAATCTGATCCGTTTCCGTTTCCGACGAATAGTTTTCTTTAGAGCCGACGAATTCGGGAGTGATCCTTGCACCGCTTGGGGAACATTACATAAACTTCATTAATCACTACACTTGGGTTTTCCATCGTCTCTTTCAGCTCTGGTTTTTAATTTTTGTAGTTTGTCCCTTTCTTACTTTTATCTCTTTTATCGAAATTTAATAGTCATGGGTGTGAGTATTTCAAGACTTTAACTACGTTCCAATCTTGTGTGTATTCTCGCTTTACACCTGCCGAGCTGAATACATATCCAGAACATCAAATTGCTGTCCGTTTTGCTGAATTGTCGAAAAACAAAGACAAATAGCCATCATGAGAAAATTTCGCTTTGCCTCTCTGACTTAAAATTGTCTCCATTGTAATGGGTTTACTGAAAGAATGTAAAACTGAAAGTGATATATCGAAAGGTTAATAATTACTAACGTTTTTGTTGACAAACATCTGATTTCATACTTGGGTACTTTTGTTTGTAATTGGTAATTGAGTAATTGTCGTCATGCGTTGAAAGGTTAAAAATTACTAACGTTTTTGTTGACAAACTTTGATTTCATAGATCGGTATTTTTGTTTACAAATAGTAGGATTGGTAATTGAGTAACTGTTGTTTCGTTTTTTTATTTTACACTGCCTTGCAGTGTGTGTTTGTGTGTGTGTGTGTGTGTGTGTGGACCGGTGATGAGTTGGGCCGGGTATAAGTTGGGCCGGAGATGAGTTGGCGGTGATGAGTTGGCTGGCGATGAGATGGCGGCGATGAGTTGTCCCATTTCGGTTTAGACTATTGTACTGCGCCTGACCATTGTATTAAGAAAACTGAAGATCATGCAGAAGTCACCAGACTTGAGCGTTGATTTCTGACTCTCTCAACTTTCGAGAAATGAAAATGATTCAAAAGTATACCGAAGAATAAACTATGAACAAACTTTGTGACGTGGAGACTAGCAGCTAACTTCATAAACTACGTAGTGGGAAGTTCCAGTAGAAAAGTTAGAATCCAGTAGTTTGCTCAGAAATACAATGGAGGAGACTTCATCTAATCAATCTAGGAACCAACGAAAACAATACTTACGATTGAAGTTTTGTGACGAGCGAGAGGGCAAGTTTTGAAGGAATATTTCACATTTCTAGTCGAAATATACCGTATTAATGTTTATAAAAGAAAGTTCGTCCTCTCTCTCTCTCTCTCTCATCTCTCTCTCTCTCTCTCTCTCTCTCTCTCTCTCTCACAGCGCCTTTTTGACTTAAAGGACTATCTCATGTTTGCAAAGAAGTAGGAATCATTTGCTTTTTCCCTTGGGGTAGAAAGATAAGGGTATGGGTTCCCCTTTTCAAAACTAGCCTGAGGGAGGGGGTGATGGGAGAGGTAAGAGCCGGGTCTCGCTTTTATGGGGCGAATTGTAACCTGTGCAATGAAATATGAATCCAAGGGCACCCAATTTCACACAGCCTAAAGAGAAACAGAAAAACGGAGAGACGCGAAGACCAATGTCCCTCATTGGTTAATAAAATATTATTTTGCTCTTACGTAAGAAAGTAACGTACAACTTTATGTGTATGACATTGTCTTGTGAAAGTAGGCCAAATATCGCAGGAACTCTCAGTTGTGACTATTTAGATATAGTTATCATTTAATATATTTTCTTTATAATATCGGAAATCCGATGTGGATTATTTCCAAAGGAATATCTTTTCAAAACAAAAAACTAGAAGATGAAAAAAGAGGCACAGTAAAAATAACTAATGATATTCGTTTATCACATTTAAAGACAACTTACAAAATCCCGTGGCTCTACTGGGGAGAGAGCTATGGTATTCATTCATCAAAGCAAGCCTGTGTTATAAGTTATACACTCAGAAATCTTCAAATAAAAATAATAATAAAATGTAGGAAAATCTGAAAAAAAGAGAGGACGAGTGTTGTGAAACTAGATGAAAAAATTAAAGATTGTGGTTTACATAAAGCCCGCTTTAACTGATATTTGAACAAGGGTATCTGATTCCATATCGAACTGTCCCAATAAAATGTTGTTATACATTTAGTGTTTAATGAAAAAAATATGATACAAAATTTAGGAATTGACTTGCACAATAATCCTCTTAAAAATAACAGCGAGAGAAAATATTCACATTGGCTATGGTTGAAAACGACTGCATGTACGTAGACCTTTATTAGGTTAGGTTTATGAACGATGACATTTTATTTATAAAAACAAAAACAAATAAAAAAAGCAGAATCACCAGGTCTATCCTAATAACTCTCACAAAACTATAAAATAAATGTATTCACTATACGCTGTTGTACGCATCTTTTTTCTGGTAAAGACTGTCTTCCGTAATATGTAAACAACAAAAAACGCACCGAAAAGTTGAGTTTGTATACAGCATGTAAAGTTGTATGAAACTCCCAGCCATGGCCCATGAAACTCTCAGTCGCCACCCATGAAACATTCACCCTCGGCCCGGTGGTGGCCTGTGTTGTTGGCACCTTTAGCGGTGCTAGGCACACGATCAGTTAACTTTAACCTCAATTAAAATCAAAACTACCGAGGTTAGAGGGCCGCAATTTGGCGTGTTTGAGGATTGGAGGCTGGATGATCAACATACCAATTTGAAGCCCTCTAGTATCAGGAGAAACAGTGCAGACGGACAGACAGATAGCCATTTCAATTACCAAAAAAATAAACACATGCATGAAAGTTTTGACAAACTGACCACCCCCGGTTACAGCAGACTGACAAAAAGAGAAAGGTCGACCTCGTTTGTGGTCAAATCACAGACCCTTTGAAGACAACGCGGAATTGTTGTAACCAGGGGAAAACAAAGGATCAACTAGAGAGCAATAACATCAAAATCTGTGGTACAGCCTTCCGAAATTTCAGTCGGAAAGAGTCACAGCTACGTGAAAAAGATTGGGATATCTCTGTTAATGGCTGCAGTGAAACTAAATGAAAGCCAATTAAGCAGAATGCTCGTGAAACAGGACAACTGTATAAGTTGTGGAGAATAGATAAAATAGTATATAAAATATTTCAAATTATAAAAGAAAATTTGGTTGTTAGTGTGATAGGTACAGCATTATATCAACTTGTACATAAACAGCAAAAAGTTATATATATATATATATATATATATATATATATATATATTATATATATATATATAATATATATATATGTGTGTGTGTGTGTGTGTGTGTGTGTGTGTGTATGTGTGTGTGTGTGTGCGCGCCTGTGTGTGAGTGTATTTGTATGTGTGTGTATTTTCGAGCTTCCATCTATATGTCACAGCTAGTATGGAAAATTCATAGATCATTTCATTGCTAGTCAACAAAAGGAGATTAAATTTCTTTTAAATATTTTCCAGATTTCAGCATTTCAGTCTGATGTAGAAAGTATTTATCACATAAAAGCTAAAATTAATTTTCTTATAAAGTTATAAGTAAATATCCTTAGAGAAGCAAAAAGGAGTAATCAGTGGAAATTCGAAATTCTAAAAAGTCGGAAACGATCTCGAGATATAATACCACATGCAGGTAAAACTGTCAATTGAAGAGGACTTGTCACTACAGTCTCATTCATTCTCTGACCTCACTTTCTCGACTGACCTCTCGACTTTGGAATTAATCGAAATCATTCTATTTTATAATGTTATATGAAGAGAGAGAGAGAGAGAGAGAGATTTTCCGGCAGAAATATTAAGAATAGAGGACAGCATACTACTTTTGCGTTGTCACAATCAGAATCGAAAGACTTCCTATCCATCCCTTTAGATCTAATGACATTCAATTCCGTAAATGAATCACAACACCAGTGAGAGAAGACCACCAGAAGCTGCAGAGAATGGAAAGTTTTAGCTGAAACAGAGAGGAAGAAATATGAAACATTCTCACTGGAAAAATGATACGAACCCAAGTAGCAATTTCCTTGTTGAACCCACCAGGAAAGAAAACTCTGAGGAGTGGAATGCAATAAATGCCGCCGTCCGCACAGCAGTCTCTCTCTCAACGCAGTTTTAGAACCTTTGGTCATTCTTTTATACCCTTTTCCTTCTTTTCACTAAACATTTTCCTCTTCATCTGTCCGAAAAATCAGGCAATTCTGCGTCTGCAATCATACATAACACGGTCCACTCACTACTTTTGCAGAAGTCACTCACTTTCGTGAAGTAGTAGCCGAGTAGGAAAAGCTGGTCTTATTCTTATATATATTATATATATATATATATATATAATATATCTATTATATATATATATATATATACAACATACATACTATAACTTTATTACACTCTACATCATAAATATCAATAGATAATAATATTCACAAGGAACATGAAATAACATTGGGCACTCTCCACAAAAGCACATAAAATAATAAAAAAAATTACGTGAAGGATCCTATTTCCAAAACAGCCACTAAGACTGACAAAGCGTATTACGACTCCAATGCATAATACAAAGGTCATTATGGTTGAGGAGCTCTTCACGTGAGGATCAGCAGTCTAGGATGATATCAGGACTGGATAACCCAAGATGAGGTAAATAACACTAACAAGGATGACTGAGGTTTTAAATATCCTTCAAATATCTATGTGCTGATTTGGGCATGCGGCATATAGACCTGGGCATACACTGATATTATTATTTATGTTTGTTCTGTTTTTGAATGCGGATAGTAAGATATTTCTAGAACCAAACATTAAATGGAAAAGATCAACAAGTCAGTGGGTGTGATGACACTTGGATTGAGAAATGAAGAAATACAGTAACGAACGATGGAATACCGTAGCTTTGCTTTTGTTGAACACCTTTGATAATGGAAGTGTCAGGTCAGGACCGTGTTACCTCGCCAAAAAAAGGAGAGGCAGCAGCAGCATTAGATGTGGCTAAATGATTGGCAGCTGAATTAAACATACCAGGCTTAAAACACTTCATATACTCTCTACACATCAGGTCATTCGTAAATTTATCGTCTTACATGAAAGATTCGTTACCCTTCATACAACGACCACTGTTTAAAACAGCTCCCTCGACCAACCCTTTGGCAAGCCAAGTTGCAGTGCCCAAGCTACTCTGACCCAATGGAGGAACTACCACTTGGACGCTCCAGGAGATTAGCCGGTTTATCGATGGAGGACGATGGATTTGCCTGAACGGCGAAATTGCCCATTCTTAAATTACGACCGATTCTTTTGTGTGTGTGTGTGTGTGTGTATATATATATATATATATATATATATATATATATATATATATATATATATATATAATGTGTGTGTGTGTGAGCAAGGAAATACATCTCAAAAAAAAAAAAAAAAAAAAAAAAAAAACACTCCCTTACAAGTCAGATCTTTGTTTTTCCGCCTGAATTGTAAAATTATGTCAATTACTAGGCATTAATAATCCTTGATGAATATTTCATGATCATTTATTGTTATTAAGTTTGTTTTATTACATCAGATAGCTACATAACATCTAAAATGAAATTATTCCGCGAAGTTTTTGCATGTAATTCTACCAGTTTGACATGAGCGTCCTTCAATTCGGAATTCGCTCCACAAATCCTCTGCTCTACCTAACAATATCTCATGACATCAGCATCACCAGTGGGACCCTGGGTGAACTGAGAGCAAGACAGAAATGGACTCAAAATATAATAGGATTATTAAGGATATTAAACAGTGTTTTCATTACTTGTCCAATGTGGAATAATGATAATCCTGGCTGTGTTGGCATTTGCCTAATTGTCTCATTCGATTTTAGTGTTCCGTTCGTTGCTTGTTGATGGATTATTATCAATAAATATTCTGAACTCGTATTTGTGTCTATTATACGTACCATTGCTTTGTTGAAATAATACTTTTAATCGGAAATAAATTAGAAAATAATTGCATAAAAGTATAAACCATGATTCATTCATTAAATTTAATTTGTTATTCATTCGTAGTTTCTGGATCAACTGATATTTTTCCTTTGATTACCACGTTCAGATTTTATGGTTCGTATGTTTCTGTGAAGCTTGTTCATGGATAGGGAAAGATCCTTGTTGGAGAAACGTTGTTTGGTTCCTGCATTATTCTCTTAGTTATAGGCATTCAAAAAGTCTATTACTGATGGTTAATTTTAGGTCGCGTAATATAACTTATACATATTATTCTTTTACAGATTTGATAAACAAGATCCTGTATATCTGCAATCCTTTTGATGCACTGCTTTTTTATTTACTAATCTAGAAGCTCTGGTGTATTTGTATGTTAATGAAATTGAAATTTAGTTGGCATACTGATTTTCAACTATTTACTTAAGGTGTTCTGTAGTAAATGTCCCACATTTAAATGAATAATTTCTCTCGTTTTGACACTCACACACTTATCATTAGGGAGTAGTGCCTGTTGTTTTGTAGATTATAGTAAATCGTATTTAATTACTTTCATATGGTAATTGTCTTTTGTAGAGAGTAACTATTGCTTTAAATACAGTTCATTATAAGGCCTAAACCTAAATGGTCAGGATATTCATTGCTTTACAAATATTCATTACATTTTCACGCTATATCCATCCAAATACCAATGTTGTACAGATACGCAATAACACAAGTAATATTATTAATCAATTTAGTGGTTTGCCTCTGTAAAATATGCCTCCACTTTTGGAGTTTTGGTCACTCAGTGCTCTTAATACATTTGCGAGAATATTAATCCTTTTTTAGGGGATATTTTAACATTGGTTTGGAGAGGGTGCAGTTTCAACTACAGCTAGGGCAGGGAAATGTCAACGTTTATGGATAGATTTTTGTTTTTTAAATAAATGATGTCCAATCTATTGCGAGAAAAAAGGAAGCCATTCAGGCGTGAAAAGGAAGAAATAAAAATAGAAATGTCTTCTTTTTATTTAAGAAAAATTTATGGTGTTCCGGTCGTGGGATAGAAAGTATCCAGAGTTCTGTGTTTATTCTAAAAAAAAATAAAAAAAATAAAAAAACATTTGGAATCCAAACCCACCGTTTCTTCGATAAAAAGATGTTTTAGTTTATAAAATAACCAAACGTGATCATTTGTTTTTACAAAAGGTGAAGCCTTCGGTTTTACTGGACTTCGTTATGAAGGCAATGTTTTCCGTATTAGAAAATAAAAGTCATTCTTTGCGTATCTAAGCAATAACATTTCATCGCGTAAAATAGTTTTCATTGCAAATTTGCTTTTCTAACTTTTTGAAAATTACACTAATATTATTTCTACCCATCTGTAACGGTATGTTTATAATTCCCAACCATTCTACTATGGAAAGCTAGAAATAATACTACGTAAAGAAAACCCTCTTCGGAAAGTGATATTTCAACAAGATTCTAAAAACATCATTATCAACTCGTAACGGATCATCCTTATCATCTTGAAAAGATTTTGGAAATAAACTAATGATTCGTTCATCCTTTACACATTACAACAATTAATACATACTGCTTATGAATTCAGTAACTTATAAAGAAATTTCCCTTTTTGCATACCTAAATAAACGCTCCACATGACCATTTTAGTTCTACATTATTATAAAAAAAAGGCTAACATAGACAGGTATACTACTCATTATGTTAACAATTACAGTTTCCAATTTCTTAAGTTATAGATTTTTTTTCATAAAATATTAAAAACCCAGTCAAGACAGCTAAATAGTCCAGAAGTATTTAAGTAGAACAAATAACACTGTCTAACCTCAATGGTATGTACGTGACGCCCCAGGACCAAAGAACCAGAAAATAAAGGTTCTGAAATTATTTTCGAAATAACTTGAACTACCAAACACTGAAGCTGATCCAGAAAACAAAGGTTCACTCTCTCATTCTTGTACTACAATAGGTTACCATTTTATTATTGTTGATTATTATTATCATTTTAGAAGACCCTCTCTGACACGAACTTCGCTAAGCTTATATTTGGCCTTCAGAACTCATACCAATTGCCATTCTAGTCAACGATGTATTATCATTACTATTAATAATATTGCGAATATAGGATAGAATTTTATTATTAATCTGTTATAGTCATAACTAAAAAAATGATTAACCTTCCCTACAAACACTGCGTAAGTCCAGCACTTGAAAACCTGGAGCAATTCAATGCAGAATAAGAACCTCATTCCACTTTTCACTGCACCAAAACTCTGTGATTAATTCACCGTCTGGAGACAGCTCTGCCATTCCCTGAGTAACGCCCTGTTAATACTTTGCAATTTTTATCGGAAGGGGGGAAAATTAACTCTCTCTCTCTCTCTCTCTCTCTCTCTCTCTCTCTCTCTCTCTCTTTTTCTTGTGAACTCTCAAAAGAGACCGAGAGTTTCCAGCCCAGTGATGGCTAATCAACAGCCAATCAGGAGCGTCGTAAGGGACTGGCCTAGACATGAAATGCACGGGCGATGTGAATCTACTATAGTACCAGGCCCTAGCCTAGTGCACTCGTGATCAAAACATTGTACCCAGACCTTAGTGAAGTTTCAAAAATCTTAGCACCGTTCTAAACCATTCCCAATAATTGGTACTTACCAAAATCTGCTATCACAAACAGCCAGACAACATTTGACTTTTGCACCAACTAACAGGTGTGAGAGTGAGCGGACTTTTACATTTATTGCACATAAGTCCAAACAGTGGAATCGTCTTGCTGTGGAAACCGATTTGCGTTGAAATTACCCAATACCACATTGTTAGTGTAAAGACAATCAGTAGTTCTTGGTTACTAAGAAAAATTGAGACCAAAATTATTAATGGTGTGAATAATTCAATAGTTTGTACAATTTTCTCGAAATTGAGTTGGTAATTATTGAGTTGGCAACATATTCCTAACCAAAATATTTAGTGTCTATGATATATTTAACCTTACTCAAAATGAAATAGTCCACGTTATTTTTTTTGTAATTGGACTAGCGGTCAATGACCTTCAGCGAGTTGAGAGCCATTATCCATCAGTTCTGCCACGTCCGTCTTACTCTCACTGAAGCCATTACATAACCTTTTCTCGTATACAAGATCACGTTAAGCCTATAAATTCTTCTCTGATATATTACCATTTATACAAGCCAGTTCATGATATCTCCTTATGTCATCTAAAACAAACCAATTTTACACTTCCATCTACTTACTCTATTTTCAGTTACTGCTAACTACCTGCTACTTTTTTTTGCAGCGATTATTTATTAATAATGTTTGACTGGGGATGCAGTCATATTTAAACTGGTAGTAAAATTTTTATAAACGAGAAATATTCCATCTATAGCCGCACAGAGAGAGAGAGAGAGAGAGAAGAGACGGAAGAGAGAGAGAGAGAGAGGCTTTAGTTTCTACCCTGTATGTTCATTACGTTAAAATGGTATACAATAGTGAAGGCGCCCCTAGGGAACACCACTGATGGAATTTTAATGAGCGATGTGTTAATGGTGTCACTGGAGAGATCGAAGCAAAATACAGTGGGTGTCTTACTCTCTGAAGAGCCTCATTAAAAGGAAGTGCAGCTATAAATGAGGGTAAAAACAAACGCAAACACTTACAGCAGATTCTGTATATGTATATATATATATATATATATATATATATATATATATATAGTATATATATATATTCATATATATATATATATATATATATATTGAGCTACAATGTCCTTTAATATCTAATTCGCTCTACCTCGGAATTAATATATTTCATATATGCTTAACCGAAGGGGAATTTTTTCTCGATAATAGAAGTTACCTGTACTTGGGCGCGAACGCAGGTACATTAAAATCCAGGAATCGTCAGGGAAAGCTATCACCACTCAACCACCGCGAGAGGCTTCCCTGACGTTCCAGGATTTTAATGTACCTGCGTTCGCGCCCAAGTACAGGTAAATCTATTATCGAGAAAAAATTCCCTTCGGTTAAGCATATATGAAAAATATATTAATTCCAAGGTAGAGCGAATTAGATATTAAAGGACATTGTAGCTCGATATATGTATATGAAATCACGGTAATGTGATATGACTTATATATATATATATATATATATATATATATACTATATATAATATATATATATATATATATACTATATATATATATATATATATATATATATATATAGTATATATATATATGTGTGTGTGTGTGTGTGTGTGTGCGTGTGTGTGTGTGTGACATATATGTGTGTGTGTGTTCGCGCGCGCGTGTGTGTGTGTGTGTGTGTGTGTAAATATAAATATATATATTTTACAATATATATATATATATATATATATATATATATATATATATATATATATATATATATATATATATATATATATATATATATATATATATATATATATATATCTTTATGGAGTCGCATTTCTCTCGGAGAAAACGAAATAACGATGAAGTGGAGAAAGATGCAGATATCAGTAAGAAAAAATGAAGAAATGCAAATGAAGTATTGCCATGAACAAGGGAATAAGTTGGGTGTCTCTTTCGCTTTTATCTATGTCTGAAAGGAGTAAGTCGTAACTGAACCTACCAACTTTAAACTTCAATCGAGTATTTTGGAAACTTCGTATTCCTATACATCAGAATCAGGGTGAGAAATGCGCTGGTACTGATCTGTCTATAGCAGGAGCTTACAAACATTCAGGGATGATTATACTTTTGAACAATTCTAACTTCTAAATGGGGCTGAAAAACATATGAAATGGTTGTGTATCTGCTTAAATAAAACATGATATTTTCACAAAAACACCACTTGAGAACACCGTATGTATGTGTATAATGTATATATACTTGTATATAAAATTCTTCCGTTAAACAGGATAAACAGGATATGTTCCCAGTAAAACACTCTGGTTTAAAGCTGAGGACTATATTCCGGTGGACTATAAAGCTTCCACCGAAATATAGTCCTTAGCTTTAAACCAGTGTTTTAAGGGTCTTCTATACCTGAAGTATGTAAACTAATAATACATACATATACATACTCACACTTACATGCGTGTGTGTCTGTCTGTGTAGTAAATAGCAAAACTGACTTAATTGCATCAAGAGCTAAATGAACTCATTGATAGTATGAGGATGTTAACTAATATCGGAAACTATCGCTCCCCCACTGCCCGTCTATTGCAAATTCCCTTCCTCGGAATCAGATCAGAGAAAGAGAGAAGTAAACTGAATGTAATAATAGGTAATAAGAATCCTACCAAATAATGCTGTCCAAAGGAACTAGGCGAAGGTCGCCAGTTTTTGTTTATTCCAAGACTGTGAGTGAGTGAAGAGGCCACAGGTGTAGAAGGAAAACGGAGATATAAGGAGACCTTAAATTTAAAAACAACTAAATATATTGAAAAGTTGAGGAAATGTGTATTTCGTAACTGGACCTGTAGTGTTTGGAAGTAGCGTAAAGTGATATGGAGAGGTGATTGCGGACTACAGTAGAGTAAAACAGTGAATATTTATCATTAGAGTGACGAATCATTAGTCAGGTGACTATTTAGAGCTGTAAAATGTACGTTATATCCAACAATGTGATCAGTTAGGCTGGAAGAGCCAAGAGATGTGAAAATAAAAATTCATAAACGACCTTCAAAGAGTTGAAACAGGGACAGTTGACTGATCCTTGTGGCGTTCAATGCTTCATCTCAAAAAACAAACTAAATATTTTTTTATTTTTTTTTTTTATGTTTTACTATTTTGATAAGGGTAGAAACTACACGAGTATTCCTTGGGTTTCCTTATAAATGATACTGACAGGATGCGGGAAACGGAAAATTCCTCTGATGTCAAGGCAAAATAGGTTTGGAATTTTCATCTTAATTTTCCAGATGAAAAAGTTTTAAAAAGTGTAAAATTTAAATGGAACTCCATTTGACCATGAGTTGCAGGAGTGAAGGCTCAAGTAATGCATTGCTCATACAGAATCTAAGATTTTACAGCTCATTTACAAACTGCGCATTCTTTTCGCTACCGAACTTAGTGATATAACCCTGGAAAAAAATAATTTTGTTCAATGTGACTCGCCCAAAAAACACCTCGTTAAAAAATAATATTGCGTTTGTACTCACTTTTAATGAAAAATTATGACAACCGAAGACTTGTATTCAGAGCTTCATCTCAACCTGAAAGAAATGTTATAATATTAATTTCGTTGAATGGACTAGTAGTAGTCACTGAACTGGCTAATAGAAATCCTCGTGCTCAATAAATGACATTTAACATAATATGATAGTCAAGCTCAAAGGCTCAAGAGAATTTAAAACGATGAATATACACGATTGTGCTTTTTAACATCCATGGAAAGGCAGAGAGAGAGAGAGAGAGAGAGAGAGAGAGAGAGAGAGAGAGAGAGAGAGAGAGGAGAGGAAATCCTATCCAACATCCTCCCCAACAGGAAACAAACCTTTTAATATTTGAAAGAGCTCTCCTTACGTAGTATGATCCTCAAGTTTAATGAACCAGTCTCTGGCTATGTTTATCCGCGTTATGTAACGGTTGCCAGTGTTTACGTCACGAACCTTGGATGCGCTCTTTATCCAATTATTGTATAATAACCGGCTTAAATTCATATGTTTATTGCATACATGAAACATAAACGTCAATTTGCTGTAATGTGGCCGTATGGTCACATTATGGAAACCAAGAATTTAAGGAACATGAAGGCTGCTTTGGTTCTATTTATTTATTTATTTATTTATTTATTTATTATTATTATTATTATTATTATTATTATTATTATTATTATTATTATTATTATTATTATTATTATTATTATTATTATTATTATTATTATTATATTATTATTATTATTATTATTATTATTTTATTATTATTTGCAGCAAGAATCTCCGTTTGAGTGAAATTTTAGATGAACGTGATACGCTGACTAGGTGCTGTTATAATGTGAACTAATAGAAGTTCATGAACGTACTAATGAAGTTACATGAGATGAAGAAAATGGTCACAGTTATGACCTGATAATTTTAATCAGTGAATGGCAGATGAATCAGTTCAACCGGATTATGCAGATACTGAAGCTAAAACTGTTACAAGTAAGGTGGCTCCTTCATCGTAGTAAATAAGTTAAAAATAACAAATACTAATGGCCCCAAAATAAAAAAAGCTAACAAGTATTAAAATACTCCCAGAGACTGTTGAAAGGATGTTATATGGCTGCTCTATGAGCAAGAGCCCGTGCTGGCATAAGGTCAGCTTAATCTAAAGCAAAATGAAAGGATGTATAGATTTTTCTTTTGGGGAATTATTTTAGCTCTTTTGATAATAATCTAAGATGGCTTATAGTAGCACAATGCATACACAAATTACAGTAAAAAAACTTGACTGATATAGATAATTCTGGCTACCAAAAAATCTCGGTACAACCCCCTGCCGAGTAAAGCTATTGGTTAGGTTTTTAGAGTTACACTGAAAGATTGTCAATGATGTTTTGAGAAAATACAGTTGGATGTAAATCAAGAAGTGACTACATTTCAAATTTATCAATAATCTGGACAAGAAGATAAATACGCAAAGCTGGAATCTTCAATAAATCATCCTCTGAGCAAATGACGCTACAATTTATTCCAGCAGTCAAAATAGCATACTTTAGAAATCATTGTTGAAATCAACTATAAGTAAGATATAGCTACTAATTCCGGAATCAAAGTATTTTACGAGACTGTTTCGCATAAAGGGAAATCCTGACAATAAGAGAATATCCAGCAAGTGTACAGGAACAACAGAGAATATAATTTCTCTCATACCACATTTTTTAAACAAACTTTTTTTCTCAATATCACAATTCCTTTGTGTGAGCTTCAAAAACAAGGGGTGAACGACACAGGGATAGCAAAAGTTAATCCGTCTTGGAAGATAGTCCCTAAGCAAAAGCAATCGAGTCCAAATTAAATGGCAGCAATAACATTACGGCAATGAAAGTCTGGGATCGAAGGTATAACTAATTATTGTTAGATATTCAATGAAGTGAAGGCCTGCGATACATAGTGGAGTGGCGGCTACCATAGTCATGAAATTGAGGTTACGAATTGACTAACGCTGCACAAACCTAGGCTCCTGTTGGCACAGAAAGAGTTCAAAGACTCAGACCTAATTTGATGAGAACTCTGAGAGGGGAGTCTGGAGATGAATATGGAGATTTGTGGAACATAATTCAAGGGAAAGATATAAATGGCAAATTTCAGGGGCTCTTTGCGTTGGAGGCAAATTTAACTAAATATGAAAATAAAGAAACGCCATAATTGGAGCTCTCAAAAATCTAAATCCCACTAATCTTATTGGGCCTTCGGCAAAAATCACGTTACCTTAGTATGCTCCCCTGAAATAAAATATATCGTAAGAGGAATAACAGGGACCTCTGAAAATATTTTGACATCGAGGATGCCCGAAATGAAGAGTGAAATGGTTCCAGTGAACCCTTCCGCTCTTCAGAGGGGAGCCACGAAGCGTCTGATTGATGCGATGTTAATTAGGATATTAAACACAAGAACGAGAGTAATAATGATGGTCACTGAAATGTGGAGGAATTATGTAGGAAAGTTAGCACTTGAAAATAGACGGGTAAATGGTTGAATTGTGAAAGTGGTTAGAAAGAGGAAATACGTGATGGAAACTACTAGGCAATATATATATATATATATATATATATATATATATATATATATATATATTATATATATATATATATATATATATATATTGCCTCTAACCAGTTTTAGAAGCTCCTCTGCAACTGTCCATAGCGACAGGAACATGGCACTGGATCTGCTTAGACAGCAAACTTGACATCGCGCCACCCAAAGAGATACATCAGCATTTCCTAAACTGAGATGTCTTGTCACTTGGAATACATTGTGTCTCCATGGGTAAGTTAAATTGATGACTCCCTACATTCTTCTTAGAAAGTCACAGGTACACCCACAACCTTACAACGGTATCTAAATAGTATTAATACCATCCTCTTTTTTTTATAATATATATATATATATATATATATATATATAGTATGATATAGATATATATATATATATATATGATGTTATGTATATATGTATATATATATATATATATATATATATATATTATATATCATATATATATATATATATATGTTATATACATATATACATAGATATATATATATATATATATATTACTATATATATATAATATAGTAGATATTATATATATATAGATATATATATATATATATATAGTATATATATATTGTATATATGTATATACATATATATATATATATATTTATTATTAGATAGTATATATACTATATATATATATATATATATATATCTATATAGATATTATATATCTATATATATATATACTAATATATTATATATACATACCTATATATATACATATAGATAATATATATATATAATATATATATATGTATGGGTATATATATATATATTATATAAAAAAAGAGGGATGTATTAATAATATATTTAGGATACCGTTGTAAGGTGGTGGGTGTACTGTGACTTTCTAAGAATGTAGGGAGTCATCAATTTAACTTCCCATGGAGACACAATGTATTCCAAGTGACAAGACATCTCAGTTTAGGAAATGCTGATGTATCTTTTTGGGTGGCGCGATGTCAAAGTTGCTGTCTAAGCAGATCAGTGCCATGTCCTGTCGCTATGGACAGTTGCAGAGGAGCCTTCTAAAACTGGTTAGAGGCAGTTCTTGGGCGTGAAC
>NC_087210.1:9515116-9527616 GCF_015104395.2 Macrobrachium nipponense | reverse complement strand
CAGAATATAACAACTTCAACTTATCTGCTGTTCAATATATATTTGTAATTTGTTCGTAAGCCAATAAGGCGATAATATACAGGTAAAAATGTCAGAAGAAACTCTGACCATTGATGGCAGCAGAATCATTTCTCTTGTCATTGCCTACTACTATGAGATTCGGGGCCTCTGTAACACGGTTTTTTCGCAATAACTTTTCATCTATGCATTTCATAAAAATATACGCTATTCAGCATACACATTATATCTACAACATAAATTTTGACTGTATTCTGCATTACGTAGGTTGAATAAATTTTGGTACTTACAATGTAAAAGTGACTTTTTGTTGAAGACGGGCCAACTTACTCAGAGAAAAAGTTTCGAAGGCACTCGTTACGTACCTTATGACAGCATTTCTTCCCTCTTTCTCGATGGATGATTGGCTATACGTAACAAAGGCTATACCTCTGGCAACAATGACAAACAAATTTAAATACAAGCAAAGCAGCACACCTTTATGAACTCTGAACCTCTCCTCCACTGATAATTGTCATATGAACAAACCAACAAAATATTAATAAACATACAAAAAAACACTTCGATTATTAGTCTAACTCCCAAAATAAGTTCCTAAGAAATTACATGTCTGATTTATGGTCACAACAGATTGACAAGATGTAGGGAATAGATGGGTAATTTTGTTCCATAAACTAGTAGACAAGCTTGATTTGATAACTGCTATATCCAATGTCATGCAATATTTATTTATGGCTATCTACTATTTTACTGGGGAAAAAAAATAGCCGGTACCTTCACCAATAATTATCGTCAGAATGATAACTTCATGAGGCTCCACCCCCCACTTTTTAGCCTCGTTATAATTCAGGATAACACTGAAGGCTATCATCCTGGGCATTGTTGGATTAGAAAATCTAAACTTCTGGCTATAAAACTCATTCTCCGAGTAGTGTAAGAAGTGCTAAATGATCCTCAAAGATCCCAGCAGTTGGCCTAAACGTTTAATTGATGTATATTACTGCTATACTGTTGCGGCACTACTGCTACAGTAGTATACTACGCTAGCACAGATACCCCACCCACCATCTATGTATCGTTCAGCCATTCATAAAGTCTTTTGGGTTTCAGAGCCGATGGAACAAGGTGAATGGGTTTCTCGTCAAAAGGTGTTTACTTTGCTTACGTAACTGAATGTTTTTCGACTCTGGCTCGTAATTCATTGGCCATGGCGTCGGCTAGATCATTTTTACTCTATAAAAATTTAAAACTATCTGGGTTTAGTTATGTTATTGAATAATGCTGACAGAAATTTGTGTGTTGTTGTATACATATGTCAACTTTCAGCTACATCCGATGCTTTGACAAAGAGCAAAGTCAAAAAAACCGTGTTACAGAGGCCCTGAATCTCATAGTAGCTATCCTTACAGACAGTAATAACATGAACATATTATAAAAAATTTTCTACAGTAACAATTAACCAACAACAAACGGAAACTTAAAAATGACGATTTGTTAAAAGAGACTGATGTTTACATTTTAACAGACATTATCATAGTGTATAACTTTGCAGTGATTACACGCACACACACACACACCCACACACACACACACCCCACACACACACACACACACACAACACACACACACACACACATATATATATATATATATATATATATATATTATATATATATATATATTATATATATAATTCATAATGTCACATTACCGTGATTCATGTACATACATCGAGCTACAAATGTCCTTTAATATCTAATTCACTCTACCTCGGAGTTAATATATTTTCATATATGCTTAACCGAAGGGGAATTTTTATTAGGCGATAATAGAATTGGCGGCGCCCAGGCGCAAACCCAGGACACCTTACAAATCCAGGAACGTCAGTGAAGCTTTTGCCCACTCCACCACCGCAAGAGTGGTAAAAGCTTCATTGCATTTGTATGGTGTCCTGGGTTTGCGCCTGGGCGCCGACAATTCTCCTGGATTTGTATGGTTTCCCTGGGTTCGCGCTGGGCACCGCCAATTCTATTATCGCCTAATAAAATTCCCCTTCGGTTAAGCATATATGAAAATATATTCATTTCCGAGGTAGAGTTAATTAGATATTAAAGGACATTTTGTAGCTCGATGTATATATTATATATATATATATATATATATATATATATATATATATATATATATATATATATATATATATATATATATATATATATATATATATATATATATATATATATATATATATATAGATATATATATATATATATATATATATATATTATATATATATATATATAATATATAATATATATATATATATATATATATATATATATATATCTATATATATATATATATATATATATATATATATATATATATATATATATATATATAATTTTTATAGGAAAAAAATTTCATGGAGTAATATTCAGAAATACATTTCTTTCCACCCCCGCTGAGTCCAAATTTTAAAATGTTCAGTCGCTCATCTATAGCAAGTAATTTCGAAACTACATCACAATTTCATGACAGATATTGTCAGTATATTGTCAGCTCTAATATGGAGGATGTGATAACCTGCATGGAAATCTGATAGCACAGAGATGCAGCTATTACTTGACGAGGCACTCCACGGAGTCTGCCGGGTTTCTCGTTATGCATTATTATACTGCTTCATCATAATATTCTGAAAATTAGGTCATGAAATTATCTGCTTCGCCTTTTCCTAAAAAAGATTCTTTTGTTTTTTCCCGTTATCTATGACAGACTTCATTTTTAGGAACAAAATTGTAAGAATAACGAACAGTTGAGACAAAAGTGGATTTTTTTCAGTCTGTAAATTGCATATCATTATTTTTTCTTTTTTCATTTTTCAGCAGCGCTTATTATATCAGATTATTTACCTTTAGCGAATTACGCCTTTGCTTCCTCCCTGAATACTGCATGTCTAGGCAGAAGCATTACCCTGTCCCCACACCACCTATATAAATTGCATTTCACTTCAACTTTTCATTTGATATATTATTCGTTATTTTGGCTGGAATATCTTTTATAATTTTTTCGGAGATTGGACGATTTTCGTTGAGTGTGTACTACAAACTTAATATTGTATTTTTTAGTGTTTCAGACTTACTGATGACTGAAACCGTCTTCCTGAGAGCTGACGAATTAAAAGCTAATTATTTTGCTGCGAATGTGAAGATCATTTCAATCACTTTAACTCTCGATTTTTTTCGATTATCTGCTACCAATAATTTTTAAAAGTTTCATAATTTTATCGAAAGTTCGATTAATAAAAACATGAAATACACGATTCCTTCGATACTACCTTTTGCTGCTATTTCAGTTCTTTCCACTGGATAGTACCAGTCCACCTTTAATTTCCTGACACACCTGATGCCTCATCCCACCTCCCCCTCTCTCTCTCTCTCTCTCTCTCTCTCTCTCTCTCTCTCTCTCTCTCTCTCTCTCAGCAGCTTTATCCACAGAATATTTTTCTATTGTTTTCACAGTAAGATTTCGTTGAAAACTTAAAACCTAGTAAAGATGGTTAACCAAAGATAAATGTGAGGCAAGTGTTGAAAACATTTCAAAGGAACTTCAACATTACCTGAGAAAAGGAAATCGAATCGCTTTGTGAGAAATACCGGAGGAGAATTCCTCGCTGACGTGTAAATCTGATTTCGTCAAATTTCCCACTTGATATTATTGAGGACGAAATGAAAAGAGGAGCAACTGATAATTCGTGGCGAGGTTTTTAAAGCTTTGAAATTATTTAAGCGTTCAATGTGACTACTTCTTCTTGTGACATTCCAGTTTTTCTGTAAATGAACGACGTCATATGCTTTAATCAATAAAATCCGATTAAGAATAGTTGAAATTACACATACAATACATTACATATAAAAGAGCAGCTTTCTCTCTCTCTCTCTCTCTCTCTCTCTCTCTCTCTCTCTCCATTTTAAGCTCCAAAATTCCATAACGGCGGAAAGGGTAACATCCAGAAAAACATAATTGATTTTTATCTGCTTATGAACTTCACAAAGCTAATATCTTCTTCTTCTTCACTTGGAATTTATCAACAAACTTTTAACACTACAAACATCGGCATAATACAAAACGACAAAACGAGTGAAGGGAACTGTAAAAAATATTATTCGCCAACAGCCTTCGCGTCCACATGAGGACAAAAAGGCTCGGAGTAATATATATGTAAATATATGTTAACACGTCTATACTACTTTCACCAACTCATATTAATTGAAGTTCCTGGGTGAAGGACTTAATAAGTTTTATATTTAAACGCATTTTGCTTCTGACTTTGCTTTCTATTCTCTAGTGACACACACACACACACACATACATACATATATATATATATATATATATATATATATATATATATATATATATATATATATATATCTATATATATATATATATATATATATATATATATATATATATATATATAATATATAACCCAGTAAGGAGGAATGTACAGATTCATCATTTTTAACTTCCCTGGAGACTGAGAGTTTGGGCGACAGCTTAAGAATGCTGATGACTCTTTTTTGGGTGGTGCGATGTTAAAGTTCCTTACCTAAGCATATCAGTGCCATGAGGGCTTGTTCAAGGTGCCTTTGAAAACTGGCTGCAACCAGTTACCGAAGAGTGTGAATTCATGTGTACATGTACGGGCTATGTCCGTTCTTAATGGGATGTATTAGGTAGAATGCCAGGATGGCTCTGCAATGTTTTTTGTTTTGTGAAAAGTTTGTGATATTCCAAGCTGCCATGGGTAAGAGTTACTGTGCTTTAGCCAAAGATGTGGCTTACTCTGTTTTTGACATTTTGTAAAGATGTTCTATTTCATTTAATCTTTTGACTTTGTCTTTACAATTGTGTGTGCTCACTAGTGTGTTTCCTGTCTTTCAAACAGGCAGATCTAGTGGAGGGGACTAAGCGTCCTAGTGGAGGGGACTAAGTGTCCTAGTGAGGGGAGACTGTGTCCTGTGTGGAGGGAACTATAATATTTTGGAGAAGAGATAATTGGTGTTTGACTATTAATGATTAAGACTATTATTACGTGGGGTTGTCTGTGAGACTTGAACTATGAGTTATCATTCTATTAATTATCCTGTAAGAATCTGAGTTATTCAGTTAGTGTTTTACTTTGAATAAACGTATATTTTTGTAGCTCCGACTCTGATTTGGTGACATTAGATAATGGAGTGGAGGTTGCAAGAGAGAGAGAGAGAGAGAGAGAGAGAGAGAGAGAGAGAGAGAGAGAGGAGAATGTGTTACCAGACAATGTATTGCCAGTAAGCCTTCCACTCTTGGCCTAACGCTACCTAAGTGAACAACGAGGCGGTGCTCCCGTTGTTTATATATATATATATATATATATATATATATATATATATATATATATATATATATATATATATATATATATATATATATATATATATATATATATATATAAAGGAAATTAACTGAGCCAGTTACATATATAACCGACACGAAATAAATACTGAAATACTGCATTACGAGAGTATGTCCATTGACATTTCTAGGTATCATTATACCTTATTAGTCATCTCATTAACGGATTAAACAGAATGAACATCAACGCGCCGTAATATTACCTGAGTGGCCCCTTAATTAACAGGCTATTTCCTCTTTTTTTTCAAGGAACGTGATTAAGCTTGTAACTGATGCCGAGATTATACTATTGCAAAGTGTGATTTATGCTTTATGATGTTGAATATCAATTCTAGCTAGTCTTTTGAAACCCTTTTAACGTAGTAGGCTATGACACGGGGTTCTATAGCAACCGCTGTAATATCTTTGCATTTTCACTGAAATTATACTTTTTCTAGCTAACTCAAAGTGTTTCTCTTGAACCAGTTTGATAGCCTAGTATACTTTTCATTGCGTTACCTTTGTTGGTCCATCGTAGTTACTGAAAAAAATGTCCTGTTGCAAAGTCATTTGAACTGAACAAAGTCTTGATTTATTCAAATCTACTACAAACTTAGGACCCAATACTGTGGCATGCAACAATATTATATATATATATATAATATATATATATAGATATATATATATATATATATATAGAGTATATATATAGTATATATGATATATATATATATATAGATATATATATATATATATATATATATATATATATGTATATATATAGATATATATAGTATAGAGATATATATATCTATATAGATATATATATATAGTATATATATAGATATAGTATATATATATAGGAGATAGTATATATATATATAGTAGAGAGATATATATATATATATATATATATATATATATATATATATATATATATATATATATATAGTATATATATAGATATATATATATATATAGATATATATATTATATATATAATATATATATATATATATATATATATATATATATATATATATATATATACATATATATATATATATATATATATATATATATTTATATATATATATATATATATATATATATATATATATATATATATATAGATATATATATATATATATATGATATCATATATATATATATATATATATATATATATATATATATATATATATATATATATACTATTCCATCGTATCGATCAAAGTTCATTTTGTACGTCACTTACACGAGTGTGTTTAGTAGTAGAAGTGAAACTGAGAGTATAATAAAGAGCTAACTTCCCAATACAGTTCATGTCATATTCCAACACGAGACTGTTCTCAGTAGAAGAGACTGAATGAAAGTATCGTCAAATAAATAAAACAAATAAATAATAGTGTCGCCAAGGGATGCAATAAAATGAGAAAATATGCGTCACTGCCATCAAATTGTACCTATCATAAATATAAGACTTAATTTGGCCAATAGAATAATATCACTCTGGCTTCACGAGAGAGAGAGAGAGAGAGAGAGAGAGAGAGAGAGAGAGAGAGAATTTAGTTACTAAGATACATTTATTTTATTTTCACGTATGCGGCGAAAGGGCAGGTGGTCAAATAATACAAAGCAAATCCTCAATCCGGTGCAAACCCTTACATAGGCATACAGGCATGGCAAAAAGAAGTTTCTGTGCTTAAAAAAAAAATCCAATTATTCACAAACATGCGTATTTATGCACATACATAGATGTTACCTACACGCAACAATATCTTTTTCAACATATATATTCCCACTCTTTACACTGATAAGTATTCCAAATATAGTATACTGTAACATATCCTATAAACATATGGCAGAATGCATACATAATTTTCCTCTCTAAGCCGAGTAAATATTTGTGATCTTTTTGACTCACTGTTTGATTGATTATGCCTATTAAAACTGGCGTCACAACATCTATCCTTTTGATTGTGAACAAACTTTGACTTGAAGTGACATTTAAAGAAAAACAAAGAGGTTTTTCTATCGGCCCTAAGAATCCATGGTATTCCAAGAGGGCCATTACATTTTGTGGTTTTTTCGTGATTGTTTTGTGCTGCATCGAAATGGAAAGTTTGCGTTATTGTTATGATAACACTTCAGAAAATTGCTAAGTAATCTCTCATACGACTGACCATGCCAGCGGAGTGATTCTATGTATCATCCATATTATGTGCATGCATATATAGTATGTATATTTACACGCATATGAATATATAATATATATATATATATATATATATATATATATATATATATATTATATATATATATATATATATATATATATATATATATATATATATATATATATGCTTAAAAAATCACTGTAGATGCACATGACTTTCATAAATAAGCGAATCCCACGGGAAAATGATAGTCTGAAATCCAAGCGCCTTTGTCTTTACTCAGACATTGTCAAGGAGTTAATGAAGTACAATTGGAGAGAAAGGTCTCAGGTACAAAACAAGATCAAGAATACAGATGGTTAATAAGTTGGTTTAAATCTCTCATATGTACGAATAATGCATTCGATATTTGCCCAGTTCTCACAGAATATTGATGTTGTTTGAGACGTTGTGACAGATATTTACCGGTTTGTCCGTAAGAGACTTTATCACACTTTTTGCAAGGAATTTCATATATGCAGCCCGGAAGATCTTTTCATCATAGGGTAAGTTTAGAATGTTATGCTTACTAAATTCAAGTTTGTCATTAGTTGAATAAAATGTTTTTTAGCTCTTTTCCATGCCACATCTTTTATAAAAAGTCCTTGGGTATTTAAGTTTCAATGTAATAGCATAAACAGTTTTTAATTTCAGCGTCAATAAACTGCGGGCTACAGACACGTAAAGCCCTTAGGAACGTCCCAGAAAAAACTGAGAATTTAACATTTTGATGGTGACTGGAGTAGTAATGGACAAAAGAGGCAATGTTAGTTGATTTTCGAAAGACTGAAAAGGTGAAATTTCTATCATTTCTATGGACAGTTACATCAAGAAAATTCAAATTACAATTTCTTTCTTCCTCTACAGTAAATTTGATAGAAGGGACTAAATTATTGAGATTATTAAGGAATTCCTGGAGATTTCGTGAACTGGCCAAATACAGAAGATATCATCCACATATCTAACCAAATAACTTTTGGGCAAAAGGAAAATTCTTGGTAAGAGTTTTTGTCTCAAAAAATTCCATGTAAATATTGCTAAGGACAGGAGATAAGGGATTACCCATAGCCATGCCAAACTTTTGTACAAAAAATTCCCCATTAAAACAAAATTTACTATCTTTGATACATAACCTTATGAGACTAATGAGGTTTGATACACTTAAGGGAATGTCATGGCGTTCTAATTCCTCCTCCAAATATTCAAGTAAGTCATCAACAGGCACTTATGTAAATAAAGAGACAACATCAAAACTAACGATATTAAAATAAAAATTCAAATTTAAACTATTCAATTTGTTTATAAAATCAACATTGTTTTTAACATTCGTGTTAGAAATGTTTCCTACCAAAGGAGTAAGAATTTTTACAAGCCATTTAGATAAATTATACGTAACTGAGCCCACTGAACTAAAGATTGGTCTGATAGGGTTATTGATTTTGTGTCTTGACTAAACCATACATGATATCTTCTGTATTTGACCAGTTCACGAAAATCTACAGGAATTCCTTAATAATCTCAATGATTTAGTCCCTTCTATAAAATTTACTGTACAGGGAGAAAGAAATTGTAATTTGAATTTTCTTGATGTAACTGTCCATAGAAATGATAGAAATTTCACCTTTTCAGTCTTTCGAAAATCAACTAACATTGCCTCTTTTGTTCATTACTACTAAAAATCACCATCAAAAATTCTCAGTTTTTTCTGGGATGTTCCTAAGGGCTTTACGTGTCTGTAGCCCGCAGTTTATTGATGCTGAAATTAAAACTGTTTATGATATTGCATTGAAACTTAAATACCCAAGGACTTTTATAGATGTGGCATGGAAAGAGCTAAAAAAAACATTTATTCAAACTAATGACAAACTTGAATTTAGTAAGCATAACATTCTAAAATTACTCTATGATGAAAGGTTTTTAGATATTCCTAAAATTTTAAAGCTTTTTGACATAAATGTTGTTTTCAGTAATATTAATGTCAAGAGTTTGATAATAAAAAATTATCCTAAAGATCTTCCAGGCTGCATATATGAAATTCCTTGCAAAAAGTGTGATAAAGTCTATTACGGACAAACTGGTAAATCTCTTTCACAACGTCTCAAACAACATCAATATTCTGTGAGAACTGGGCAAATATCGAATGCATTATTCATACATATGAGAGATTTAGACCATCTTATTAACTGGAGTCAAGCAAGAGCTTTAATCCCATGTAATGACACAGTTAAAAGGAATATCATTGAATCTTATTTCATCAAGTCAAATAATAGAAATGTTCTAAATTTAAGTCTTGGTTTTATTTAAACTTGATGCTTTCATTATGAAAAAAGTTGTAGATAAATATAAGCAACAAAATTAATATAATCAGTTTTTACATGTTTTGGACTGTAAAGGTACTTTGTAATTTCGGATAGGTTTGTGACCGTGTGATATCCGATAATCCTGTATCATCGCTTTTAATTTTTACCCTTTTGGCAATTAACCATCTGGTATTCTTGATCTTGTTTTGTACCTGAGACCTTTCTCTCCAATTGTACTTCATTAACTCCTTGACAATGTCTGAGTAAAGACGAAAGCGCTTGGATTTCTGATTATCATTTTCCCGTGGGATTCGCTTATATATATATATATATATATATATATATATATATATATATATATATAGAATATATATATATATATATATATATATATATATATATATAAAATTTTTTTATTTTTTATTTATACACACATAAGCTACGATTGTGTTATTATGTAATGTGCCCAGAATATTAATTATCAAAGCCTAAAGCCCAACACTCTCCATTTAATCTGGTACAATCAATCCAATATTATATTGATTCCCTCTGTGTTCGAGATACGCATGAGATGCGGCGACCTTCATTGGATTCAGGCATCATCATCATGTTCCACGTGATGTGTTTAACACGAGGGACAAGAGAGGGGCCTGATTCGGGTGGCAATGAGTGACAGTCGTCGCACCATTTACCTGCTGGGTACGACCCGTCACGATGTGGAATTTAGGCAATATTACCCTTGTTTAAGTCAGAGAGAGAGAGAGAGAGAGAGAGAGAGAGAGAGAGAGAGAGAGAGAGAGAGAGAGAGAGAGGATAAACATTAAAATAAGACATGCGACTATATAATTATTCCTTTATGCACCATTGACAACATTTTTTGTTTCTACTGTGGCCAAAAATTTAAGTAAGAGAGAGAGAGGAGAGGAGTATAGAGAGAAGAGGAGAAGAGAGAGAGAGAGATGACGAGAGGAGAGAGAGAGAGGATAAACATTAAGCTGAGACATGCGATTATGTAATTATTCCTTTAAGCACCGTTGACAACATTGTTTGGTTTCACTGTGGTCTTAGGACTTAAGTCTACAAAAACATTTGTGGCCAAAAAATTCGGTTGCTCGTCTCTCAGTCTCTTTTAAAGCGATGTAAATGTCGTGTCATATTTTTTTTGTTTTTTTTTATGCCAGAGATTAAATCAATCCGTCTTTATGACTGCATATCCTTTCTTTCAATCAGCGTTTTGTTACACCGAACTGTTATCATTACGGGATAAAAATTTACAGTTCAGAAAGCTAAAGACTAAATCAGTTAAAGACGCTATGAGGCTGTAGGTAAAGTTATGCACATGAGATCAATATCCGACTCATACTTAGAAAAAATAGATTAATATTTACCAAATCATAACTAAAACCATTATAAAACCGAAGCTGTTACGTGAGTGAGGTGTGTGGCTATTTTGTGCCTTCTGAGAATATCAGATACGGAGTAACAGTCATCTAGCAATTTTAGTCAACTAATTAGGAAGAATCTTTTATTAAGCAACATCAGTTGAGATAACGCGCAACTGGAGGCACCGAAAATGTGAAATTCATTTTACAGGGACGTTGTTTTTTTGAATAAAAATTCCGACTTGAACATCTTAACTTACGATGTAGAATGAATTACTTGGGAGTCTTCTTTTCGACAGTATAATAAAAGACCAAATCTTTTAATGAAAAGCGCTACCAACATTTGTAATCTGATGACGCGGAATGTTAGGAATAAAGTCAACGGAAATAGTGTGGATGTAAGAGGTCTCTCTGCTGGGTCATTTAAACCCAGTATTTATGTTTTATTGCATGACTGTCACCACTGTTTATTCTTTTAAGGTCTTTCTAGTCAAATGGTAATTTATATACATTACCAACTAAATGTTGATCATATCTTAGTCAACTCGGAACTGCGCCGTATAAGGATTGTGTATATAATCCTTCCGTGAATTTAATCAGTTAATCCTTCATGAATTCTATCACAATACTGGTAAGTCTGGCAGTATGAAGAACTGCTTTTACAAACATAAATGAAACAAAAATCTTATGTATTACCCCAACCATTCGGCTGCAAACTGGTGTTATGTAGTATGTACAATAACTGTATATTTTGCGGACAGTGCAACTAACTGCATAATTATAATTATTTATAATATATTTTGTATGTTATTAAATATAATGAGAAAGATTCTAAAAACAACTCAAAAAGTTTTTGAAAAAAAATGCGATTTGAAACATGATTACCATTGCTTCGTACTCAACTTAGAATAACTATCGCCGACTCTGAAAAACACCCGATTCTTTTTTTTTTTTTCTTACTTTAACCCGACTGCTTTTGAAAATTAAATCCCTCGAATCAAGAAAGGCAGACATCTCACCTCAGCGAGGTCACATAATTCAAATGTTATCTCAATAAAAGAAGGAAATTGATCAGGGAAATTTAAGAATGGATTGTAGCGTAATATAATCCAAGCAAATTGTTATATATATTGTTTATAGCATCA
>NC_087210.1:9507666-9512116 GCF_015104395.2 Macrobrachium nipponense | reverse complement strand
CCATGACCTGGAAGTCTCTATTATAATCTTCCACCAGCATGCGGTCCAACTCCAAACGCCTGCTAGTTACTTGGATCCTATTGATGTGCTCTTGAAACCTCTTGTCCTTTGCCCCACAGACTGCCCAGCCCAATAATGTTAGTATGGCATGTGGCTCATGGAGTGAGTTGAGTTAATGACTTCCCTCGGCTCAAGTAAGTGAGGAACATTGTTCCCAATTAACAAAACCCACTTCGGCATCCACATCTGGGATATCTATTTCTCGCAGATGTGGCCAGCGTTCCAGATCTCCGGCCCTGATCACATCACACTCATCGATAGGTATGCGGGAGGTGCTCAACACTGGGGGGAGTTTAATGCAATTCTTACCCTCATAGTTCTAATACTGACAATCCTCCTGAGACTAGGCTACATGCAATTTCCCCTGTTCCATTGATGGTTTTCAACATTCACATTTACGTCTTGCATCTCAGTGCAACCTAATGTCTTCATTAATGCCTCTGAACAAAAGCATGTAGAACTCCATTGTCCAAAAAGGCCTTCGTCAACCCCTCCCTTCCTTCCCTTGACCTAACCCTTATATGGGCACAACTGACATCCCTGTGCCAGCACTACCCCCCTTAACTGCTCTGAACATAGCAATTTTGTCATGCGTACCTTCCCCCTGAACCACTAAGGCCCTATTTGCGCTCTTTGTTGCCACCACTTCTGCTTCCTGGTGTCGGTGCAACAGAGTTTGGATGGTTTTTTGTTACACACATTGCACCTTTTCCTGTACCTGCAATACTGGGACATATGACCTTTCTAAAACAAACAAAACTAAAACAAAGCCTCAATTCCTTAATGGTGTTTAGTTTGTCCTCATGTCCCATTTTAGCTATTTGGTCGCATTCATCTATTATATGTGGTCCTTTACAGTGCCAACATGAAAGTGGAGCCTCCCCAATTTTGTTTACATGAAATGAAATTTTCCTTGCACTCGTTAAAACCCTGTGATTTGCTTGGTGCTGAACCCTCTCTCTAACCCACATGGGGCCTGGCCCCTTTTTACCACTCTCGAACAGGTGGCGTCCAAACAAGGGATTTTTTAAGACCCTAGCTTCCCCTTCAATGAAACTAACTAAAAAATCATCAAACTGTATGGTCTGCTTCTTCTCACTAATTATCTTGTCGGCAACTCTACACCATCGGTCCCGCACACTAGATGGGAATTTGCTCAGGATCAACCTCATTGTTTTTGGGTTCTGCAATTTGGTGACACCATAAGGGACGCACGAAATTGCATTCCTGCAGGTTTTTAGCATCACCGCATACTCATCAAAGTCCTCTGCATTATTCTCCCCCATGTCCTTCCATTTGATTACCTTATCCACGTATGCGGTGGCTATTTGCTCAAGGTTGCCGTATCGCTCCTCCAGCAATTTTCTTGCCTGCCTATAGCCCTCTGAAGCATCTAAGTGGAGGCAAGCTGCCACTATCTCATTTGGCCTACCTGTTGTGTATAAATCCAGATACCTCAGCCTTTCCTTATCATTTGTCAGCTGGCTGCTAAATATGTCGTCGAATGAGCGGATGAACCTAAAGTACTTTGTATAATCTCCATCAAACTTAGCCATATCCTGCTTGGGCATCAAGCCTTTGAGGCTGCAAGAGATTAATGTCTGCAAGATTTCCTTATTACTTAAGTCCCCTTGGTTATTCCCACCTGAGCTAACTTCAGGCGCTACTGCACCTAAGCCCATGGGTTGTTCACTCCTGTCCATGTCAGGGTCTAGTGTTCCCTTATCCTAGTGACGGGAGCTATTTCTCTATTATTTTCGTCAAATTGTTGTAAAACCTTCTCCTCTGCCACCACCTCAGCTATCTCTGCCTCCAACCTAAGCTTCTCCCTCCTCTGTCTTAAGGCTTCTTCCTCCTCGCTCTATGGCTTGCAGCTCTTCCAACTTCTGTAATTTTGCTTCCAACCTGGCTCTAGAAGCAGCTGCCAACAACACGCCTACTCCCAGTAGAACTCACTCTTGACTGTTTAGAGCCCCCTGAGCAACAGATTGCCTACCCATAACTGATGCGCTATCCCCCACATTTAAATGTTCCTCCTCCTCTGGGATTGGCCCAATGTCCTCTCCTGCCTCTTGGTCCTGATTGATACCCACTGTTCTGCCTGACCTCGAGTTCCTTCAAAAAATTCCTGAAACACTCCTGCCCTCCTTCTCTAGTGACTCGCTCAGATGCTGATACAATTGCAGATTTGTTCCCCCCCATTGGGTAGGCTTCTAGCTCTCAAACCCTCCCTCAATTGCACAACTTTAAGGGTCTCCATTTTCCTGGATTCAGCTCTGGACACTCCCTATGAACTAACGAAATTCCCTAGTCGAACTGTAGCTGACCTAACCAAGGAGTTGCTAAAACCCGCACCACTCCGTGAAGACAACTACAGTACATTCCTTACTCAGTTTGCAACGTCACAAAGATCCTTCAAGTCTAGGGAGCAACCCTGAATGCAACAATGTCTCGTGTCCCAGCCTTATTTACTTAAGCCTTACTGCAAGTGGCAAAACAGACTGTGGGAAATCATCCTACGAACCTGAATTAATACACCATGAGGCTTAAAACATGTTGCACGCTGCTCTCGACTCGAGCGGCACTTTGCCTGCCCCTCTAATTGCTATTAACATGTACCGTGGTTTCATCAGGGTCCCTAGCTGGGACACCACGATCCTACCAAATTTCGTTAACCAACCCACGAACACGATCTTGAGCCCCTCAAATTTGCCAATACAGCCCTTGCCCTGGAAACTCACCCAGATGTAGTTTGCATGCCCACAAAATTACGCCCTCCCTGAAGAAATGGCACAAATCCGGGCACCATCACAACCTATAGCTAGCTATATATATATATATATATATATATATATATATATATATATATTATATATATATATATATATTATATATATATATAATATATATATATATATATAAAATACTATATATATATATATATATATATATATATATATATATATATTATATATATATATATAGTATAATATATATATATATATATATATATATATATATATATATATTATATATATATATATATATATATAATATATATATATATATATATATATATATAGATAGTATATATAATATATATAATATCCTACATATATATATATATTTTTTTTTTTTTTTTTTTACAAAAGGTAAGATTGTAAGAACCACTGCCCAGCAATCAACAATTCCCACATTAAATGACCCAAATGTTTTACGCATGGTTTACCAATGTGCAAGATTATCTGCTGAATAATTCTCCAACCAAAATTAATTGCCCAACCTGAATAATTCTCCAAACAAATTATTTACCCAACTTGAATATTATCCAAAACAACATTAGTTGCTCTACTTAACCAGTCCCTCTTAAGACGCCAGCAGAATAAATTTGAGCAGCCATCAGAATCTAAAACTTAAGGTCTCCCCTCCTCCATAACTGTTAAATATTAATGACGTACGTGGCCAAATTCGTTAAGATTCGCTCATGAACATTTTAATCCCTTCGTTGCAGAAAACCACCATATGCCTGATAAAACTTGACTCATGTGGACACCTTTAACAATCGCGCCCAACATTTTCGGCTGGTACACAACAACGTTAAACACGAACTCTTAGCATTCGTTGCGGAACCACCATGGCCCCCCCTGACAAATAATTGCATTGGTAACGGCACTACCACTAAATAATCGCCTAACAATGCCTTAAAGAAATGGATCCAACAATGGCTTCTTATTTGTGTAGACTTAGCTTTCCTCGCACTCCTGGTCTTCTTTGGGCGCAGCGTGGTAGCGGACGTCCTTTGAAACCAGCCTCATTTCCTCGTCTTCCCCGCACAGCTTCGCCAGAGGGGTGGTAGCCGATTTGTGACTGTGGGCGGCCCACGTGGGTTTGAGTGATACGCTACTGTCTTATAGTTTCCTTTATTACAATCGGTCACTGAAACAATGAACAAACATAAAATAATTCACAGTGGTGACAAGTTTGCCATTTTAGTTAAATGATAACTCCTTAACACTAGGACAGGTAAATCCCTTAACTCACATTAGAATAAACAATTTCTCAGTGATCACAATGGTTAAATAACAATAATTGCACATAGAATCTTTAAGAAATATACCTAGGCATTACCGTGCACTTCGAGGAACCAAAAATGTCATGAGCGATATTCTCTTAACAAAAATAATACTCTTTTACTTAGCCAAATCGTTTGCTTTCCCACCGTAGGAGACCGTCCGTCTTAATCCCCTCGTGGTCCACTGCCTACATTCCTGAAGGGGAACGGCATCGTAATTTGTGCACATGACCCCTAACGACACTTGTTAAACGAGCCTATATTTCCATCATATTCACTTCTCTATTTAGCTATCAACTGTTATTCATCAGCAACAAA
>NC_087210.1:9500166-9502666 GCF_015104395.2 Macrobrachium nipponense | reverse complement strand
ACAGTATATCCATCAACTTACTTTGCACTCCATATTACGTATGTATATATATATATATATATATTTTTATATATATATATTATATATATATATATATATATATAACACGTGTGTGTACATATGTTGGGCATGCATCTGGTGTTCCTGCTTAGAGTCAGATATATACTTCAAATTTCCGACGACACTGGTTTCAGATCCTAGGCGAAGATAGAGAGAAATGTTTTATTTCGCCTTCAAAATGTACTATGTGTGGGGACAGTAAGTAGACAAGTTTTATTTATTTACTTATTTATTTATTCATTTTACATGGTAATATAGCTCACACATTTTTGTGTGTGTGTGGGTGGTGGGGGGGGGGGCTAATGATACTTCAGTCCGATTACTAACGAGTGTCGACAGTATGCACGTGACAGGAGCATTATGTAAAATAAATAGAGGTGTAGAACAACGTCTTTTGTAGTGACAGGTAGTTGTTGCATTACTGATCCTAGCACGAAAGCGGTAAAGAGACTAAAGCATTTAGTCATAGTTAGCAGCTGCCTTGGTAATTTTGACGGACGGAATCACTGTTACATTTTCTTGACCATAGGTAATAAAACTCATCCTAAAGTCAGATTTTCATTCCTCTCCCGAAAGAATCCTATCCTCAGTCTGACTGATAATAGCTGTTTTTAGATATCTCCCTTTTGTACGGGCAGTTACTGTTAAAAAAAAAAAAAAAAACGGATTGGACAACAAGATATTTCTGAAAAAGTACGGAAGTGCACCAGTTCGCTTTGATAGCTGCACTGAATAAATATGGCCTATGAGAACACATATTAAATTTTTCTGTGAGCAGAACAAATAGCAAAATAAACAGACAAAAGATGCACATCAAAAGTAAAAGGCAAAAATAAGAGCTGAAGCAATAGAAGCAGTTCGTTTGATGAATAATAGTTAGGGCTTTCGAAACACTGAGAGGCCGCTGAGAGCAGTAGATTCACTATAAATATTTCATATCTCAATTCAACGAGAATCCCACACTTGAAGACGAGAGTAAAAAGCTTCAGATGAAAATAAATATACATAAAATTATCGGTTAATAAAGCCGATGGTTCTGATCGCTCTCTATGTAGTGAGAGAGAGAGAGAGAGAGAGAGAGAGAGAGAGAGAGAGAGAGAACAAGAAAAGGTGTATCGAATTGTTAAGTTTTCTTAGTTTGCGCTTATAATTGGCTTAATTAAAATTTTGATAAATCAGAAGGACAAGTTAATAAGGTTATTTTTGCATACATTACAGAATATAACAACTTCAACTTATCTGCTGTTCAATATATATTTGTAATTATGTTCGTAAGCCAATAAGGCGATAATATACAGGTAAAAATGTCAGAAGAAACTCTGACCATTGATGGCAGCAGAATCATTTCTCTTGTCATTGCCTACTACTATGAGATTCAGGGCCTCTGTAACATGGTTTTTTCGTAATAACTTTTTATCTATGCATTTCATAAATATAACGCTTATTCAGAATACACATTATATCTACACATAAATTTTGACTGTATTCTGCATTACGTAGGTTGAATAAATTTGGTACTTACAATGTAAAAGTGACTTTTTTTGAAGACGGGCCAACTTACTCAGAGAAAAGGTTTCGAACGCACTCGTTACGTACCTTATGACAGCATTTCTTCCCTCTTTCTCGATGGATGATTGGCTATACGTAACAAACGGCTATACCTCTGGAGGGCAACAATGACAAACAAACTTTAAATACAAGCAAAGCAGCACACCTTTATGAATTCTGAACCTCTCCACTGATAATTGTCATAATGAACAAACCAACAAAATATGTTAATAAATACAAAAACACTTCGATTATTAGTCTAACTCCCAAAATAAGTTTCCTAAGAAATTACAGTCTGCTTTATAGGTCACAACAGATTGACAAGATGTAGGGAATAGATGGTAATTTTCAAAAACAGTAGACAAGCTTGATTTGATAACTGCTATATCCAATGTCATGCAATTTTTATTTATTGGCTATCTACCTATTTACTGAAAAAAAAATAGCCGCTACCTTCACCAATAATTATCGTCAGAATGATAACTTCATGAGGCTCCACCCACTTTGGCCTCGTTATAATTCAGGATAACACTAAAGGCTATCATGGGCATTGTTGGATTAGAAAATTTAACTTCTGGCTATAAAAACTCATTTCTCGAGTAGTTGTAAGAAGTGCTAAATGATCCTCAAGGATCCCAGCAGTTGGCCTAAACGTTTAATCATGTATATTAACTGCTATACGTTTGCAGCACTACTGCTACAGTAGTATTACTACGCTAGCACAGATACCCCGACCCACATCTATGTATCGTTCCGCATGTTCATAAAGTCTTTGGGTTTCAGAGCCGATGGAACAAGGTGAATGGGTTTCTGTCTAGTGGATGGGCGGCACAACATTACGTCAAAAGGTGTTTACTTTGCCTACTTAATGAATGTTTTTCGACTCTTGGCT
>NC_087210.1:9490166-9492666 GCF_015104395.2 Macrobrachium nipponense | reverse complement strand
TAAATTTTTTCATGCGATTGTCGTAATGTTTGCACCATTTTAAATTAGCCGTTACATAAAGTTTTATATATGGAAATGTGCGCAATTTCATGCACAATACAACTAAAAACAACCCATAGTTGTACCTTTATCAGTTTTGAAATATTTTCATATAAATAACGATAAGTGCCAAAATTTCAACCTTCGGTCAACTTTGACTCTACAGAAATGGTAAAAAAACGCAATTGTAAGCTAAAACTTTTATAGTCTAGTAATATTCAATCATTTACCTTCATTTTGCAACAAATTGGAAGTCTCTAGTACGATATTTCGATTTATGGTGAATTTATGAAAAAAAAAAACATTTTCCCTACATCCACGCGGTAACTCTTCCGGAAAAAATCTGAAATTTTTTCGTCCGATTGTCATAATGTTTGCATCATTTTAAATTAGCCATTACATAAAGGTTTATAAATGAAAATGTGCGCAATTTCATGTAGAATACAACTAAAAATAATTGAAGGTGTAGCTTTTCTCATTTCTGAAATATTTGTTTATAAATCACGATAAATAGAAAAAAAACAACGTTTGGTCAACTTTGACTCTACCAAAATGGTAAAAAAAACGCAATTGTAAGCTAAATCTCTTACAGTCTAGTAATATTCAGTCATTTATCTTCATTTTGAAACAAATTCGAAGTCTCTAGCACAATATTTAGATTTATGGTGAATTAAAAAAAAACTTTCCTTCTCTCCGCGCGCGGATTCTCCGCCGCAAATCTCCGAAATGCGTACGTCGCATTCTCGTAATATTTGCTCCATTTCATATTATGCGTTTCATAGAGTTTTATATATGAAAATGTGCGCAATTTCATGTACAATACAACAAAAAATAATTGAAGGTTGTAGCTTTTCTCATTTCTGAAATATTTGCATACAAAAAAATATATAAAAAAAATTCGACATTCGGTCAACAACTTTAACTCGTCCGAAATGGTCGAAAACTACAATTTTAAGCTAAAACTCTTACAGCATAGTAATATTAAATCATGTATCTTAATTTTGAAACAGATTGGAAGTCTCTAATACAATATTTAGATTTATGGTGAATTTTTGAAAAAAACATTTTTTTACATCAGCTCATTATGAATTCATGCATCATTTTGTGATAATATTTTCTCTGTGTTGCTTTAATCGTTTTACAATGTGTTATATACCAAAAGGATTGCAATTTAGTTTAAAATACAACAAAAAACAATTAACTCGTTACCTGTATCCGTTTAGCTCACAGCGCGATTTGAATACATTATATATGGAATTTTGTTTTAGCACTATCATATATTGCATTATTTATATATCATAATGATATTTTTTTTCTTTCTGATGTTTGCATACTGAAACTTCGGCAAGTGACAAAAAAGGAGCCAAAATGAACTCTGAATCTTGAAACTAGCGTTGCTTCTGTATATTTTGAAAAAAATATTTTTTCCGCTTAGAGCGCTCACTCCCAGAGACCCCCTCGGGCAATATACGGGAGAAACGATTTTATTATCCCCTTCGGCGTTAAAGGGTTAAATCAGTAGAGAGAGAGAGAGAGAGAGAGAGAGAGAGAGAGAGAAGCGAGAGAGAGAGAGAAGGAGAACCGAAAAAAGACATGCGATTATAAATTATTCCTTTATCACCATTGACAACATTTTTTGTTTCTACTGTGGCCACAAAATTTAGTGAGAGAGAGAGAGAGAGAGGATAACATACCGCCTGATATGCGAACTATGTAATTATTCCTTTAGCCTGGAATTTAAGCACCGTTGACACATTGTTTGGTTTCACTGGCGGTCTTAGGACTTAATCTACAAAACATTTGTGGCCAAAAAATTCGTTGCTCGTCTCTCAGTCTCTTTTAAGCGATGCAATTGTCGTTGTCATATTTTTTTTTCATGGCCGAGATTAAAATCATACGTCTTTATGATACATATCCTTTCTTTCAAGGATGTTCTATTTCTCGAAATAAACAAAATATTATTTGACACTGTAAACTTTAAGAATAATAATAATTCAACTTAGAAGTGGTAGTATCTATATCTATCAATCTATCTATCTATCTACATCTATCTATCTACCTGGACGGGTAATGTTGAATTGTGAGATTGTTTTAGAAAGAGGGAAATACGTATTAAAACTACTAGGCAATATATTAGATCGATATATATAATATATATATATATATATATATATATATATATATATATATATCAGGAAAATGTTTCTGTAAATAGGCTTCATTTGTGGTATCACCCATGAACTTTGCCTTTATTTCTAAACTCTTTACAGTTCAGTCATGTGTCGAAACAGTGATTTGATCAAACAATCACAACAACAGCCTATTAATCTTCATGAATGCTTGACTTCATTTGCTTGTGGAATGTGAAAAAGAGAAAATCCACTTCGAACAAGAAATTGTCGAAAATGAAACTGAGTTTATTTATTGAAGTCTAAGTGTTGTAAACTTGCCTCATCAATAT
>NC_087210.1:9467666-9487666 GCF_015104395.2 Macrobrachium nipponense | reverse complement strand
AATTTTAAATTTAAACATGGAATGTTCATATTAATTTTTAAATTTAACATGGAATTTCAAGTGTGAAATTCCATGTTTAAATGTAAAATTAATATCAATAACCAGAGTAAAATTGGCTCCCTGTTCTGCTTTAAAGATCGTCTGCATCCTTTTATGAGGTCTAATTTTGTGTATAGATTTACGGCCCAAGGATGTTCCTGGTATTTACGTTTGGAGCTAACACCAAGAGGCTGTTGGCAAATGCGATATTGCACCACGTGGGGTGAGTTTTAGAACTGCCAGATATTAAGTAGAACCAGAGCATTGTCAAATCTCAACATCATGCCATCAAATGTAGATCGAAGTCAAGAAACCGCACTTCTCCATTTTTTAGGTTTAAATAAGGATCTGAGTATTTAACCAACACTCGATCATTATTTATCAAACACTGTTCCCTCATGAATACGGTAGTTCATCGTCTCCGCTATCCCTGGCATAGTCCTTCTTTCTGACCTCAAGCTCAATTTCTAGTCATTCTCTCCTCCGCTCTTTCTTAGCGAATGGTTGTGTTTTTAGTAGTCGTTGTTTTAATTTCTTATTTCACTTTTTAATGTTCTTATTTCACTTTTAATGTTCGTATTTCACTTTTAAACTTTGAATTATGCTATTTTTAATTAATAATTTTTAAATTTAAAATTTTTAGATTGTATTTTTATTTGTTTTTTGCTTTTATTAATTTAAAATGTCTTTTTTTTTAACAGACTGATGATGCACAAAGTTTCCTTGTGCAAACGTTTCTTAGCGAATAAACCCTTTTAACTCTTCATGTGTCTCGCTTTCCTGAAGTTATGAAATGTATATGGAAGTTCCTGCATATCCTAATCATATATAGATATAGTCTATATATATATATATATCTATATATATATATATATATATATATATATATATATATATATAGTCAATATGGAGGGTGTGATGAAGGGGTGCCATCGGTATGATTACAGTAGCAACCATTATAATCACAAAAAAAAATTAGAATCTCTATTCTAAGGTTAGATGAAGTCTAGTCAGATTTTGTGGTTGTGTCTGAATGGAAGATGCCTATGAAATAAAGATGTTTCTCTTCAGGTAGATATTCTACAGCATTGTTCGTGCCTGTTTGCGTAACACCAATCGTAAATTTGGTCTGTTTTTCATAGAGAAGAGAGAAATCGCATTATTCGGAATAGGAAATGCACTAGTAAGCGGTTCCCCTTCAGCACCCTGGAACTAGCCCTTCTCCGTCCCTAACATCCTCTTTGTCTGACTGGATGCCAGATTCATCATACCCAGATTGCAAGACGCAATTCCCCCCCTGTTCTATTAAGTCCCAATCAAGCAATAAGTGTTATGCTGTATGAAGCAGGTGAGCAATTCAGATACGTCGCGTATCAATCATGAACTCGACAAGTAGGGATTTTGATCGACTATTGGCAATTATTTCAATGCTGTGTAAGTGAGATGCCCACAGGGATGCTACTTTCGAATTATGAGAGAGAGAGAGAGAGAGTAGAGAGAGAGAGAAGAGAGAGAGAGAGAAGAGAGAGAGAGAGAGAGTGATTTTTTCCTAATAATAATTATAAGTTTCTGATAGTAAAATCTACAGAAAGAAGCCGAAGAGTGTTATTAGAAAATACCCAACACAAGTGTGTGTGTGTGTGTGTGTGTGGTGAGAGAGAGAGAGAGAGAGAGAGAGAGAGAGAGAGAGAGAGAGAGAGAGAGAGAGATTATTTCTAATAATAATTATAAGGTTTATTATTCATAAAACTCTAAACATACGCCATAAGCGGTAATTACCGAGGGGTTATTTATCAAACTGTAATCAATGCATTTTTCGAGAGATAAAGATGGAATCCCTGAACAGTCATTAATTTTCCAGGCTGACAAGATATTTTCTCATGCCTATCAAAAGAAATAAAGACCGGAAATCCCAAAGAAAAAATTTATTAATGGGTGGTGTCAAATACCAATGCGATCTTCAAGTGTATAAAAGCATCAGGCAGACAAATTTGTATCTAAATGGTTTCTGATCTAATTAACTATTACATTTTCGTACTTAAAAGGTCAACAAAGCTCTGGTTCTTAATAGTTCTCGATTGTCTAAGTTCTTCCATTATTAATGTAAAACTTCCATTGATGACGCTTATTAAATTAACATCAAAGCGAACAGAAGGGGTAAAAGACTTTGGACCTCCTATTACTTGCCACAACACAAAATACATAATGATATTAAAACCTTGAGGAACTATTGTTTTCTACTGTTTCTGTATTATATACATGTTCTAAAAGCAGGGGAAGCTTATATCTTTTTAAAAGAGAAGGATTGTTTCCCTTTAGAGGAAAGAGGAAGGAACTGGGGACAGAGAGAAGCGACTCAAAGAGAGTTGCCATTGATGACGGCTTTCTTATTAGAGATAATGATTCGGAATTGTCCCAACGAGGGAGACGGTATAGAGGTCGACGAACGCTAACTTGCTCTTCTGCTGCCTTGAAAAGATAACTTTTTTGTGATCCTTTCTATAGATACTATTCGCTTTCACGAAAGAAAATGAATGACCCTATGAAGAAGGGGAAAGACTGGTGACGAAAGGTATGAAAATGGGGAAATTTATGCATCAAAGGATATTTATCAGAGGATATATGGTAGAGTAAAGGCTTTATCTGAGAGTTCATTTTGGGCTGTTTTATTTCTTTTACAGAATAATGTATCCTTTATTAAGAGGAAATACCATCTACTGACCACATGAACAATTATATTTTTTACAGCTTCTGCCACTGCGTTCTACGAAGGATAGGCTTTTAATAATAGTAATTAGAGAACATTCTTTGTGTTGGGGGCGGGGGTGGGGGGAGGGTTACACATTTCATTTTACAGTTAAGCAACAAAGACAGTGTAAAAAACGGTGAGTAAAAGGAGAAATAATCAATAAGAAAATTCTATTGCCATGAACAGGAAAATACAGGAAACAAAACCATAATAACTTCCAACTACAAGTAACTAGCAAAAAGCATAATGCCATATCTAGTTTAAAAATAAAGATGAATAATCAATAAATGGTGCAAAATGCTGATTAAGATAGTGGAGATACATTTCGCTGGAATGGGCTGATACATTTAATGAGGTTCAGTCGTGCAATGAGCGTCAACGTGAACTGGGGGACTTACATAAACCTTCAAAAGTTACTGTATACAAAAATAATGTCTGAGCATCGACCTTTATTGATGAAAGTGACACAAGAGCAGCTCTCTCAAAACGTATTCATGAAGGATGATATTCTACTCAAGTTACAAAATTTCAGTTAAAATAATGCAATCCCTCAAATTTGACAAATGATACACTTAGCTCAGGATGAAGATAATCTCGCTCTGGACATCTCCAGGAAGGTAATTATTAAATACATCATGTAAATCTAACTCCTCCCAACATGAAATATGTAGCAGAGTTATTTTGAGTTACTTGGGCGACTGCCTTTTATTTTAAGAAAACCCATCTCTCATTTCTGGGAAAAAGAGAAACGCTCAAACCATACTTGCAACTTACCTGTAATGGTATATCCACATGCACAACACATGAAGTAAATTTTGTGAAAATCAACCAAAATTAAATCAGAATTTAAGACATTAATCCACTCTCTCTCTCTCTCTCTCTCCACACAGATTAATCAGCACATTGCTTACCTAGCACAGGGTTTCTCGCCGCATCTTCCTAATACGGTGTATTATTCTAGAATTTTGTCATATATCATATACAACGGAAAATCCACAGTGATATATATAAGTAGACGACAAAGAACCTATTACCTAATCGTGTTGAAAATTGGTAACTTTGTTGTATTTTTGTCATTCATTATAGATTTTTACATAAAGTAGAAAGCCCTCCCACATATTTATGTGAAATTTTGGAATAGACATTATGAAATCACGAAACGTGCAACATAAAGATCTGACCGCATTAAAATATAATTCTAGGTATATGAAGGAAAAACAAATGAGAAATTTCTGGTTTACAGACCAAATCCTTTTCTCATTTTCTGGATATTACGAGACTTCCCATTCTATTTTATTATATTATTATTAGTATTATTATTATTATTATTATTATTATTATTATTTTATTATTTATTTTATTATTATATTATTATATTGCATCCCTATCACTATTATTAGATATTTTAGATTAACCTTTAACTTCCTTATTACGAAGTCAGTATAAAAACTGAACGAAAAAGTGTTTTTAAGTATCTTTGTTTTCTTGAGTGAAGAGTAAATAAAAGCACTCCTATAATCGAAGTGAAATATAAGTACCATGCCAGCTATTTTAACAGTAGATACAAAGATTAATTTACATCATAACGAATAAATCTGAAAACAGATTAGTTTAGTCAGAGAAAAAAAAAAAACATATTATTGCTTGTAATATCGTTTCACGAAGATAACAAACTGTTTAAATGAATGGAATGAACCAACTCATTAATCGGTCTAATCAAGCGAACTCTGATAACTCTTGCAAATTGATCTTTCAAATTCGCTCAGATACCATCAATTCAATTCGCTTGAGATATATGAGTGATGGAATGTTAAAAAGTAACTTTTCCTCTTGTTGAGATTTTTTTCAAGTATTCCGTAGCTCATCCGTGTTTGTTATAATTTTTTGTTAATGGTAAAATGAGGCAACTGTACCAAGGGCCGATTATTGAAATAATGCAATCCCCGTGAACGTGCTCTCTCTCCTCTCTCTCGTCTCTCTCTTCTTATTTTTGTTAAATATCATAGGGGGTTGATATGAGTGCCATAGGTGACTTACCCGTTGAAGGGGTTTAACAATTATGAAAGACCGGCGACAGATAACAGAACTGCCTGGATGACGATCATTAGAATCTATACACACACACACATACACATATCAGATACATATATATATATATTATATAATTTATATATAATTACCTATATAATAACTATATATATAATAGAATATATATATAATTTCTGGATGACGATGTATTTCAAATTTTTTATATATATTATTATTCATACATAGTAATCAAAACAACATTTACTTCATGTTCCCTTATCCTACCTACCTCAACAACTGAGGTCGATTCGAGCTAAAACTCGATACGCTATACGACGAGACAAAATTTTGCATTTTACAGACAAACTTCATGAGGGCGTAATAAGGCTTGTTTTCGCAAAATCGTAACTAAAATAAGATTATTTATGTCGACAATTACCATGGACAATTCACATATGTTGGCAAATCGGGCTAGTTAACTTAACCTGGAAACAGACGTTCTGCAAATCTAGTGCTTTCCGGTTAGCTTTTTGTAAATTGCGTATGCGTTTAAAATAACGTCAGTCGTCAGACAAATTAAAACGACATTTATAGATGGAAAATAAAGATAGAAAGACAGTATTGTCAAAAATTGATGAGTGGACAAAAGCTAATTTTCAAATTAATACTCTTTGCCAAACTCAGACTATTTTAAGAATTACTCTTTCAAATACAAATTTCTCTCTCTATAACTCTATCTTTGCTTCTTCTCCTCTGTCTCGTGATTGGCGGACGCTGAGGAAGATATTTCTCTTTCAACACGCAAAATAATAAACACCTGGCTGACACTTCAGAAATAAAAAAAATAAATAAATAAAGGGAAGTGTTTATCATCACTGTCAAAACTCAACGAAGGTTGGGTGGGGACAGGGGATTCTGGTGATGTCTATGAAAGATTTGAAAACCGGTGGTTCAAGAAACTGACTCAATAATATTCAAATTTCTTAATTCAGTACCAAAAGTTATAATGTTTCGTCCCAATGAATTAACTATTAATGATTAATTCACTCATAGGGCGATGCAAGGATGCTTTCCGAAAGCCCTCACTGCAATTGGAGAATAAGATTTAGCCCAAAAGGCCAAGCATGGGACCTATGAGGTCATTCAACGCTGAAAGCTAAATTGAGAGTAAAAAGGTTTTAAAGGCATAAAAGGAGAATGGAATGAAATAAAAAAAATTAATGCCAAAGGCCAAGCACTCGAACCTATGAGTTCATTCAGCTCTGAAACGGAAATTGGGGTTAGAAAGGCTAGAAATGTGTAACAGGAGGAAAACCATCGGCAGTTCACCATGTTAGGAGAGGGTTTTTTTGGAACAAACCATATGGAGAGAGATAATATGGATGGAGGTACGTAAAAAAAAAAGAAATTGAAAGGGGTTGGACTAGGGTGAAGGAACAAACCTCGCAGTTTTGCAATATGAGACCATTGTTAGGAGAGGATGGAAAGTAAGCTGGAAAAATAAAGTATGAACGGAGGTACAATAAAACGGATGACAAGGGCAGCCAGGGGCCGAAGGGTCCCTACAAAGATCTTTAAGAAATGACTACAGTGCACCAAGTGAGGTGAACTGACGGCACTAACCCCCTACGAGGGAAAGACCTCGCGATTGTTCTTACTAAGATATACTAATTCCAAATAAACCAAACAAAATTCCATGCGGAGGATAATTATTCTTTCTGTCAACCTTTCTCCAAAAGGTAGAGGCTCCAGTATTTTTCAAATCAGCTCTTAAAACATTTCCGCATCATCCACCCGCTCTACCTGCCATTGGTGAGTGAATTGTATTCTTGACTCTCGAAGATATTATAAAAAAATATGACTTCGTAACGGGATGAAACCCATTTACATTTTCTTTTCCTCACACTGTAAAAGATGAAATGCCTGTTTTGCATCGTGCAGGTAGGTAGATCCTGTCCACTGAATGCTACAGTAACTTGCCTTTGCCTATTTAGGATTTTACAAATCTGTACTTATTCATAATGGGTTCAAACTTTCAACTTCGCCCTAAGTGAAGATAAGGAAAAAAGAATAAACCGAAGCTGCTAATTGCACTGGGCGTATTTCGAAAGCATATTACATTTCCAGTTTCCATCACGAGCATCATGAACCTCAATTAATTCAAAATTATGCAGGTTTGTATCATCTATTAACTTTTCATTTTTCATAGATCTCACAACTCTGGAATCGTTACAAGTCTTACTATGTTAAACAACATTCAATTACACCATAAAAGATCCATTTTGAATAGTTTTTCCAGTTGTACAATTTCAGCTAATGTCGTTTGCTCTTGAATTTTTTTCATCACGAGTGCTAAGTCCTTTGTTATGTCTTCCTCCCAAAAAAAAAAACGAGATTATAAGAATGTCTCCATATATAGCTGCAACAACAAAGGCTTACGGCTTGAATGAGCTAAACAGACGAACGTTTACCTAATTTGTACCCCTGAAGTAAGAAAATTCCAGCTCAGGAGTGTGGAAAACCATGAGAAATCGAAGGCTGAATAAATGTTGACTTGCCTACAGAGCGAAAGAGAATTGATATCATCCTCAGAACTGAGAGAATCTCGTGAGAAATTCTTTAGTGCCCAGTTTTCCTCTTATTCTTTTCTCTTGCATCTTAAAGGAAGGTTTGTCTCTCTTTTTTTTCGTGTTTTATTACGACTGACAAAGGGCATTCTTTTATGCCATTTCTCACTTTCTTCTTCGGAAGTTCTTTTCGCAAGACTAAGTCTGTTTAATTAATTGTTTCTCTGCCCGCACACACACTCCCGGATTTGGCCATTCCACAAAAGATCGTATTTTTTGAATCAAGCATCTCAGTAGATACTTGATGCTTATTGTGAAGTAACGTGATTCTTCTCATGGCTTTAAGCAACACTTGAGGTGATGTATTTCATTTTTTCCGGTGGACGCATATGACTAAGAATACTTCCTGGTAAAAGCAAAATTTTTTATCCATTCATGGCTTCTTCCCAATAGAGATTAAATTGGAAGACGAGTGGGTCCTAATAGCCACTGCCTTGGTTTTGTTAGTAATGCTTTTTAAGTCTAAATTCCTGCATTAGGTTTTTACCCCATTAAGCGCTGGTTGTGTTTTTGTAAGTGAATGTTGCCAATTGCGGGATGTACTCTATGGAGACATCATCTTCATAGATGAAGATTTTCCCACCCTTCGGGTGGTGCTTAGTCGGCAACATTTCCGTTGGAACGCTGCACGAAAAGGGACCAGATTTCTGCTGTGCGTCTCATTTTCAATGCTCAATCTTCTTCCCGCTGGTTCCCATTTTTATATGGAGTCGCCGCATTTTTCATGTCGATGCCTCTTAAAAGTTAGACTCTTCTCCTTGATTCCGCGTTTAACTCACATAATCAGTATGCCGATGGTAATTGTCCCTTGCGTTTCTTTTTTACACCACTTCACCGTGTCACTTATGTCTGTAACTGCAAAACGTCATTGCGCATATAACTTTTGTAGGCATTGGAATGGAATTTCTAATCACATTTTTTTAAGGTACCTTTGTGCTACGTATGTCGTATAGAATCCTCAAAATGCCTGAACTCCTTCTCACTGCATCACACACCATGACAAATTGCAAAGGCCCTATACTGGATATCTCTCTCATCTCTTCTCTCTCTCTCTCTCTAGGTCATCATCTCTCTCTCTCTCACCATACAGGAATCTATTACAGACTTACTGTCCTACGTGTGTGTCCAGAGGAATGTGTCCATGCCGAGTCAAGTGACGGTGTAACTGAAGTGAGAAACAGCAAGTCGATTTTCTTTCTTTCCCTGCCACTCGCAGTTATCTTGATATTTCCTGTTTTTTCTTCATTTCCACTATTTTCTGTTTACCCTCTCTTGTTTACATTGGGTGTTCATGGAATTGTTTGTGACGGAAACAAAAAGAACTAACTCGCTGTAAAACCATCTTTTAAGAAATCTTGGAGGACTTTGACCAGTCAGGGGGGAAGAATGAACCCAGTTTTTATTATAGTGAACGAAAGGTAAGTAGTGTTTTTTTTGTGAAAATCGGTGTCACATATTACTTAAATATTCGTATAAAAGTTAAACCTTTAGTTTTGAGAGTTAAGTATCCCGTTTTCGCTCCTGTTTTTTTAACGACAGTTTTTTGCACTTCCCAAAAGCATTGAATTTAGGACAAATACGGAACTAACGGAGGAAAAAACTACATTACCCTTTAATAGTGAATGAACACTTTCTATTCCATAACAACTGTGGAGGAAGGTGGAATATTTTTTTTAAAGCAAAAATTAGCGCATACGAAACGCCTTTATCAACTGATTTTAAAAGAAAGACGTATTACAAGAAAAACTATAAAGGACATGCATAAATCACGAGTTCAAATATACGCCTTATTAGTGCAATCTTTATGTGTTCTGGCAAACATTTCTCTAAAGATAATTCTTTGTTCGCCTCTATTTGATATTCCAGTTTCCATTGTCCTGATGGCAGGAATATTCAAGTGGGAGTTCTGACTACACTTTCTCTTATTATCAAGAAGGGGGGGAGTGGGGGCGCGTACAATTAGGCGAAGTCACAACCTTCTTGTCAATTCGTGGGTATTTTGATTCGGAGAGAAATTCCAGCAGACAGTGCAAGAGGTCTTTAACGTAGTTCTCTTCTGGCCACCTCATGCTGATGTGTTTTAGTACATTTAATGAAAGATTTTTATACCTGTTCTTCTTGATAAAGTGCTATTTACTCCTTCAATATAAGCTACAATGTATTAAGAGTTATAGTAACAGAGGTGACAACGATTAGGAAGCCTTATATTTCATAGTGATTCTCTATAATGACAAACGACAGCCTATTTATTAAAATAATGTGCATTACAACAGATTAAACGTTAAAAATTCTGATTAGTAAATCTAAGAATGCGGTCAGGCACTTGTAAATAGCATTGTAAGGTTAAAAGTAAAAAGTCCGTTATTAAATTCACGTGAACATGTAGAAAAACCACGAACGTCTCTCGATCACAGAATGATCTAACAATATTCATTTCCCTTCATCCAGTTTTGTCAGCAGCCCTACCTAACTGAACACTTGTTGTAAACAGTTGTCATCAAAGCTGCCAAAAATGACGTCATATTTTTTTGTTAGATGTGCTACCTGGTAGCAAGATTATATGTAAACTAATGAAAGCACTTTACGGAAGAAAAGTTCAGCATCAATGGTTAGCCATCACCTAACCCTTTCTTTTGAGATTGGTGATGGCTGAAATCATAGCTGTTGTAAGATATCACAAAATGAAATCTGATATTTATGACTGAGTCTTTAAACTGGAAAAAGTTTTCAGTGAGTTTTTCTGCAATTTTTAGCATAACCTTGCTATTGATTTTGAAAATCTTTGTTCATGTTTCTGCGAGTGTTCAGCGATACCTCAAAATTTTATCGAAGGAAAAACGATTAACAGAGACTTTATTTACAAATACTAAATTTTGTAGTTTTTCATAAGGTATTCGGATTCATTTATCAATTAAATTTGAAACGCAAACCACTTCAGAACACCTCCGTATTCTACACTATTCCTACATAATGACAAATATCCCTTAATTTAGACAAAAAATTACGGAGATAAAGAAATAATATATGATGGGTAATCCTTGTATAATATACTCCAATCTTTCGGTCCAAATCCTGAGAAAAACAAAACAACATAAAAAGCATGAAAGATTATTTTTTCCGTATTACAGCAAGCAGTATCGATGCTAGTTTCAAAAGCGTAATGAAGCGTAGAAAGCAATTATTCACACAGTCATGTAACCTTTAATAGTTTGTTTCCCTCGGCCAATTACTTAAACAATAAATCACACTCGCGCGCGTGCAACACACACGCATATAGTATACACACGCACACACACACATATATATACAACATTTTTATCGCACTTGCGTCTCTGAATATGATACCAAATCATGAAATAACCTTTTAATTTTTTCCGTGTTTAGCGACCATCTACTTTTGTAGAAGTTTCCCTCATTATGATTCTTTGGAACAAAATTCTATTTAGGCAAAACATTTACAATTCTTGGTTATTATATCAGTAACGATTCTGCTCTACCATGCATCAGGAATATACTATTACAAAACAACTTGGGATATATTAACTCCTTTTCTTGCGTAGAAGTATGGTTGCATAAAATGCCATTTCTTTTTCTCTTGCAAAGAAAAGAAAACAAAAGAGGGCTAATAAAATATAATAACCGCTTGAAACGTTTTTTCAAGTGATGTATTGAATGTAACAATTAATAAAGATTTAACCGCAATACCAGTGACGACAAACACACGATCGCGTTCCCATGATACGAATAAAGGTATCTTTCTAATGAGAACTGTATTTATATTTAGTTTGGCCATTTATATTTCTTATATTTCCGGCTTCAGTGAAGCAAGAAAGGATCTCAATTTTTATTATCAGCTGGCTTAGGTTCATACAATTAATACATACCGTTTTACATGTAAATAGAACTCATACATGTTGAATGCCCAAACACTGGCTAGTGAATGAAGCTTCCGAAGTCCCACAATTCTTATTTCCTACATTTTCTTCAGATAAGGCAAACTAGAAATGTTGAAAGGAAATCACGTTCAGAAATTTCTGTACACTACTCTGATGGTCTCTGTGCCCACAACCCGCTTTTCCTAAGAGCGCCCAACAAGGCAAGTTTATCATCATACCCGCTGGCCTTACGTCAGACAAATTGCATGTGCCCATCGAAGTCTAACAGTGGTAAAAGCACCATTTATAAATGTAAAAAATCATTTATTTATGACATTGGCAGACAGACAGACAGACAGACCGACAGAGAGAATCTGTTGAACAATCATGCCTGGTAAGTGAGTTGCTTTTTACCGCTCTTTATGATTTTAATGTATTTATCTTATATTTCTTTTGTTGGCATTTCTCCTTTCTTAAAACTCAGCCATGACTTCCTAATTGTCTCACCCCAGGTATTGATCTTAATCTCCAAGGCAATATAGTTATGTATAAATGTGTGCTTGTATCAGAACCATGCCTAAATCACTCTCGCCTTGGAGGCGTGAGGTTCTAAGATTGAATATCTCATGAGTTAGGTCGAAAACACTATTTTTTTTCTAGAAAATAGAAAAACGCACAAATGTTTTGCTTGTTTATATACAGCACATAATTTGATAGGAAACTTTATATCTGAAGTAATAATCCTTGCCAGGCAAAGTATCAAGCAATGATTATACAATAAATAATTAAACACTTTGACTAGGTCCAGTGGTATTAAGATTACTCATTTATGCTTGTATGTCTATTCCGGAGGTCGTTTGTCACACTAGCAAAACGCTGTTTGGGGCTGATTTTTCAAAGGCCGGTGCCTTATAAAACATGCCCCCTTGAAGCTGTTTTGATAAACTATTTGCTCAGCAGTATTTCCATATGTCAGATAGGAATTGCGATGTTTTTGTACACGCTCTGTAACAGTCACTCATCTCTTTAAGGGACGCTTCTCTCATTACTTCCCAATCTCTGTTATTTTGCATTTCTCATAGTCTCTTCTATTATATGTATTCTACGCACATCTCCGTCTATTTCCCTTTTCATATCCAGCAATGGCAGTTCATTTACTTCTTTTCCTTTCTCATATCTTTTGACTTAATCATTTGTTATCCTACGTGATCTATCACATTTACTCCAGTACCGATGTAAATGGTATCAACTTTCATATTTGTACCATTTCTAATGTTATCTATTTCCTTATTTTCCTGATTTGCTTTCACTTCCAACCCCTACCCGTTCTAACCATTGCTTCCATGTTTGCCATTATAATGAACGTTTTAAATTAATGTTGCCAATCTTTTACCCTCGCTACTACTGACACCCCCCAATGCGACTTCAATAGAGAAAACTTAGACTTTCAATGGAGTTACAGATTATAATTTACGTACCTCATGAACTGTATATCGCTTAAACTGCATGTCCGGAATTTCCTTTCAAGGAAGTATATCACTGAAAACTAACATTCCACTCAAAGGAAACCTAATGATGGTGTTAATATTTGTATAAGTTCCATTAATTTTAACATCTGTGAAAAATAACAGCTTTTTATATCTGCTGCACATTAAGTACAAAAATAGCAGAGTATTCCATCAAGAGAGTTTGTATATCTATTACAAGAAATAAAATCAGCTACATGTTGCTCTGGCATGAACAAATGCGTGTTGAGCTCTAAATATGTAATTTCTCAAAAAAAAAAAAAAAAAAAGTGTTACTAAACACAATGCTGGTGTACGGATTGTAACTCATTCCAGCAGTTATGATGAAGGAGTAAACGTTCAAACAGAATGATCGTTGCTGTTTCTACTAACCACAGGTTTCGTAATGAAAAACAGATTACACGGTTATCTACTCTTGGTTTATGGAAACAGATACGCCGCCATCTTGCTGTTCAGTTATCTTTTTCTGTTTCAACAAAGTCGCCAGAATAATACAATGCTAATTAATTGATAACATCGGAACTATTTAATCAAGATGTAAAATTAATTATGTGCATTTCACCTCATTCATCCTCAAAGTATAAAAAAAAATTTTATAGTACGATAAAGTCGTACTTGATATCAGTAATTCTTTCTTATATTATCGGATGATCAGATTGGCAGATAGTGCTTCAATCGCTGGGATTAACTGGGTGCTGAGAAGTGAACAATAAAGCAAACCAGAAATGTTCATATAAATGGGGCTGAAATATAGGCACGAATCTAGTTTAATCGTATCCAGTCGCTTTTTCGAAATACAGGTAGAAATGAAAAACCAAACCTGGAGAGAAGTCGACATCAACAAAACTAAAAGGAAAGCATTCATACAGGCCTGGCTGGAAACGCCCCACCTCTCCCAGACTTCCTGCACTATGCCCTAAACCCCCCCCCCCCCCCCCCCCCCCGCTCTCTCTCTCTCTCTCCTCCTCTCTCATCTCTCTCTCTCCTCCAAACTGAAACTTTCCTTTAATGCAAGAGCTTATCTCAAACCGCTTGTCCCCAGCATCCCATTCCTGCCTCGATTTTCTTAAGAAGTCGACTTTGCAAAAAGTTTCTGGGTAAAATACCCCCTTTTTTACCATAAATCACAGACACTTCGAACGACACCGAGAATGAGGAACGAATTCTCAGGCAATTCCTGTGGATCAAAGATACATTGGAATGCTGGTGTTTTTCTGCCTCCTGATCGTGAAGGCAATGCTTCTGTTCTTTGTTTTACGTTTCCGCTAGGTAATAAATTCTTGGCATATTTATGTTTGAAAACTAGCGTTTTTCTATTATTATCGCCTTCACATCGACAAACCCCACATATAAGACCCGAAGTACTACTGCCGTATTCAACCTTGAGAATAATATAATAAATTTTTTCTGCTCGGGCAATAAAAACATCTTGTTCACTCTGCTGTAGTTATCTCATCCTCAGGTCACGCCTTATAAAACAGACACAAGTAAGAAACAAGAAACAGATCCGAAATGTACATATTCAAATCATAACAATATTTTGTACATAACCACCTTTGGATTAATAAGTTCCTTTATGCAAATGTAAGAATTTGAATTATATTAGAGGCACTATATCTATCCCTTGCTAAGGCTTTAGTAAGTCCTTTAATAGTCCTCTGCAATAAAAGGAACCAAACTGTTCAACTCACAAAAAAAAAAAAAAAAAAACACACACACAGAGTAAAAGATTATTCCGTTTTTTGTCCATATCAATTTTAGTTTATGCTGTAAACGGGGGGGGGGGGTGTCTCTAATTTCGAAACACCCTGTATACTATCTGACCAACCCGGTGCTGCCTTGGGAAAACTGTATGACAACCGATGATCTCTCTTTTCTCTGTCTCTGTCTCTCTCTATATCTCATATATATATATATATATATATATATATATATATATATATATATATATATATATATATCTATAATCATATATATATATATATATATATATATATATATATATATAGATTATATATATATATATATATATATAATCTATATAATATATATATATATATATATATATAGATATATATATATATATATATATATATATATATATATATATATATATATATATATATATATATATATATATATATATATATATATCTATATATACTATATATATATATATATATATATATATATATATATATAGATATATATATATATATATATATATATATATATATATATATATATATATATAGTATATAAATATATATATATATATATATATATATATATATATATATATATATCTATATATCTATATATCTATATATATATATATATATATATATATATATATATATATATATATATATATATATATATATAGATTATAAACTATATATATATAATATAATATATATATATATATATATATATATATATATATATATATATATACTATATATATATATATATATATATATATATATATATATATATATATATATCTCTATATATATAACTTGATGATAAATAACAGTGCCAAGACCACGAAGAACATTCTTTATTTAACGAGCTTTCGAGGTTCAAAACCTCATCTTCAGGCTGAAAAATTGACAAAGATGAGAAATCGCTAAAAATTACATTAAAATGAATTGTCTTATTAAAAGCTCAGTAAAAACATAAAATCAAAACGAACATTACATACATACTAAAAATTACGATAAAACTAAAACAAAACGTAAACCATACAAAAAGAAATAAATAAAAATGAAATAATATGAAAGGTAAACAAACTACCCTCAAAAATAAAATAGCTAACGACCCACTTTGTGTACCTACTATGAAACTATATGATAGCTAGTTGAATACCGGACGAGTTGTTGTTCAATTCCGGTTTCATTTTCTTAATAAACAGCGACTCTGAAATTAAAAAAGGTCCAGTCTATTTGAGACAAAAAGACAGTACTCTAAAATCTAGGTGAGTGAAAGGATGGTCCTGCTGCAAACTGTGTTCCCTTATGCAGAAAAAGGTGGTTTAGAAAGAGGAAACCTAGTTCTAACGGAAAGACCTCTGTGTTCCAAATTCTGTGTCTAAGCCAGCGGGAACTGGATCCCACGTATCGCAGACCACACTGCGAACAGGTAAACAAGTAACGACACTCGAATTAAGGTCCACAGGAAGAGCAGGCTTCTCCCTCAAAAGTGATCCTACAGTAAAAGGGTTAGTAAAAACAAACCTGAAACAATACTTGAGGAAAACTGTGCTTAAGTATTTCTTGTAACTTTTTTCGTACCAAGTAGCTACTATGGACCAAGGAAAGGCAATTTAATATACTTTGACATCTTTACTAACAGTACTGTACACCGGTCTGGGACAAAATTTCTCATCTAGAAAATTTTTCAGAACTTTGTAAAAGACAAATACGGGATAAGAATTTTCGGAAAAAATAATTCTGGAGGAAGACCATGTCTTGATGAAATAAGTTAGGTATTTTCTACAGAAGCAATCCGCTGTGGCTTAGACTATGGCAATTGACTGATTCCTATGTTATTTTAGTTACTTTACAAGATTTAAAAGTAATATCCATTCGGCCGGCTGTAACTAAGCAGTAATTGACCTTTGAAAGTTACATAATAGCCGCACGAAAACTCAAAGGTATATTAAAGTTTAGTTCCAACCAAACGAAAAAATATTCCTTACAACCCTTGTAAAGCAACTAAAATAACATAGAAAATGTCAATTGCCATAGTCTAAGTCACGAAGAACGGTCTATCGGAAGGTACCAAGTATTCGTTACGGTGAAGGAAATGTAAACACAGCCGCCATGTTTAAATTCCCCAACCACCACGGAGCCATATGTTCACAAAGGGGGGGGGGGGGGGGTGTGTAACGCACAGGTGATGGGCGGAGTAAGGTGGAAGGTACGAGTGTCTTAGTAGCACCCCACTGAATAGTAACATACCTTGACGCAACTTTCGGCGAAAGCCTAACACTCACTTTCCTAAAACATAATAATTAGAATAATGTTTGGAGCTTACCTTAAAGGGGTGGAGGTACAAAGCAGCAGCTGCCTTTAAGAATGCGTGGAGGCGGGTCTTGGGTTCCTCAAAATGCAGCTTGAAATAAGCAACAGCCAAGTACCCGACGAAGTTATACATTCTCTTCCGTATCTTGGAGTCGACTGCCGGAGTTCCCTCCACCTCCTTTCAATAGTATTAGTATGGGCACCGGTTTCTGGGTCCACAAAAGTCATCGAGTGGTTGACTGTCAAGTGGACATAACCTTCATCTCGCAGGCAGTCATAAGCCCTCCAACAGTCAGAAATAATAGTGGTACCCGGCACAATGTATTCTTTGATACTGCAAGCAGAGTCCACTCGTCCTGTCGGGTACGGGAACAACGAAAAAAAACTCCCACGGGTCTGCCTGCAGATACCACCGAATACCACTGGCCTTCGATGAGGCGACCTACGTTGTATTTTCTTCTCCCAAACTTCGCCTCATCGATTTCAACAATTGTGCCGGGCCCACCTATTTGCTTCTTCTGTTGGAAGCACCAATTAACTATGACCTGAAATAAAAGTCAGTGTTAGGGAGGTAATTAAGTAGGGTAAATTTCATAATAATACAAGGCAGGTTGTGTATGAGAGAGAGGGAGGAGAAGGAGGGGGTATGAATGGAAATGGTGAGGGGATAAGCAAAATACTTACTTCCCGGGAGAAGCTGGCCCAATCATTAATTGTCGAGTCCGACAGTCCAAGTTCTGTTCTCGCAACCTTGTAAGAAAAAAAATCACTCACATACAGGTATGCGAAGAACAGAACTGTCTCAACATCAAGGTGGGACCCAGAGAACCAAGTGCCCTTAAGGGTAGGCTCCACTTTGGGGGGTGCCGATCGTAAAAAATATTTGCCAAAAAATACACTAATCAAGACAGGCTAATGAAAATTATCAGGCATTATTAGCACTATAATAACGCATATTCTCTGTGAGTTTTATCATCCTACAGGGAAAATTAATGATTTTATTAAAAAAATGTGAAAAAATGCAAAAATTCCGGGTGGGCCTCGTACTGAAGGTTATTTGTGATTGGGGAGAAGAAACTACAGTCTTGAATAGAAATTCGGTGTGAGAGAATGTTGGTATATCCACCTGGAACATGCACAAAAAAAATTATCAAAATAGAACAGTAAATAAGCACGTACCATAAAAAAAAAAAAAAAAAAAGAGCAACAACTTCAGGTAAGTTCAGCGAAAGCCCCGGCGAAATCGCAGGCTATACCTAGGAAGAAATATTCAGGAAGATTCAAATCTCGATTTAGGGACAAAACCTTTTGAGAGTTTGTAGTTAATATGTCACTTGATAGCCTAAAACATCTAAAAATTATATTATTTAGGACAATCAAAGAAAAAACCACCCCCACCCTTTTTTTTTTTTTTTTTTTTTTTTTTTTTTTTTTTTTTTTTTTTTTTTTTTTTTTTTTTTTTTTTTTTTTTTTTTTTTTTGGAGGTGGGTTTTCTTTGATTGTCCTAATAATATCATTTTTAGATGTTTTAGGCTATCAAGTGACTAATAACTACAAAACTCTCAAAAGGTTTTGTCCCTAAATCGAGATTTGAATTTTTCCTGAATATTTCTTCCTAGCTATAGCCTGCGATTTCGCCGGGGCTTTCGCTGAACTTACTGAAGTTGTTGCTGTTTTTTTTGATGGTACGTGCTTATTTACTGTTCTATTTTGATAATTTTTTTTGTGCATGTTCCAGGTGGATATACCAACATTCTCTCACACCGAATTTCTATTCAAGACTGTAGTTTCTCACCAATCACCAAATAACCTTCAGTACGAGGGGCCCGGAATTTTTGCATTTTTTCACATTTTTTTAATAAAATCATTAATTTTCCCTGTAGGATGATAAAACTCACAGAGAATATGCGTTATTATAGTGCTAATAATGCCTGATAATTTCATTAGCCTGTCTTGATTAGTGTATTTTTGGCAAATATTTTTTACGATCTTTTACAATCGGGACCCCTCCAAAGTGGAGCCTACCCTTAAACAATGAAAAGTAGTAAGAACAGCGTTTTTTCGCTTTCTTACTATGTGGTCGATAAGACCGGTCACACCTAAAGGTAAACGTGAGGGAAAAATACCAATTATAAACATGAAAATATGGAGTAGGTCATAAATGGTATAGGTGTAATATATATGCCATGAATCTAGGGCCGGGTCATATCACGGTTACATGTAGAATACCAACAAACTATTCGTAAGGTATTTACCTAAAGCACTTTTTTTGCAGATCTAGGCGGCACTCATTCCCACAATGGGGGCAAAAGACCTGCTTCCTCAGGAGGCCGTGGTCCTGGCATAAACAGACCAGCCGTTCATAATTACCTGAGTAATAGGCAGAAAAATCTTTGTAACTGAATGGGGGCAAAAGACCTGCTTTCTCAGGAGGCCGTGGTCCTGGCAAAACGATTAGTCGATCATAATTACCTGAGTAAAAGGCAGAAAAATCTTGTAACTCATGTAACAATGCAGATTGTTTCATGGGTTATTGTGAAAAGATTTGGATGTCTGAATGCCCTGTTGCTTTCAAACCGTTGTATTATCGTAGGTACGTGGATGACACTTTCCTTGTGTTTAAGGAACGTTCACACGTGGATTTATTTTTTGAATATTTTAATTCTCGTCATCCTAATATTACTTTTACTTGTGAGACAGAACAGGATAATATGTTGTCATTTTTAGATGTTCAGGTACACAGAAATAGAGGTAAATTTGAGGACTTCCGTTTATAGGAAAAGTACTTTTACTGGCTTGGGATTAAATTATCTTAGTTTTTCACCAAAGTTGTTTAAAATTAATTTCAATACGTACTATGATAAATAGAGCTTACAATGTCTGCTGTGATTTTAACTTGTTTCATCAAGACATGGTCTTCCTCCAGAATTATTTTCCGAAAATTCTTATCCCGTATTTGTCTTTTACAAAGTTTCTGAAAAATTTTCTAGATGAGAAATTTGTCCCAGACCGCGTTGTACAGTACTGTTAGTAAAGATGTAAAGTATATTAAATTGCCTTTCCTTGGTCATAGTAGCTACTTGGTACGAAAAAAGTTACAAGAAATACTTAGGCACAGTTTTCCTCAA
>NC_087210.1:9425807-9467166 GCF_015104395.2 Macrobrachium nipponense | reverse complement strand
GATTGATATTCTCTTTGACTCTTATGTTGCCTGGCAATTCTTACAAATAGCTTCCTGTTTCCACTTCTTTGTCTAGTAATTTACTACCAGTAATATCGAATTTTCTTTGGGATTCGTATTGATATCCTTTTATTTTTTTTATTAATTATTGATATTTTTTACAGTCATCATAGACCTGGATAGGTTCCCCACTCATTGTTAATGCCCATGGATAAAAAAAAAAGTTTGTACAGCTGACTCTTTTGAATTCCACAAATATCAGCGAATTCATGTGGGTTAAGTCTGGTACTAAATGGCTTCTTCCCCCTTGTATTTGGATGTCGTCTGAATTTACTTTGCCTTGTGACAAATATAATTTCACTTGCAGGCTGATTAATGGAACCTGGTTACAGTATCCTGCAGTACGAGAGTTTCACATCGCAACTTCAAAAAATCGTTCGTTGCTGCGGACGACGGCAGTCGAGTAACAACCGCCTACAATGTGAAGGGAATAAGCACCATCATGGACTTCTTCGACCGACACCGTATCCCATCGTTAATCTCGTTTTAATGCGGAATGCTCCGGCGGCTGTCGGAAATCGACTACAAAAGGGACATACTTCCGACAATTACGACCCGAAGGATATTTCAACTCTTTACTTTTTCTGGTGAAGGACTCGTGCTGGGGGTGATTTTATTCAATTGCGAACGTAATCGTGTGGCTTAGGATGCAGAGAATAAGTATGAGGGCTGAAATAGAACGTTGGAAACCCCGCCAGGCAATTTTCCCCTTGTTTTAAACCATATGGAATTGGCCATTTCATTTGGCTATAGGTGGTTGTTTGGAACTGTGTAATGGACCAAAAGTTGTTCGAACGCTAGTTAAATGTGAAGTATTATAACCTCGGTCATGTATCCTATATATATAAAGTATCATGTATCCTATATATAAATGATCATAAATAACAGAATCGAAATATGTTTTTGCGTGTACACACTAGGAATTTATATATAAATGATCATAAATAACAGAATCGAAATATGTCTTTGCGTGTATGCAATAGGAATCTATTTAAAGTGCACATATATTAATCATAATTACAGTATATGAATCCATATACATATGTATAAATAAATCAGGTAGACTATAATCAATCTGTTACCTTTTATCTTACCAATAACTGCAGTTATATATGAGTTAGTATATGGATTAATGAATCAGATATATAACAGTTAGCATAAAAATCAACGAATCAATCAGCATAAACATTAATCATTTTTATCAATTCATATATGAAATTTTTATCAGTTAAAATATGATTTTCATTCATGTTAATCTTCATTCTATGCAATTATCAGAGTACATTAGTATTTTCTGTAGCATATGTATCTTAATGAGATGAAGTGAAAAACTGTATCAGTATATATCAAGTGATCACTATTATTTACGAATATTATATGCATATTATGTCTTAATATCTTATTACTCAATCTGTATTTGTTAAACACCATGAATTTTTTTTTTACTTGTATTTTCTATCATCTATATATATTCACATAGTGTCTGTATCACACTCCTATAAGTCAAATGCAAGTCAAGTTTGAGTAATATTCAGTAGTTGGTTCTGGTAGCTGACCGAGCTAATGTAAGTATTTACATAATAAAAATATGGAATGTTAGTCCATATATATAAAAGACTAAAACTAAAGAGGTCAACCAGATTGCTTGCAGGAATGTGATCAGACTAGAGACGCTAAAGATGACGTATACAATAAAGTATGTAGGCTAAGTTGACATGCCGTCATCTGTGGTCATTCATTTGTTTTGAAGCAGTCCAAGCTCCCTGCTTGAGACAACTACCGCGACCTATAATTCAAACGGCCTACGTGATCTGTAGTGTGTCTCATTTTGATTGTATGTATGTTCATATGTTCGAACTACTGTCTGTTCCTTTATGACTGGTAACGGAGATGGTAGTAGGGCAGAGTAGAGTTAGCTATCGTCATTAGAGGATCTGTATCTCTTTACCTAAGCTTTATCATGTAGAGAGAATAGAATTAGCCATCATCATTGGCAGAAGCGATCAAGCTATCGTCATTAGAAAGACTTGATACAATCATACCTGATCTTCACCATGTAAATTCAGAGAATATAAGTATTTTTGTACTTCGTGGTTTCTACTAGATCCTCACCTCATCACCGAATCATCATGCGTTTAACACATCGTTGTCATAACCAAAGAAGATAATACCGACTTCGCAAGTGATCTACAAACAACCCCAAGACACTCCCATGAATATGGAAGTGCAATACCAACCGACTTAACGTAAGATTATCGCAAGTCTAACATTACCTCATAGGGCGCCTTATTATACAAGGCAACAGCCCAAATAAAATCTTATATATAATATATATATATATATATATATATATATATATATATATATATATATAATATATTATATATATATATATATATATAATATTACATACATACATATATATATATATATATATATATATATATATATATATAATATATATATATATATATTATATATACACACAAACACACACATATATATATATATATATATATATATATATATATATATATATATATATATATATATATATATATATATATCTATATATGTAATATATATGTATAATATATGTGTATATATATATATATATATATATATATATATATATATATATATATATATATATATATATATATATATATATATATATATTGCATAGTAGTTTTCATCACGTATTTCCTCTTTCTAACCAACTTTCACAATTCAACCTTTAACCCATCCATTTCAAGTGCTTACTTTCCTACATAATTCCTCCACATTTCAGTGGACCATCATTATTACTCTCGTTCTTTGTGTTTAATATCCTAATTAACATCGCATCAATCAGACGCTTCGTGTCTCCCCTCTGAAGAGCGGAAGGGTTCATTAGAACCATTTCACTCATCATTTCGAGCATCCTCGATGTCAAAATTTTTTCTGAGGTACTTGTTATTCGTCCTAAGGAAATTACGATACATTTTATTTCAGGGGATCATACTAAGGTCACGTGATATTTGTCGAAGGCCCAATAAGATTAGTGGGATTTCGATTTTTGAGAGCTCCAATTATGGCGTTTCTTTATTTTTATATTTAGTTAAATTTGCCTCCAACGGAAAGAGCCCCTATGAAAATTGCCATTTATATATTTCCCTGGAATTATGTTCCACAAATCTCCATATTCATCTCCAGACTCCCCTCTCAGAGTTCTCATCAAATTAGGTCTGAGTCTTTGAACTCTTTCTGTGCCAACAGGAGCCTAGGTTTGTGCAGCGTTCGTCAATTCGTAACCTCAATTTCATGACTATTGTAGCCGCCACTATGTATCACAGGCCTTCACTTCATTGAATATCTAACAATAATTAGTTATACCTTCGATCCCAGACTTTCATTGCCGTAATATTATTGCTGCCATTTAATTTGGACTCGACTGCTTTTGCTTTGGGAATATCTTCCAAGACGGAATTAAAACTTTTGCTATATGCCCCCAGTATCGTTCACCCCCCTTGTCTTTGAAGCTCACGCAAAGAATTGTGATATTGAGAAAAAAAAATTTATTTAAAAAAATTATTCTGTTGTTCCTGTGTTTCCACTACTTGCTGGATATTCTCTTATTGTCAGGATTTCCCCTTTATAAAAGGGGGGAACAAAATCTCGTAAGATACTTTGATTCCGGAAATTAGTAGCTAAATCTTACTTATAGTTGATTTCAACAATGTTTTCTAAAGTATGCTAGAAAAAGTATGTATTCTGCTGGAATAAATTGTAGCGTCATTTGCTCAGAGGATGATTTATTGAAGATTCCAGCTTTGCATATTCATCTTCTTGTCCAGATTATTGATAAATTTGAAATGTAGTCACTTCTTGATTTATATCAAACTGTATTTTCTCAAAACATCATTGACAGTCTTTCAGTGTAACTCTAAAAACCTAACCAATAGCTTTACTCGGCAGGGGGTTGTACCTAGATATTTTTGGTAGCCAAAATTATCTATATCAGTCAAGTTTTTTTTACTGTAATTTGTGTATGCATTGTGCTACTATAAGCCATCTTAGATTATTATGAAAAGAGCTAAATAATTCCCTAAAAGTATACAATCCTTTCATTTTGCTTTAGATTAAGCTGACCTTATGCCAACACGGGCTCTTGCTCATAGAGCAGCCAATGAACATTCTCTCAACAGTCTCAGGATGTATTTTAATACTTGATATTTTTTTTCGTATTTTGGAGCCATTAGCATTTGTTATCTTTAACTTATTTACTACGGTGAAGGAGCCACCTTACTTGTAACAGTTTTAGCTTCAGTATCTGCATAATCCGGTTGAACTGATGCATCTGCCATTCACTGATTGAAATTATCAGGTCATAACTGTGACCCTTTTCCTCATCTCATGTAACTTCATTAGTACGTTCATGAACTTCTATTAGTTAACTTTATAACAGCACCTAGTCAGCGTATCACGTTCATCTAAAATTTCACTCAAACGGAGATTCTTGCTGCAAATAATAATAATCAATAATTAATAATAATAATAATATAATAATAATAATAATAATAATAATAATAATAATAAAATAATAATAATAATAATAATACCACACACATGGCTAATAGAATGCCTGAAAATATATGGGGCAGAGGAAAACACCATCAGCTTCCTCAAAATACAATGCGCAACTGGAATACAATACTTACAAGCTCTGGAATAAGACTAGCAGAGGTTAATATCAGGAGAGGGGATCTTCCAGGGCGACTCCACTGTCCCCACTACTCTTCGTAGTAGCCATGATTCCGGTGACAAAAAGTACTACAGAAGATGGGACTTGCCGGGGTACCACTCAAGAAAAGAGGGCAAAAACAGAATCAACCATCTGATGTTCATGGACGACATCAAGCTGTATGGTAAGAGCAATCAAGGAAATAGATACCCTAATCCAGACTGTAAGGATTGTATCTGGGGACATCAGGATGGAGTTTGGAATAGATGCGCCTTAGTCAACATACAGGGCAAAGTAACGAGAACTGAAGGGATAAAGCTACCAGATGGGAGCAACATCAAACACATAGATGAGACAGGATACAAATACCTGGGAATAATGGAAGGAGGGGATATAAAACACCAAGAGATGAAGGACACGATCAGGAAAGAATATATGCAGAGACTCAAGGCGATACTCAAGTCAAAGCTCAACGCCGGAAATATGATAAAAGCCATAAAACACATGGGCAGTGCCAGATAATCAGATACAGCGCAGGAATAGTGGAATGGACGAAGGCAGAACTTTCGAAGCATAGATCAGAAAACCAGGAAACATATGACAATACACAAAGCACTACACCCAAGAGCAAATACGGACAGACTATACATAACACGAAAGAAAGGAGGGAGAGGACTACTAAGTATAGAGGACTGCGTCAACATCGAAAAACAGAGCACTGGGGCAATATCTGAAAACCCAGTGAAGATGAGTGGCTAAAGAGTGCATGGGAAGAAGGACTAATAAAGTAGACGAAGACCCAGAAATATACAGAGGGACAGGAGAAATGACAGACAGAAACAGAGGACTGGCACAATAAACCATGCACAGACAATACATGAGACAGACTAAAGAACTAGCCAGCGATGACATAGGCAATGGCTACAGAGGGGAGAGCTAAAGAAGGAAACTGAAGGAATGATAACAGCGGCACAAGATCAGGCCCTAAGAAACCAGATATGTTCAAAGAACAATAGACGGAAATAACATCTCTCCCATATGTAGGCAGTGCAATTACGAAAAATGAAACCATAAACCACATAGCAAGCGAATGCCCGGCACTTGCACAGAACCAGTACAAAAAGAGGCATGATTCAGTGGCAAAAGCCCTCCACTGGAGCCTGTGCAAGAAACATCAGCTACCTTGCAGTAATAAGTGGTTACGAGCACCAACCTGAGGGAGTGATAGAAAACGATCAGGCAAAGATCCTCTGGGACTATGGTATCAGGACGGATAGGGTGATACGTGCAAATAGACCAGACGTGACGTTGATTGACAAAGTCAAGAAGAAAGTATCACTCATTGATGTCGCAATACCATGGGGACACCAGAGTTGAAGAGAAAGAGAGGAAAAAAATAAAAAAAAAATGGATAAGTATCAAGATCTGAAAATAGAAATAAGAAGGATATGGGATATGCCAGTGGAAATCGTACCTGTAATCATTGGAGCACTAGGCACGATCCCAAGATCCCTGAAAAGGAATCTAGAAAAACTAGAGGCTGAAGTAGCTCCGGGCCTCATGCAGAAGAGTGTGATCCTAGAAACGGCACACATAGTAAGGAGAGTGATGGACTCCTAAGGGGGCAGGATGCAACCCGGAACCCCACACTATAGATACCAGCCAGTCGAATTGGAGGACTGTGATAGAGCAAAAAAAAAAAATAAAAAAAAAAAAAAAAAAAAATAAAATAATAATAATAATAATAATAATAAATAAATAAATAAATAAATAAATAAATAAATAAAATAGAACAAAGACCTTCATGTTCCTTAAATTCTTGGTTTCCATAATGTGACCATACGGCCACAGTACAGCAAATTGACGTTTATGTTTCATGTATGCAATAAACATATGAATGTAAGCCGGTTATTATACAATAAATGGATAAAGAGCGCATCCAAGGTTAGTGACGTAAACACTGGCAACCGTTACATAACGCGGATAAACATAGCCAGAGACTGGTTCATTAAACTTGAGGATCATACTATGTAAGGAGAGCTCTTTCAAATATTAAAAGGCTTGTTTCCTGTTGGGGAGGATGTTGGATAACATTCTCTCTCTCTCTCTCTCTCTCTCTCTCTCTCTCTCTCTCTCTCTCTCTCTCTCTCTCTACCTTTCCAGGATGTTAAAAAGCACAATCGTGTATTATTCATCGTTTTAAATTCTCTTGACCCTTTGAGCTTGACTATCATATTATGTTAAATGTCATTTATTGAGCACGAGGATTACTATTAGCCAGTTCAGTGACTACTACTAGTCCATTCAACGAAATTAATATTATAACATTTTTTCTTTCAGGTTGAGATGAAGCTCTGAATACAATTGTCTTCGGTTGTCAAAATTTTTCATCAAAAGTGAGTACAAACGCAATATTATTTCTTAACCAGGTGTTTTTTGGGCGAGTCACATTAAAATAAAAAAAATTAAAAAAATAATCCAGGGTTATATCACTAAGTTCGGAAGCGAAAAGAATGCGCAGTTTGTAAATGAGCTGTAAAATCTTAGATTCTGTATGAGCAATGCATTACTTGAGCCTTCACTCCTGCAACTCATGGTCAAAATGGAGTTCCATTTTATTTTACACTTTCTAAAATCCCTTCGTCTGGAAAAAATTAAGATGAAAATTCCAAACCTATTTTGCCTTGACATCAGAGGAATTTTCTGTTTCCCGCATCCTGTCAGTATTATTTATGATAAGGAAACCCAAGGAATACTCGTGTAGTGACTACCCTTATCAAAATAGTAAAAAATGAAAAAAAAAAAAAAGATATTAAGTTTGTTTTTCGAGATCAAGCATTGAACGCCACAAGGATCAGTCAACTGTCCCTGTTTCAACTTTTTGAAGGTCGTTTATGAATTTTTATTTTCACATCTCTTGGGTGTTCCAGCTTAACTGATCACATTGTTGGATATAACGTACATTTTACAGCTCTAAATAGTCACCTGACTAATTCGTCACTCTAATGATGAATATTCACTGTTTTACTCTCCTGTAGTCTGCAATCACCTCTCCATATCACTTTACACTACTTCCAATTCCAAACACTACAGGTCCAGTTAAGAAATACACATTTCCTCAACTTTTCAATTTAAGGTTTCCTTATATCTCCGTTTTGCTTCTGCACCTGTGGCCTCTTCACTCACAGCCTTGGAATAAAAACAGAAACTGGCGACCTTGGCCTTATTCCTTTGGACAGCATTATTTGGTAGGATTCTTATTACCTGTTATTACATTCAGTTTACTTTCTGTCTGTCTCTCTCTCTGATCTGATTCCGAGGAAGGGAATTTGCAATAGACAGGGAGGGAGCGATTGTTTCCGATATTAGTTAACATCCTCATACTATCAATGAGTTCATTTAGCTCTTGATACAATTAAGTCAGTTTTGCTATTTACTACACAGACAGACACACACGCATGTATGTGTGAGTATGTATATGTATGTATATTATGTTTACATACCTCAAGTATAGAAGACCCATTAAAACACTGGTTTAAAGCTAAGGACTATATTTCGGTGGAAGCTTTATAGTCCACCGGAATATAGTCCTCAACTTTAAACCAGATTGTTTTACTGGGCATTTTATACTTGAGACGTAGCCTGTTTAACGGAAGAATTTTATTCACATGTATATATACATTATACACATCTCAAGTGGTGTTTTTGTGAAAATATCATGCTTTATTTAAGCAGATACACAACCATTTCATATGTTTCTCAGCCCCATTTAGAAGTTAGAATTATTCAAAAGTATAATCATCCCTGAATGTTTGTAAGCTCCTGCTGTAGACAGATCAGTACCAGCGCATTTCTTACCATTTCCTTTCTGATTCCGATGTATAGGTGTGCGAAGTTTCCAAGATTATTGATTGAAGTTTATTAAAGTTGGTTGGTTCAGTTACGACTTGCTCCTTTCAGCCATATATAAAAGCGAAAGAGAACAACCTCTTATCCCCATGTTCATTGCAATACTTCAATTGTATTTACGGTTTTATCCTTGTAACAACTAATCGTTTTTTTTCCGATATCTACATCTTTCTCCACTTCATCGTTATTTTGTTCTCTTCGAGAGAAACGCGGCTCCATAGCGATTTATTGCACGCGATTAAGGTCAGCCAACGGCATGTTTTACCATTTTTATCTTACTGGTAGCATATTATTTACTGATTCTTAGAATATATATATATATTATATATATATTATATAGTATATATATATATATATATATATATTAATATATATATATATATATATATCTTTATATATTATATATATATATATATATATATATATATATATATATATTCATATCTTTCATCTATATATATATATATATATAATATATATATATATATATATATATATATATATATATATATATATATATATGTGTGCAACGAAGCCCCTAGGGTATAACTATGAGTAAACTATAAAATATGTCTGCGTGTGTTTTTACCCTATAGAGAGTAAAGACAACCCACTGTATTTTGCTTCGATCTCTCCCAGTGACACCATTAACACATCGCTCATTAAAATTCCATCAGTGGTGTTCCCATAGGGGCGCCTTCCACTATTGTATACCATTTTAACGTAATGAACATACAGGGTAGAAACTAAAGCCCTCTCTCTCTCTCTCTCTCTCTCTCTCTCTCTCTCTCCTCTCTCTCTCTCTCTCTCTGTGCGGCTATAGATAATATTTCTTTTCGTTTATAAAATTTTTACTACCAGTTTTTAAATATGATATGGACTGCATCTCCAGTCAAACATTATTAATAAATAATCGCTGCAAAAAAAAAAAAAAGAAAGTAGCAGGTAGTTAGCATGTAGTTGAAAATAGAGTAAGTAGACGGAATTGTAAAATTGGATGTTTTAGATGACATAAGGAGATATCATGATCTGGCTTTTGATAAATGGTAATATATCAGAGAAGAATTTATAGGCTTAAACGTGATCATTTGTATACGAGAAAAAGGTTATGTAATGGCTTCAGTGAGAGTAAGACGGACGTGGCAGAACTGTGGGTAATGGCTCTCAAACTCGCTGAAGGTCATTGACCCCCCGCTAGTCCAATTACAAAAAAAATAACGTGGACTATTTCATTTTGAGTAAGGTTAAATAGATCATAGACCCACTATTTTGGTTCGGAATATGTTGCCAACCTCAAATAATTACCAACTCAATTTCGAGAAAATTGTACAAAACTATTGAATTATCACACCATTAATAAATTTTTGGTCTCAATTTTTTCTTAGTAACCAGATACTAGATTGTCTTTACACTAACAATGTGGTATTGGGTAATTTCAACGCAAATCGGTTTTCCACAGCAAGGACGATTCCACTGTTTGGACTTATGTGCAATAAATGTAAAAAGTCCGCTCACTCTCACACCTGTGAGTTGGTGCAAAAAGTCAAATGTCTGGCTGTATGTGATAGCAGATTTTGGTAATTACCAATTATGGAAATGGTTTAGAGCGGTGTTAAGCTTTTTGAAACTTCACTAAGGGTCTGGGTACAATGTTTGATCACGAGTGCACTAGGTAGGGCTGGTACTTATAGTAGATTCACATCGCCCGTGCATTGATGTCTAGGCCAGTCCCTTTTACGACGCTCTGATTGGCTGTTGATTAGCCAATAACTGGGCTGGAAACTCTCTCTCTTTAAGAGTCACGAGAGAGAGGAGAGAGAGAGAGAGAGAGAGAGAGAGAGAGAGAGAGAGAGAGAGAGAGAGAGAGAGAGTTAATTTTCCCCCCTTCCGATAAATATTGCAAAAAGTATTAAAACAGGGCGTTACTCAGGGAATGGACAGAGCTGTCTCCAGACGGTGAATTTAATCACAGAGTTTTGGTGCAGTGAAAAAATGGAATGAGGTTCTATTCTGCACTGAATTGCTCCAGGTTTCAAAGTGCTCGACTTACGCAGTTTTTGTAGGGAAGGTTTAATAATTTTTTTAGTTATGACTATAACAGATTAATAATAATATTCTATCCTATATTTCGCAATATTATTAATAGTAATGATAATACATTCATTGACTAGAATGGCAATGGGTATAAGTTCTGAAGGGCCAAAATATAAGCTTAGCGAAGTTCGTGTCAGAGAGGGTCTTCTAAAATGAAATAATAATAATCAAGAATAATAAAATGGTGGCCTATTGTAGTACAAGAATGAGAGAGTGAACCTTTGTTTATCTGATCAGCTTCAGTGTTTTAGTAGTTCAAGTTATTTCGAAAATCATTTCAGAACTTTATTTTCTGGTTCCTTTGGTCTGGGCGTCACGTACATTACCATTGAGGTTAGACAGGTTATTTGTTCTACTAAATACTTCTGGGACTATTTACCTGTCTTGACTGGGTTTTTAATATTTTATGGAAAAAAAATTTATAACTTAAGAAATTGGAAAAACTGTAATTGTTTAACATAATTGGAGTAGTATACCTGTCTATGTTAGCCTTTTTTTCTAATAATGTAGAACTAAAATGGTCCATGTGGAGTGTTATTTAGGTATGCAAAAAAAGAGAAATTTCTTTATACCTTCCTGAATGCATAAGCAGTATGCATTAATTGTTGTAATGTGTAAAGGATGTACGAATCATTAGTTTATTTCCAAAATCTTTTCAAGATGATAAGGATGATCCGTTACGAGTTGATAATGATGTGTTAAGAATCTTGTTGAAATATCACTTTCCAAAGAGTATTTTCTTTACGTAGTATTATTTCTAGCTTTCCATAGTAGAATGGTTGGGAATTATAACGATACCGTTACAGAAGGGTAGAAATAATATTGGTGTAATTTTCAAAAAGTTAGAAAAGCAAATTTGCAATGAAAAAACTTTTTTATGCGATGAAATGTTATTGCTTAGATACGCCAAAGAATGACTTTTATTTTCTAATACGGAAAACATTGCCTTCATAGCGAAGTCCAGTAAAACCGAAGACTTCACCTTTTGAAGAACAAATTATCACATTTGGTTATTTATAAACTAAAACATATTTTTTTTTTTTTTTTTTTTTTTTTTTTTAGAATAAAAAAACGACTCTGGATACTTTTCTATCCCACGACCAGAACACCATAATTTTTTCTTAAAATAAAAAGAAGACATTTCTATTTTTTATTTCTTCCTTTTCACGCCTGAATGGCTTCCTTTTTCTCGTAATAGATTGGACATCATTTATTTAAAAAAGAAAAAATCTACCATTTAAACGTTAACATTTCCTTAAGGGCCCTAGCTGTAGTTGAAACTGCACCCTCTCCATACTAACGTATAAATATCCCCTAAAAAAGGATTTAATATTTCTCGCAAATATATTAAGAGACACTGAGTAACCAAAACTCGAAAAGTGGAGGCATATTTTACAGAGGCAAAACATAAATTGATTAATAATATTACTTGTATTATTACATAGCTGTAAAAGCATTGGTATTTGGATAGATATAGCGTGAAAAAAGTAATGAATATTTGTAAAAAAGCAATGAATTAATCCTAACCATTTAGGTTAAGGCCTTATAGTGACCTGTATGTAAAGCAATAGTTACTTCTCTATCTAAAAAGAACAATACCATATGAAAAGGTAATTAAATACGATTTACTATAATCTACAAAAAACACATTTAAATGTGGGGACATTTACTACGAAGCACCTTAAGTTAAATAGTTGAAAATCAGCATGCCAACTAAATTTCTAATTCATTAACATACAAATACACCAGAGCTCTAGATTAGGAATAAAAAAAAAAAAAAAAAAAAAAACACGTGCATCAGAAGGATTGCAGATATACAGGATTTTGTTTATCAAATCAAAGTAAAAGAATAATATGTTAGTTTACATTACGTGTTCTAAAATTAATTCAAAAAAGCAGTAAAAGACTTTTTGAATGTCAATGACTAAGAGAATAGTGGCAGGAACTAAACAACGTTTTCTCCAGCAAGGATCTTTCCCTATCCATGAACAAGCTTCCACAGAAACATAGGGAACTATAAAATCTTGAACGTGGTAATCAAAGGATAAATATCAGTTAATCCAGAAAATACGAATGAAAATAACAAATTAAATTTAATGAATGAATCATGGTTTTATACTATTATACAATTATTTCCTATTTTATTTCCAATTAAAAGTATTTTTCAACAAAGCAATGGTACGTACAATAGCCACAAATATGAATTCACAATATTTATTGTCAATAACCCATTAACAAACAACGAGCGGAACACTAAAATCGCATGAGGCAATTAGGGCAATACCAACACAACCAGATTATCATTATTCCGAATTGGACAAGTAATGAAAGCACTGTTTAATATCCTTAATAATCCGATTATATTTTGAGTCAATTTCTGGCTGCTCTCAGTTCACCCAGGGGTCCCACCGCTGGGTGATGGTAATGTCATAAGATATTGTTTGGTAGAGCAGAAGATTTGTGGAGCGAATTCCGAATTGAAGGGGACGCTCATGACAAACTAAAATTACATGCAGAAATTTCGCGAAATCATTTAATTTTAGATGTTATCCAGGTATTTGAAGTAACAAAACAAACTTAGTAACAATAATGATCATGAAATATTTATCAAGGATTATTAATACTTAGCAAATAAAACATAAGTTTTTACATTTCAAGCGGAAAACTAAGAAGTACTTGTAGAGAAGGTTTTTTGTTTTTAATGAGATGTAGATATATATATATATATATATATATATATATATATATATATAAATATATATATATATATGTATATATATATATATATATATATATATATATATATAACAAATAAATATAAATATATATATATATATATATATATATATATATATATATATATATATATATAGTAGGTGTGTGTGTGTGTGTGTGTGTGTGTGTGTGTGTGTGTGTGTGTGTGTAAAAATGAATGTTTGAGATCGAAAAAAAAAAAAAAACATGAATATTCAGAGTAAAAATAAAAATAATGACTGTAGTACAAAATATTAGAGAACCTACTGTTTCATTGTCGTAGTTAAAATGACAACGGGCGAGTTAGAAAACTGCGAATGAAAGGGGGAGCAGTGGTGGGTGGGAGAGAGAGAGTGAGAGAGAGATATTCATTGCTTTAACAAATATTCATTACTTTTTCACGCTATATCCATCCAAATACCAATGCTTTTACACTACGTAAATAATACAAGTAATATTATTAATCAATTTAGTGTTTTTTTGCCCCTGTAAAAATATGCCTCCACTTTTCGAGTTTTGGGTTACTCAGTGCTCTTAAATATATTTGCGAGAAATATTAATCCTTTTTTTGGGGTTTATTATTTTATACATTAGTATGGGAGAGGGGCAGTTTCAACTACAGCTAGGGCCCTTAAGGAAATGTTTAACGTTTAGGGTGGGTAATATTTTTCTTTTTTTAAATAAATGATGTCCATCTATTAAAAACCACAGAGGAAAAAAAAGGAAAGCCATTCAGGCGTGAAAAGGAAGAAAATAAAAATAGAAATGTCTTCTTTTATTTTAAGAAAAAAAACAAAAAATTTATGGTGTTCTGATCGTGGGATAGAAAGTATCCAGAGTTCCGTGTTTATTCTGAAAAAAAAAAAAAAAAAAAAAATAAAAAAAAAAACCAAAAAAAACATTGGAAAACCCACCGTTTCTTCGATAAAAAAATGGTTTTAGTTTATAAAATAACCAAATGTGATAATTGTTTCTTACAAAAGGGTTAAGTCTTCGGTTTCAACTCGTAACGGATCATCTTATCATCTTGAAAAGATTTTGGAATAAACTAAGATTCGTACATCCTTTACACATTACAACAATTAACTGCATACTGCTTTATACATTCAGGAACGTATGAAGAATTTCCGTTTTTGCATACCCCAATAAACGCTCACATGACCATTTTTTTTTTAGTTCTACATTATTTAGAAAATGGCTATCATAGACAGGTATACTACTCATTATGTTAACAATTACAGTTTCCAATTTCTTAAGTTATAAATTTTTTTCCAGAAAAATATTTAAAAAACCCAGTCAAGACAGGTAAAATAGTCCAGAAGTATTTTAAGTAGAACAAAATAACACTGTCTAACTCAATGGTATGTACGTGACGCCCAAGGACAAAGAACCAGAAAAATAAAGGTTCTGTAATGATTTTCGAAATAACTTTAACTACAAACCACTGAAGCTGTCCAGAAAACAAAGGTTCACTCTCTCATTCTTGTACTACAGTAGGCCACCATTTTATTATTCTTTGATTATTATTATCATTTTAGAAGACCCTCTCTGACACGAAAAAAAAAAACTTCGCTAAGCTTATATTTGGCCTTCAGAACTTAAACCCAATTGCCATTCTAGTCAATGATGTATCATTACTATTAATAAAATATTGCGAATATAGGATAGATATTATTATTAATTCTTTATTTTTAGTCATAACTAAAAAAAAATTATTAACCTCCCTACAAAAACTGCGTAAGTCGAGCACTTGAAAAACTGGAGCAATTCCAGTGCAGAATAAGAACCCATCATTCCATTTTTCACTGCACCAAATCTCTGTGATTAATTCACCCGTCTGGAGACAGCTCTGTCATTCCCTGAGTAACCGCCCTGTTAATACTTTGCAATTTTTTACGGAAGGGGGGGAAAATTAACCTCTCTCTCTCTCTCCTCTCTCTCTCTCTCTCTCTCTCTCTCTCTCTCTCTCTCTCTCTCTTTCTTGTGAACTCTCAAGAGAGACCGAGAGTTTTCCCAGCCCAGTGATTGGCTAATCAACAGCCAAATCAGGAGCGTCGTAAGGGCTGGCCTAGACATCAAATGCACGGGCGATGTGAATCTACTATAAAATCAAGTCTCACAAGACAAACTAACTTAGTTAAACCCCCATTATGTAAAAGTCTTAATCAGTAATTAATCACACCAATCTCTTCCATATGGATTCTCTGTCCCCCTAGGACTCTCGGTCCCCCTTGCCAGAAAACACATAGTTTCCTTCGCCAGAATCGTCTGTTTCAAAGACAGAGAAAACACTCGTTAACACACATAAGTTTAAGACAAAGTTAAAAATTAAAAACATTCTTACAATGTGTAACAAAGCCATTCCCCTTTGGCTAAAGTAAAGGAACACTTACCCTTCCCAACTCAGAATATTACCGCACAGAAACAAATAAACTTTCGAAGAGCTATCCCCAGCATCTGCCTTTCTCCCACAGAGTCTCTGAAAGTCTCCATAGACTTGCTAGTGATACCATATCAAAGGAAGAAGCTGCACCAACGTACATACGAATGCACACTTCGTTAACGCCCCTTGTTACTAGTCGCAGCCAGTTTCTCAAAGGCACTTTGGAAAAGACCCCATGAACTCATGAACATTGACCCACCTAACTATGCATTTTTCGAATCACGCCATCACAGAAATCATTTATCAGCTTTATCAGGTCGTTTGCGTTCGGCTCTGTCTCTATGGGAAGTTAAAAAGTGAACAGTCTTCACATTCCAAGAAATGTCACAACGAACATATTTAAATATATTATTAATTATAATCCCTGTCACACACACACAAAACACACACACGCACACACACACACACACACACACACACACACACACACACACACACACATATATATATATATATATGTATAACTGAATCACGAAAGTTAGGAACGTGATAAATCCATTAATAAAGATATATGCCACGAAGGAAAAATAAACGAAGGAGGATCTGCAAGATCTTACGACGTTAAACGTCTTTTACTGAACAGAGGACTGACATACATACGAGAAAAGACCAATACAAGAAGATTCGTTATAACTGACAGATAGGGATTATAAAAAAGAGATTAGTACCAGAATCCGACACACCATGGAAGATAAGAAAACCTTTTGCCAAATAAGCATTAAACAATGGGCTGCAATTAAAGGTTTAAGACAATCAGCTCAGATACAATTTCAAGAGAATTAAAGGATTATAGGTGACAGCTATTTCAGAACTTGGTAAAAACAAAAAACCATATTCACAATACATGTCAGACATACATTACAACAAAAATAATAACTCTAAGGCAACTGATTTTTATTTAAGTCAGTAATTATATCTTTGAGGTCATTCTAAACATGTTAACAGATACAAGGGTCTAAATGAAAAAGGCCACGACTAACATTGAAATTTACAATGAAAAGTAAGTTGGTATTAAAGCAGATTCTAAAAGATTTGTCAGTTTATACGAATCCCTCTTGTATTGTCTTTTTCTCGTATGTATGTCAGTTCTCTGCTCAGTAAAGGACGTTTAAACATCGAAAGATCTTGCAGATCCTCCTTGGAGAGAGAGAAGAGAGAGGATAGAGAGAGAGGAGAGAGAGGAGAGAGAGAGAGAGAGGGGGAGAGAGAGAGAGAGAGAGAAAAAAGGTTTCATTTTATTATTCCTATTCCAATGTGATATAAGTTATTGTTATGAATTCATAGCTAACATTATGTTTCCTATGGATTAATAGATATAATATGATAACACTCACACCTTTTCTTTTTGTACTGCTTAGCGCAAGGGATAGTGTGACAAGGCTGGCAGTGCTGCCCAAAGTCAACTCAATCAATTGGCTGCAAGACGTTGTCATCGTAACTACCTCTAGCATATAAAACAAATAGACCTTAATAGGCTCAAGAGCCATGAAAGTTTTTCGAAATAGAAATGTGAATTACTCTCTCTCTCTCTCTCAGCCAAGCGTAAATCCATATTTAGCAATCCAGTGGTAACTGCAACATTTGTTTGATTTTTATTTCAAAACGTATTCCGAACAGGCATGGAGATTTTATCTTCCTTCCTTCAAGCCAAGATTAACCGCCTCGCTCCTCCTTTGAAGGAAAGATCCTGCCTTCTCTCACATTCATAAAGTAATGGAGAAACTTGGAAGGGTAAAAACGGCATCTTTATATGTTTCTCGAGTATAAGCAGTCACGTTTACTTCATAGATGCTCTGGTGTGCAAGGAGGAAAAACCTCCTTCCAAAAAAAAGTGATTGTTATTCCTTGTTCAAACACCAAGCTTTGTTTAGAAAGGGAAATCTGACGGTTACACCATATGCTTGAATTACAGTATTTTATCTTCTTATGAGAGAGAGAGAGAGAGAGAGAGAGAGAGAGAGAGAGAGAGAGATAATCTTTTTCGTAATCTTATCTTTATTCTCAGTAGGCTTTTCTTTCGGTTATCGCTTACTCGGGGAATAAACCTAAAAAGTACTTTTCTTGTTGTTGTTGTTCTGTTGCGGGGGAGGAAAGGTCTATGGAAGTGCCTGAAAATGTCTGAAAAAGGTGTTTCACGTTGAGGTAAAGATACAGGAATTTTAGGATAGGATATTTGCGATTGATTTATTAAAATGAAAATGTAAAAAATAAATAATGTGCAAGTTAAACAGTACAGGAAAATTATTTCTAATGAAATATAGCCTATTTATTTTCATTTTTGTTGTTGAAACAAGGATATCTTTGACTGTAGATTTTAGAATGTGTTAAATTAAACAGTTGAAATCCAGGTGGAATGTGTGAACTTTCTGTGAAAACCAAACGTTACAGCCATGAAAGCCATTTTACGGAAAAAGTATTAAGGAACTGATAAAAAATTTTAATAGTAATTCCGTAACCTTCCAGGTTTGCAAGCAAATGCCATTGATTATGCTGTATTTATCACAACAACGTAACTGGCTATTCTCATCACTGTGAGGTAACGCTATAAATTTGTCCGCTCAACATTGTGCCAAACCAAAGAGCATTCAAAATTTCTCAAAATAAATAAATAAATAAATAAATAAATATTAGCAAAGAAATCGTTTGTCAGACAGAATACAGACATTCACCGCCCTGCAGAAGAGTTCGTGATATTGCATGCGTACATTTTGGTGCATATTCTGTGTGGGGAAACCTACATGGATTTTGATGATTCATACTTAACCATGCCATAAACTTCCGTTTTCCCTAAGATTCAAATATCTTTGTCGTAATGCAAATAAAAATTCGTTAATGTTGGTAATTTAAGAAATTACCCAAATCTGGAACGGTCAATCATTAGAACAACTGCTAACCTGAAAAAAAAAGTCCACTACACGCGCTCTAAACAAATTTTTGGAGCAAAATGAAGATTCAAGTCGTACACGTGCACATTTCTGGTATTTAACCAACAGAATCTGAAGACATGACTTTATGAAGCAAACACTTTCAAATAATTTTCATTGTCTTCGCGAAGGTGAGAGAAAAATTTTGCAATTTTGTACCGCTTTAAAATAAGTACGTCAATTTCAGTAATTTCAATACGTAAACCTAAAGCAAAACATTTCATGTCTTGAAAAGCTACGAAAACAACATCTCTGCGGTGAAATTGTTTAAATGAGTAAACAAAGTTCCTTTCCTTATGTAATGTCAACAGGTTTGAGACTATTTCGTGGTCATAACTTCTTTATAAAACTGGTGACTTCATGCATAAGTATGCGTTCTTCGAACTCAGTAGTGCTGTTTTGAATAAATTACACAGTGTGTAAAGGTGTATCTGTGTAGGTGTATGTTTAAATTCTCATAATACATTAATCTTGTATCCTTTACTCACATTCCATACAAAATACTTCACTTGAAAGTAACAGTGATCATGTTTATCACACATACACATCCTAATCAAGTAGACATAACAAAACAGTTGCCAGATCCCAGAGTCTAGCTGAGACCATATGGCCTTCCTTTGGCCTTGAGAAGAAGGCTTAATATACCATTAAGATATCTAATATATCTAAGATGAAGTGATCGCGCTATATAGCTAACGAGCCCTTCTGCTCATTACACACACACACAAACACACACACACACACACACACACACACACACACACACACATATATATATATATATATATATATATATATGTGTGTGTGTGTGTGTGTGTGTATGGGTATGTATGTATATTTATAATATTAACCACTTCCCCGAAGAGGTAATACCTCAGGATAATGAGTATTTTTTTATATGCATTAGGAAATCAAGATACAAGTTTTATGTCCTTTCTTCCTTAATATGCTGACCCTGAAAAGTTTATTTATCTAGATGTTTTCTTTCCAGAGAACTTTACTTTAGACTAAGATCAGTTACAAAGTTCACAGAATACTAATCTATTAAGCGGATCCAAAGCCTCATGTAAGATAAAGAAGTAGGAACTACCAAGTATTAGTGAACTTTAGAATAGGAACAAAATTTTTTTTTTATTATTATTATTAATGAAAGTAAAGAATAAGATCTGTAGCGAAAGGCATATCCAAGCGGAAAGTTTGTGAAATGATGACCGTGTAAACTGATACCTGTAAACTCAGCCCTTCGGAGAGGAAACAACCTTCAGGAGGATGATAACATAGCATCGATGTTAAGGGTATCACCACAATCTTGCACTTGTACGTATTACAGCTTAGGTGTACTTATACAATAAAAATGAAATGCTTCTCTTTCATCTCTTTCCTTTCAAGATACCATTGACACGTGTCCTACTTATTCATTTATTTAACTATTTCTTTTTTGGGAGGGGGGGGGGGGGGGGGGCTCTCATCAGTCGTCATTCACATTCTTAGAAGCGTCTCGTCTTTTTTATTGTTTTATATTTTTATTTATCTATTTTTTACTTCCCCGTCCAACCTTATTTAATAATCTATTCAATTTTTTCAATGGCTGAGGGACATTTTTTCGTCGCTATTTCCTCCGTCTCTTAGCACCAGGAATGCTAACTCATTACATGTAAACAATGTAACACAGTATTCATATATATATAAAATATATATATATATACATACATATATATATATATATATATATATATATATATATATATATATATATATATATATATATATATATATATACTATATATATAATGAAAGGAGCTCATATAAACGCCAAAAGGTAGAAAGTAAACACTATATTTCAGAGACCAAAATGTCTCTCTCTCAGGTGGAGGGATTCAGTTTGGTCTCTGTGATATAGTATTTAGTACTTTACACAATTTGGCGTTTTTATGGGCTCCTTTCATTAGACGGATTTTTTCTTTAACAGAATACATTTCAAGTTTATATATATTTATATATATATATATATATATATATATATATATATATATATATATATATAGTGTGTGTGTGTGTGTGTTGTGTGTGTGTGTGTGTGTGTGTGTATTCTCGACCATTAAGCTACAAATGTTTAATATATAATTCGCTCTACCTCCGAAATCAGACCGAATGGTCATTGAAGTAGGAGGTTGCTGGTGCTGGATCGAATCCGCTTATAAGCTATGACTCACTTTACGTTGGAAGGTGAATTGGATATTAAACATCTTGCATCTTAGTGCTTGGCCGAATCAAAAAACGTCAAAGTATAATGAAAATTATATATATATATATATATATATATATATATATATATATATATATATATATATATATATATATATATATATATATATATATATATATATTTATATATGTATATACACACACACACACACACACATATATATATATATATATATATATATAGATATATATACTATATATATATATATATATATATATATATATATATATGTGTGTGTGTGTGTGTGTGTGTGTGTGTGTGTGTTTGTGTGAATAATTAATCACATCACCGTGATTCATATAAATTATTCGAGCCACAAAATGTCCTTAATATCTAATTCGCTCTACCTCGGAATTAATATATTTTTGTTTTTTTAGTTGATAATAATTTCGTCCTCTCGTGGGTTCGAACCACCGCCAGCAGCGGGCAGAGAAGAAATCAGGACTTCAGTGACATTACCGAATCGGCTAACAAGTGTGTGTGTGTGTGTGAAACTCGAACAGCACACACACACACACACATAGAGAGAGAGAGAGAGAGAGAGAGAGAGAGAGAGAGAGAGAGAGAGGTAAATTTAATGCGATGATGTTCAGCGATGCTAAACCGGTTTCTTTATAGATTTTGCTTTTAATTTTATATGAATGATAAACATACAGATATTGCAGTCACTGAAAGTTACAATAAGTCTACGAAGAACGTTCTTGGATGTTGTTTCGCTCTCCTCAATCAAAACTGCAAGTTTAGCACTTCTCCCGAAATTATTGTATGCATGATGTTACTAGATATATACAGCTAAATTATGTGTGGATTCAAATAAAACGTTAAGGTTGTTTGTTAATCGTGCACTTATTAGTTCACTTTGAGTGATTATGAATATTCCGATGCGTATTTCTATTTTTACAGAATTTCGCTGTACAGCGATTACATTATTTTATTATAATAAATCCAATTTATGAAAAACAATTTGGTTACGATGTAACTGCTTATTTTTCTCATTTTGTTACTTGCTCGCTTTTGTGGTTTAATATAAAAAAAATAAATAAAAAACTCTTCCCAAGATAACAATTTCTGTTTTCCGTGAACCTACCATTCCTCCCTCCACAAGGTCTTCCCTACTTCTCATTTCGTTGTTGTCTCCCCGTTTCCCTCCCACATCCCTCACTTTTGTAGCCTGTCCACCTCTCCTGTCTACATATAAAACCACCCACTTTCCTCTCCTCTTTTCGTCCAATATGTTTTGTCCTCTTCAATCTCCTTCACGCAATCCTCCATTGCGAACTTGTTACCAATACTTGCTGTTGCTTACAATTCCATAACTGCTCACTCTCTCCCCTTCTTTCCTGCGCTTTTATTTTCCTATTCTTTCCCATCTTTTTGGTTTAATCACCCCCCCCCTGCCCCCCTGCCTTGCAACAAACGAAAAAGAGATCCTGTTTGTAAGATTCAAGATGATTTTATTTGATTCTGCGGTGTCCTTGCGTCCCTCTTTACAGATGGCCTCCAGTTTCCAATATTAAGGGAATGACAACCCTGTAATATCGCCTCTGAAATTCACTTGCCGCTTAATCACATTCCAGAGATATAAAGCCTTAAGAAATATAGTTTTATTACGAATTATGGTCGAGTGGGATTCTCTCTCTCTCTCTCTCTCTCTCTCTCTCTCTGTGGTGGATGACGCTATTTGTAGCAGAACTCTTTAAATCATATTCATGACTTGCGTTGAGAAAGTCTCCGATATTGGTTTTCTGGAAAGCTGATTCTATAAACATTGGCTGAAGTAAATCGGTTGACGTCGTATGGTTGGGTTTTATAGGTCATATAAAATTTATTTCTAAACGTTTGGTTAGAATGAAATCTTCATTTTATGTCTGTTTTTCAAGGGATTTCCACATAATAATGCAGAGCCTGTTCATGAAGACGTGACTTACTGTTGACGGTAAGTTTCAATACGCCATACTGTGGTCTATATAGCTGGAAAAAAATTCCTGCTACAAAACTGGGTAATAATATTTTTCGTCTTCAACTGATTATTGTTTTATATCAATGGTTCGATTTGAACGTAAAAACGTGAAGTTTACTTCATCCTGAATCTTAGGAGAGAAATAAGGTAGAATTACCCGGAAGAAATGTTAATAACCGTTATGAAAGTACTTCCAATGTAATGAGAAATATTTCGTTTTATGGCGGAAAAATTTTTTATTGCTAAATATTATATATTAATAAGCCTTCTCTCAAGGCCAAAGGAAGGGCTTATGGTGTCATCTAAACTCTGAGATCTCGTAACTGTTGTGTAATGACTACTTGATTAGGAGATGTGATATGTGATAAGTGCGTTCCATGTTACTTTCATATGTAAGTAGAATATCATCCTGATTTTTTTTTGGTCAGGATGAAATGTGAATAAAAGATATAAAATAATCTGATATCAGAATTTAAAACTCACACAGATATACCTCTATACACCGTGTAGTTTATTCAAAGCAACACTATTGCTGAGGTCGAGAACGCTTACTTGTGCATTAAGATGGCATTGTATTGAGGAGGTTCACGACCACGAAATAGGCTCAGACCTGTCATGAAATATATAATATATATATATATATATATATATATATATATATATATATATATATATATATATAAAATATATATATATATATATATATATATATATATATATATATATATATATATATATATATATATATGATATATATATATATATATATATATATATATATATATATATATATATATATATATATATATATATATATATATATATATATATATATATATATATGTATACACATATGTATATATATATATATATATATATATATATATATATATATATATATATATATATATATATATATATATATATATATATATGATATATATATAGATATATATATATATATTATAGATATCATATATAATATATATACATATGTACATATGTGTGTGTGTGTATATATATATGATATATATATATATATATATATATCTGTGTGTGTATAATAATATAATATATATATATATATATATATATATATATATATATATATAGATATATATATATATATATATATATATATATATAGTATATAGGATATAAAGGCAGAGAGAGAGAGAGAGGAGAGAGAGAGGAGAGAGATTATTGCTCAAGGGACTTTTCTTTATTTAACTTGCATGTCCCTCAAAATAGATCTGTACTATAATTCACATTAATTTCATGGTAACTTACTTTACATGTTCATTTATATTTTCCGACTATAGAACATTTGTATTGGTCCATTACACATTAAAATTACGACGCACGGTCATAACTGATATCTCAGTTTCAATTTCTTCTCACTCATTTCCAGGAAAGCTTTATTTTGATACCCGAATATTTTTTTTGTTGCACGTGGCTCATGGACGATCCTATTCCACGCGGAAAATAACATTACGATTCTCCTCGTGTGTTTCAATGAATGTTGTTTTTGGCAATAAGAAAAAGGACACAAGTATCCGAATAATAGGATACAAGGAATATCGTTATGAACTATCCGCCTTGATTCCTCATTATATTGAAGGGAATTTATAGCCAGTTGTTTAATGTGGACTTTTTATTTGACAGGCATTTTTTTTTTCTTACGTAGGAAGTCTGTCTTTTTAGACAATTTTGGTTGTAACGTTACTACTACCTTACTACTAATGAAGCAGCAGTAGTAGTGTTCTAGTAAGTTTCCTAACAATGTATAATTTGCAAATTCGGAAAATGTTTCAAATTTAATAGTTTCAGAGTATTTGAATGATAAATCTTCTTATCGTAAACTCTATGGTAAACGAAATCCGTTATATTAAGAGTCTTCAGAGATTCTAAAATGTATTTTATAAGTTACCCGAGTAGTGCCTGAAACTTGAAGTAAGAGGTGGTCTTGGTAACATAAAATAACCTGCAGACGTGTGTAAAAGTCTCTCCGTTCTCTTGCAAATGTACATAGATTTAGGAATGGCCATGTAATCAGGACATGTTCCAAATCATGTTTCTGTATATTTATTAATGAAACTATTTACCAAGAACTGTTCTCCACAGGCTCCTAATTTGGTGTCCTTTACGGCCTACAGAAAATTAACAAACCTGACGTTCCACTTAGACCTATCCTTGCTTCTTTTAAAACCCCAAATTACAAATTAGCCAAATTTCTTGTACCTATGTTGGAGCATCTAACTAAGAATAAGTATACAATAAATAACTCCTTGCGATTTAAAGAAACAATTCTCCGCCAAGACTCAGATTTATTCATTGCCAGTCTCGACGTAGAGTCATTATTTACTAATATCCAGTTGGAGAAATTATTGAATTAATCCTTAACAAGCTGTTTCTGTTCCTGATTCTACTTTTAATAATTTTAATCGCACGCATTGTAATCTTTACTTGAACTTGCAGTGCAGGACACCGCCTTCGTTTTTAATGGTAAATTATTTAAACAAGTAGAGGGCATGGCCATGGGTTCTCCTCTCGGCCCTACATTTGCCAATATCTTCATGTGCTCCCTGGAGGAGCAAATGCTCGATAATTACCCATTCAGATTCTACCCCCTTTTTTATTCCAGGTTTGTTGACGATACGTTCGGCCTCTTTAAAAGTGAATACGAAGCTGACCTCTTCGTAGAATATGCCAATGCAATACATCCGAGCATAAAGTTTACGATCGAAAAAGAGGCGAACGACCGTCTACCATTCCTGGACGTTTTTAGTTTTCAGAGAAAACGACTGTTTTAATACCACGATTTTTAAGAAGAAAACTTTTACTGGACTTGGTACCAACTTTTATAGCTCCTGTTTTATGCATTTTAAGTCCATCTCTGTTTCTACCCTTCTCCACCGAGCACTTGTCCTTACGTCGAACTGGGTCCTTTTCCATAACGAAATAACTTTTTTAATTGACTTTTTTAACAATAACTGTTTCCCTGCTAAGCTAATTTATAGGAAATTAGATCACCTATTGAAAAAAACATTTCATTGTTAAACCCAAAAGTTTTAACTGTCCCTAAAATGAAGTTCTATGCATGCTTTCCATTTACTCATGACATTTAATTTCACAAAAATTTCACAGAAATCATTCAGGAACATTTTCATGCCATAAACGTAAAATTAATCCCTACGAACCCTTTCACCATCGGTTCCCTCTTTACCTCGAAGGAGCGATTATTACCTTATATGTCCTCTGGTGTTATTTATAAATATACTTGCCCTGAATGTCAAACAGGGACCTATGTGGGATCCACCAGCAGACTCCTTAAGGTGCATATCGATTCTCATCGTGGCATAGCTTCCGTACTGGCAGCAGGATTGCAAACCAGAACACTCCAATATTAGAAATCACTCCAAAATATGTAAAAACATATATCGTAGTAAAGACTTCTGTATTTTAGACCATACCACCAACCCGCACGACCTTGTTATTCTAGAATCGCTCTTTATTAAACAACTTGTTCCGTCGTTGAACACCCATACGTCTTCCTCCCTTCTGTATTTGTCTTGACTTGTGTTGTTTATTTATATTTTTATGTTTACGTTTAGTTTAGCGCTGTCACTCCTCTAGGTCGGTCCTTAACTTCTTTGTCTATAACTCTTCACTGCTGCTTTCAATCTTTTGTCAATTTTTGCTTGTTTTATGTTCATTTATCTTAAATTTTAATGTATGCCCTTTTAAATAATTTAACTTCCTTAATTTTAATGTGTATATTTTGTACACTTGTAAGATTAGCTTTTTAGCTTTTTGTTTTGCTTCTGAATTTTTAATTTTTAGTTTTGTTTTTACAAATTTTACTAGGAAATTTAATTTTAATCATTTTAACAGCCTGATGATGTAATTAACTTGATAATTACGAAACGTTGCAATAAAGACAGCATGTACATCTGTGTGTCCGTCTTCCCTTCATTGATGGTATATATATATATATATATATATTATATATATATATATATATATATATATATATATATGTCCCAAGTCATTCAGTTACTTTCTATGTGTACTTAATCAGAAAAGTGTTCTGCGTATCGTCTGCTCTTTCTCTCTCTCTCTCTCTCTCTCTCTCTCTCTCAAATAAAATATTCATACCATAAGATATGATTTGTACTTTCGTGTAATTGCTACCACATTTTCAGGGTACCTTGAAAATGTGTAGTAATTACCAGAAAGTACTCGATAGCCTCCTTCTGGTGAACTTACTTGTACATATATATGTAATACATATAGATGTGTGGTGTATACATACACAAATACATATACCTATGTATCTATATTATGTGTAGGTATACCTAGTTTTGTAAGAGGAGACCTCGCTTTTTAATGCAGTGGGAGTGAATGAACTCAATGTTAAGGCAGTTGCTAAACTCTACTACGGGTACTTAAATATGATACTACACTAAACTAGCAAAGTCAAAACTTTATAGACTAATAGCCTAAACCCTAAATCCTTTCTGCGATAGTAACAAATAAAATAAGCTCTTAATTCTAGCCATATATATCATACGGTGATGGTCTCGCAACAATAAAAATTTTCTTATGAGGTTCAGAATTCATTTTGATGAAGATGACATATGGGAAACTTGGCCCGGGTGTATTTTTTTTTATTTATTTTTTTAAGTGAATGCGATAAGCGGTGGCGTGCGGAAAAGGCTAATATTTTCTTTTGGTACCCCAGTAAGGTATGGGATTCGGGGGAAGATCTGTAGGGTGTGAGAAAAGGAAAAAAGAGAGAAAAAGGTTGGCATTTCCTACTATTTTCTGAAAAAGTTATGGAAAAAATCAATATTTTTCTTTAAAATATGCATTCCTCATCCCCCAATCTTGGTCATTGCAAAGGCCAAAGGTCGCACCTGTGAACTTGCCTTAAATATAATTTTTATGCTGAAAGATTCCTTTGTAATGTATAGGACTAGAAATCTGTATAGGACTAGAAATCTTATAGAAAGTACATTAATCTGATTTTTCCAGTCTATATTAAACACCTAACTTTAATAAACAGCAGGATACCCTTGGGAAGAATCCAATAGACATTCCATGGCAGTCATATGGTTTTTTCTGGTAGTTCGTAACCATATCTTTCCCAGGTTAATAAACAAAGCAAATACACAGCATTAAATTATAGTAATGAAGGAACATGTAATTACATCATCTACTGAGTGACATTTTTCATTTAACTATCTCCCCAAATACTACTCTCTCTCTCTCTCTCCCCCCAGATGCTGAAGCCTTGCCGAGGTGATGGGGGGGCTTAGGGTTTCAGCACTGGGCCCCTGATGCCTTTTTGTGGGAACTGCTTTCTTGCTGGACCTTGGTGCCAGCTGTTGATCCAACTAAATGAGTCAGCCCTTTTCCTTTTACTAAAACTTTTCATCCTTCTGCTTCCTCCCCCCATAAGGTACAGATTTTATGTTGATGACTTTTGGATTGGTTTTGGACATGATTTGGACTTGTTCATTGGATTTTGATGGAGGGTGAGGGATGGTTGGCATGGTACCTCACCCGTAGAAACTCGAGTACCTAACGTAGTCTAGCGAGGGGAAAGTTTAGATGTCAAACCCTGCTCTTAGTGCTGGGTCTGATCTCGACGGACATCATGACGCCTTAAGCACTGAGGGTGGGGTGTATATCTGGGTGGTACCCCTAGGGCAGCCCTGTATGGGATAACACTGTCCTCTAAATGTGGCTCCATGGTGGGTGGGGGGCTACCTGGACGAATCATCAATTCTACGTCTTATGGAGACATTAAAACCTTCTGTTGACGACTTGGGCAAGGATAAGGACAAGGAAAATTCTGGTAATTCCTCCATTGTGACTTTGGAGCCTTTTTCAAAGGACCTCCTTGTTACAAACATTTTATATGTGAAACCAGTCCCTTTAGACTGGAATTATGAAACTGTATTTAATGAATTTTGTAAATTGGTAAAGTAAAAGAAGTAAGGAATAGACGTTAACAAAATTATGGGTTTTTTTAATTTTGGGTATTTTTCAATAACGAATCTGAAGCTCACAGAGCCTACAGAGAGTTCAGATCAGATTCATTGAGTGTTGGACTCGCAGAGGCAAAAGAGGTCCCTAGGTATCTTGAGATTTATAGACCACCAAGTGAAATTAACAAAGATAATAGTAAAAATAAGTAAAACCTCCAGATCACAGCCACCCAGCTAAGTGGTTAATTATTACAACACATGGTGAGAGAGGCAACCTCTTCAAAGTGAAGAGGGTTGGTAAGCCAGAAGATCGGCAATGTTGGGAGTCCTGAATTAAACTCGCTTTGGGCGTAATAGTTTCTTAGTTCATGTGAAGACAGATATTCATCGATAATGCTCCTAAATTTGAAGCTTGATCCTGAGGGTATGATAAAGAGGTAAAACCTCACTATAATTTTAGTTATGCGAAGTGTGTTATATTTAATGAAGATCTACATGAAATGGATGAGGAGGAAATTTGGAAATGTGTCCGGATGTGGTTTGGAAGGTTTTTAAAGTGCCCCGCTTATTTTAAACTTTAAAAGTTCTTCTCTGCCATCTGAAATTATTCTTGATAGTGAAATCATGAAAGTTCGTCCTTATAGACCGAGAGTGCTCCAGTGCTTTAAATGTTTTGGTTTTGGACACTCTCAAACGTTTGCACCAGAAATAAACTCTGTGAATTGTGTGGCCAGCCTGACACGAGGAATGTTCTGGACCAGTAGTTTGCGTAAACTGTAAGGGTGAACATTGAGCCCGTGATAAGAAAATGTAGTGCATTCAAGAAAGAAGTAGATACATTACTAAAATCTCTTGACGAAACACATCATGTGGGACAGGCCAAGAAGCTGTTGGGCAGGAAAAACCTATTCGGATGCCTTGAAGGCACAACAATTGAATACTTCCTCTTCTTCTGGTGCCCCTTCTGGTGGGGCTCCCCGGTGCCCCGCTGGTGGGGCTTTCCACATCCCCTCTATGGGGTACCCCGTGCCCCCCTGTTGGGGCCTCCCATTTCCCCTGGTGGGGCCTTCCGTGCCCCCCCTGGTGGGGCCTCCCGAGCCCCCCCTGGTGGGGCTTCCCATGCCCCCCCTGGTGGGGCTTCTCATGCCCCCCCTGTTGGGGTTTCCCATGTTGCAGAGACTCTGGTCAAGCCAGGGGACCCTGTTGGTTCAAGGGTTCAAGCCAGGTCTCAATATGTTGACGACTTCTCTCTGTCAGGGACATTGCCTGACATTGAACCCTCACCTGATCTTGACATTACAGTGCACCGTGGGGATGAGGCGAGGAGATAGAGGCCCTCTTTATTCGTCAGAAGAGGGCCCTTTCTCCCTCTTCGCCTCATTCACGGTCACTCAGCAATCATAGAAAAACAAAAGTAAAACTGCAAGGGCAAGTGAAAGCCCATCTTCTAAAAGATCTGTAACACCTAGATCTAGGTCAAATAGTACTGGTAAAACTGAAAAGATCTCTCTCACCAGGACACAGATTCCTAAATTAGTAGGGAATTTTAAGATGCCTTCCTCTAAATAATGGCTCTCATGCAGTGGAACATCCGTGGCTTTTATACCAAATAGAGAGCAAGTTCGGGTTCTGTTTAGGGATCATGATCTATCTGCAATGTGTCTTCAGGAGACAAAGTTGGGAGAGCACACTCCCAACTTGGGTTTTAATTATTCATTCCATAGGTCTCCACCCCTGATAGGTGTACGTGCTCAGGGAGGCACAGGCATCATAGTCTGCAAGTCTGTTAATCATAGGGTTGTTCAATTGAAACACTGTGTTGCAGGCTTGTGCAGTTCAAATTTTCAATTATAAATGGATCACTATTTGTTCTTTATACCTAGATCCATCATTAGAAAGTAGATTACAGGATGCGCACGGGTAATCCTCGTCAGCTAGAATTAAATGATCTTCAGAGATTGATAGACCAGCTTCCTAAACCCTTCATTTTGATGGGATTTTAATGCCAAGCACACCCTCTGGGGTGAGCCAAACTGCGACGGTGGGGTTTAATAATAGAACAGCTGCTTGACTTAAATGACATCACTTTGATGAATGATGGTTCCCCTACAAGACATGATGTTTTTCATAATACTGACTCAGCCATTGACCTCACTATCTGCTCTTCGTCCTTAAGGTTAGATTACCAGTGGGTAGTAGACCAGAATGATCATGGCAGTGATCATTGGCCCATTCACTTACAGTTTATGAAAAATATTATTATTTTTCCATCTCCATGTTTACCAAAATGGAAGGTAGGGGAGGCTGACTGGGGATTATTCAAAAATCTACTGAAGTTGATCAAGATATAAAAGATTTTCAGAGCCCAACATCCGCTTATGAGTATTTAATCAGTATATTGCTGTGTGGTGCCATGCTGTCTATTCCTCGACTTCTGGTAAGCCTCATCGTCCTCTAGTACCTTGGTGGTGTGATGCATGCGCCTTGAGCCGAAAGATAACAAGAACTTGCTACAAGAGATATCGTAGATATCCTTGCTTGGTAAATAAAATTATCTATAAAAGAGCTCTTGCTAAGCAAAAGAAAACATTTAAGCAGGCAAAGAGGGAATCGTTTATCAGATATATAAGTGAATTAAAAATATGATTCCCCTATGTCGTTTGTCTGGAACAGAATCCGAAAGCTGCAAGGGAAATTTTCTCCATCTCCCTTGCCTATTTTGAAAATTGATGGCTTCTTCATATCTGATTCTGGAGAAGTTGCAGAAACCTTTGGTAGGCATTTCTCCAATATAATCTAGTGCCCCTACATTACTCTCCTGCATTCAGGAATATTAGGGATGGTACCACGGTTGTTCCTGCTGTTAGTTTAAATTCAGAGTCGTATAATCTCTTCCCTTTCACCATGAAAGAATTAGATCATGCAATCTCGTTATCTTCCCCAACATCTCCTGGGGAAGATGATATACTGTACTCAATGATTTTTTAATTTGCCTAGAAGTACAAAAAACAATTTCTTTTAGACATTTTAAACAGTTTTTGGCTTCAGGAACTTCACCAGAGTCTTGGAAGATATCGATTATTGTACCTGTTTTAAAAAACCTTTTAAATATTCCTTCCTTCCTAAGAAACTATAGGCCAATTGCTCTAACTAGTTGTGTTAGCAAGATTTATGAGAGGATGTCAATGCTAGACTTGTGTGGTATTTGGATTCAAAGAATCTTTTATATAATCGGCAGTTTGGGCTTTAGGAAAAATAGAAGTACTTCTGACCCTTTGATGTTCCTTACTCGGGGAGATACAGAATGCTTTTGCTGTGCAAAACAACCACTGTGCAGTGTTCTTTGACCTAGAAAAAGCCCTACGACACTACCTGGTGAGGGGTATCCATTGCAACTTGTTGAGTGGGGAATTGTGGTAATTTGTTTTATTGTCTTAAAGATTTTTTGTCAGAACGTTACCTGAAAGTAAGAGTGGGCTCTTTACATTTCTTCTGCTTACCCTCAAGAAGAAGGGTTACCTCAGGGAGCGTCCTTAGTCCAACACTCTTTAATGTAGCTGTCAACGGCCTACTAGAACAAGTTCCTGTCGGGGTGCATGGTCTGGCCTTTGCTGTGATTATGCAATAACTGTAGCAAGTCTACAGCTGTCGAAGCTTGTCAAAAGATCCAGACTGCTATTTAATGCTTCAACATCATGGGCCAGTGCTAAAGGGTTCAAATTTTCACCAGAAAAAAAAACCAAAGCTATACGATTTTGCCGTTTAAGAAGAGTGGAAGAGATCCCTACGCTGTTTTTAAATGATTCGATTTTACCTTATGAAGATAGCATTAAGTATCTAGGTGTTACTTTGATAAGAAATTAACTTTTACTCAACATGTAATGAAAGTTGTATGTAACGTGAAGCTTCGTCTTAATATTCTTAAAGTTGTATCTAATTTTAATTGGGGGTCAGATCGAATTACCTTTTGAGGATGTACCCAGGTGTTATGCCTAAGCAAAATTGATTATGGTTGTCAAGTTTATGGTTGTGCATGCAGACAATACTGCAGAAATTAGATGTTGTCCATAATTTAGCTTTACGTATTTGTACGGGAGCCTATAGAACTTCTCTAGTAGAAAGCCTATATGTTGAGTCAGGTTTTCCCCCACTATTTATCCGTAGGAGGAATTAGGCTTGAGAGCCATATCAAAGAAATACTTACATCAAAGCTAAACCCTAACTATAAGTACGTTAGAGAACCAACTGACAGAGCCCAAATAGACTGAGACTGCCAAAGCCGCTTGAGGTCCGACTAGCAAGCTCCTGCCAGGGAGGTGGGATTACTTCCCCCTGCAGTAGCTGAAATTTCGCCCTCAAAGTTTCCTCCTTGGAATAGACCATGCCTAGAAATCTGCCCAATTAGGAACAGCAGGAGCAACAGTTTCTGGTGATCAGTTGAGGGCAAGTTTCTTGGACCATGCTTCCGAACATGGTGATTCTCATCATAATATATACTGATGGCTTGAAGGGTTCTGATGGTGTTGGTTGCTCTGTAGTGACTAGTTGGTAATATCATTAAAAAGAAGCTTCCTTCTAATTCTTCTGTTTTTTACAGCTGAACTGCTGGCAGTTTTGACTGCTCTTAAATATATTTTTTTATAGTTCTTGTACTAACAAGGTTTTTACCATTTTTTACCGACTCTCTGAGTGTTTTATCTTCTCTAAAAAAGCCTAGTCTCTTGCCACCCTTTAGTGCAAGAAGTACAAGATTGGTTTTATCTTTTAATTAATAGAAGAGGATTTTCTGTTAGGTTTTGTTGGGCTCCGTCCCCATGTTGGAATTGTTGGGAATGAGCGAGCCGACGCTGCTGCTAAGGCTGCAACTAGGCTTAGGCACATTTCCAACATGGGCGTCCCTGTATCTGATTTTAAAAGTACCATTCGATTTTATTGTAGAGACCAGTGGCAGGCCCATGGTCTACTTTAGATAATAATCTTAAATTGAAATCGATTAGGCCTTCTGTTCTTCCTTGGCCTCATAGCCGGATGGATAGAAGGTCTGAGATAGTTTTAGCTAGATTACGCATTGGCCACCACTAATATACTACGGGTATCTAATGATGAGTGGAGCGGATAGGCAGGTTCCTCGCTGTTCACTTGTCATGTGGAGTTTGACTGTGGTGCATATTTTGGTGGAGTGCCCTCATTTTGAAAACAAACGTTAGAGCTTGTTTGCTGGCAAATATAAGTCTCTTGGCGATATTTAGGTGCAAGGTGCTCAGCAGAGCAATTATTACATTTTTAAAAAATATTGGTCTTTTTTATGAATTTTAATTTTCTCTTAATTGTTTTAGGTTTCTTTGGTTTGGTTTTTATGAATGAATGATTTGTATGTTAATCGGTTGTGTGTATGTTTGTTTGTACGACAGTGACTTTTATTCTTAAAGATATATATCTGAATGGCCCCTCGGCTCCGGCGCTTGGCTATGTGCCAAAAATTTATAATCTAACTAATCAAATCTCTCTCTCTCTCTCTCTCTCTCTCTCTCTCTCTCTCTCTCTCTCTTTTAAGAACAACGAATGGCATATGAATAATAAACGTCCCCCCCCCCCCCCCCATTCTTGTAGGCATCAGCTTCTCTCCCTGAAACCTGTGATCCTGAATACCGAATAATGAGGAATTCTTTACCTTGATGTAGAGTAATTAGGGATAATGAAAGCGAAGCAGCTTAATCTCTATATATATTTCGTGTCTAAATAACGAGGTAGTCGAGACCTACTATTTACGGAGTAAATAATGAGCATCAGCCATCATGGTGGGTCGTAAACGCGCTTGGTGTCGTAGCTGGAATGAAGTCACTCCTCTAGAGAATGGGTAGAAATAATAGAACAAATATCTTTCCGTTTTCGCGGAAATATGTACAATAAATAAGATTCAACTTACTAAGAAAATGCAAATTAACGAACAGAAAATAAGCGTTAATAATTTCATCGAACAATTCTCTCAGTTAAAGTTTTAAACAATTTATTTTTATCTTCCTGAACATTTTTGTAGTGATCAGGGAAGCATGCGTTTTAGTGTATAGAAATATTACGTCAGTCTTCTAAAAGTAGTTATTGGAATCCTCTTAAGTAATACGAGAACCAAATCTTTGTGGGCTCTATTCATTTGTAGTGTTTCAGTATTAGGTATATGAAATCCAGTAAGATTTTAGTTTTGTTCCGAATATGACAGATAATCAACCTCGCTAATCTATAAATACATACAATAAATGAAAAAAAAAAACACGAACATCTTAACCCAATTTTATGGATTATCTGGTTGTCTAGTTTCACAGCCAATTTGGAACAGTTTTCGAGTTCCAAACAAGGGTCCACTTAAGCAATTGAGGTACAATAGAAAGAATGTCTCCTCTTCCACGCAACTAAAACAGGAAGAGAGTTCGAATAATTGCGTCGATAGTCTTTGGACCAGAGGGAGTAAATAGCTTTGTTGAATTTTGAGAGATATTAGTTTTGTCATTCGAGAAACGAATGAAACATTACTGTATAGATATTTTCAGAGAAGGAGAGTGTTTGCCGGAACGAGAAATTTGTTACAGTTTTTCTGGTATTTGTCCGTCAGTTGTTTGCAAGTGGTAGCAGAATTTTTTAAGCGTAAAAAAAAATCTCCAAGGTCATTAATATCTATGGGATAGGTTTTAGGACTTTCAGACAAGATCATGAATACATCGAAATTGTTCCTTGCAATTCTGATCCGTATAGGACCATTCTAGCTCTCTGTTCTAACAATATTCTAGTCTAATATTAAGTAGCCGTCTGAAGTTGACTATAATATAAATATATGTTCCAAAAATGCGAACTTTAGGATCACCAGTAACTTTAATTGTTAAAAGGTATTGCTTGCGTTCTTAGACAAGGGAAGCCAAAATTCATGTTCGTTTGTTTAAGTGTCTAACGTATTGACATTACTTTTGGTCCTGTTTGAGTTCCTTGCCTGTGTCTTTCCTGCAATTTGCTAACAAAATGAGCCTAGTGTGCACTGGAAGGTCGCTCTTGAATACCGGTTCAATATACACAGCTTCAGCGTAATTGCAGTCATCAGCATCAGCAGTGCAAGAGAACACACAGTTGAAAACTGGGTTTTGTCAGATTGAGCCATTTTTTTAGTTTTCTGAAAAGGAAAACTACTGAGATGGCCATTTGTCTGTCCGTAGCCACTTTTTCTTTCCGTGCTCAGATCCTAAAAATTACTAAGGCTAGAGGGCTGAAAATTAGTATGTTGATCGTCCACCCTCCAATCATCAAACAGACCAAATCGCAGCCCAAAGGCCTCAGTAATGTTAATTTCATTTAAGGTTAAGGTTAGCCATGATCGTGCGTTTGCCACCGTTTAGTGGCAACAACACAGGCCACCACCTGCCAGTGGCTGGAAGTTTGATGCACCGCCGCTGACGGTTTCATACAGCACTATACGCTGTACAGAAAACTCGATTGCGCCGAATGAAGTTCTGTGCATTATTTACTAGTTTTCCTATATAACTCTGTATAAAAACCAATGAATCGTTTGGTTGACGTTTTCGTTACTGATAGAGTAAGTTGACCTATTTAGAATTCATATTCCAATTTTCGGAGGCCAAGAGCGAGACCTGTGTAAATGCGTTTCTACAATTGTCTGGAATATATATATATGCTTACAAATATAAAAGTGATATCATTTTTTTCATAAAAACTGGAGTTTTCATAACGTGTTATAGAAATATATGTACAACTATTTTGTTGTGATGAATTCGTATACAGAAAAATAGATAAATATGCCGGACAATAAAGATTCAAAGAAAATAAAAATTTAAATATGCAAAATGTGGAGGCATGTAATTGACCTCTGTTCCTGATCCTTTTGCATGTCAAGACTAATTAAATTTATTGAATACAGAGATATAAACACACGTGTTTGAATAAAGTGTGGTCGTGAGTATGTATACGCATTGCCTACGTACATGATGAACTTAGTGAATATCTTTTCTTCAGTCCAGGAGTTTGTACTCTATAGCGAAGAGAAAATTTCATCGAAGCACAACATGATCATTCCTTCTACAGCAAGTACGTAAAAGGAAACTGTGTGTGTAAATGTGTGTGTGTGTGTGTGTGTATGTGTTTGTAAATAGAAAGATAGTTGATACACTGATCTCGTCCGGCAAGTATCTCCTTTACTCCCAATGTCCCTCTCGACCTCCTCCACCGTCTACTGAATCTAGACGAGAAAAGGAAAAAAAAATCGTTGTGGTCGCTTTGTCATTTGCCTTGAAATGCTCTTGAATGAGACCCAGATGACTTCGCCATGGCAAGAGGACAGAGGCATTCCAGAGGAACTGAGATATTTCAGCCTCCAGGGAAGACCAACTTCATGCAAACGAATTCGTGGCTGATCTGAATTCTGGCGTGGTATTCTTTACAAAAAGATCTCTCAGTTACCAATGAAATTCGTCTCACCTGAGGAAATGTGGTGAAATATTTTCCATTATTAAAAAACACCATTTATCCTCTGCAGGAAAAGATAATTAAGTTCATTCAAGTTACGAGTCTAATCAGAGTTTAAGGGAAAATGTGAAGACTGAGGCTTAAAGAGTGTTGGCAAGTGATGCTTACCTAGTGAATGTAAAATGACTCCTTGCCACTTACGAGGAAGTTTAAAGAAAACTGACTTTCTGCTTACACTTGGAGATATCATCTTCCCGCCAAAAGGAACTTCGTTCGCGGCAAAACAGTTCACCAATACTGAAGTGCGAGGCGTTGTGTCTAAGTTCGGTTAAGTTTCGAAATAGAAGTATCCACAGGAAGAAATGTTAAGGAAAAATTAAAATAATTCCTTTCATTAAACATCGAATAACGCATTACGAAATGATGGCTTAAAGAAGCTTCATTTTTTTTCTAAGCTGTTCATGATTTTGATCACTGTTATCAAAACTGATACCTCACTCACTTACAGTTCTAATGCACAAAATCAGCTTCCGGAGGTATAGTTTATCGACGAGTTAAACTGAGTTCTTGTCGAACTTTTTTCCTAAGTCGAGTCTGGCCATAATAGCTCAAGATAAAAATGAAATGGCCATAATTTTCCTAACCAGATAAGTACTCAGGGAAATAGCTTATAGAATCTCGGATGTTTTGGCTTGGATTTTGATGGCTTAGGAGTTTCTTAAAAATCCTAAACCAATTGTGGTTACTTATACTTAAACATAATCTTACAAATAAATCCGTTTCTGTTAGATAGAGTTCTAAGGTCCAGACCAGATAGACTTCGTCTCTTACCCAACACACTGATACCCGGCTGTAGGGGTATGAGCCCGTGTTGGCATACTCCAACTGATAGGTCGGGAAGTTGGGTAATGTGGCTGGTATGTTTGGGCGCTAGGAGAAACCTCAGGAGAAACCTCAGGTACGTAGTTCTTAGGATCCAACTTCTGTATTGACCTTTGCGTCAGAATTGCTAATTCCCTGATGGACTGTCACTCGAACGACCGGGGTTCGGTCCCGTTGTGAGTCAGGATTTTATTTCTCTGAACACGTACCATATGTTCATTTCATCATTTATGTATGTATGTTAAAAGTATATCTTAGTTTTACCAGACCACTGAGCTGATTAACAGCTCTCCTAGGGCTGGCCCGAAGGATTAGATATTTTCACGTGGCTAGAAACCAATTGGTCACCTAGCAACGGGACCTACAGTTTATTGTGGGATCCGAACCACACTATATCAAGAAATGAATTTCCATCACCAGAAAACAATTCCTCTGATTCCGCATTGGCAGAGCAGGGAATCGAACTTCGGACCACCGGACTGGCAGCCGAGCTCGAAAACCACTCGCCCCGCGTGGAACTATGTATGTAATAATATATATATATATATATATATATATATATATATATATATATATATATATATATATATATATATATATATATATATATATATATATATATATATATATATACTGTGTGGTGTGTAATGTATGCACTGTATAACATGAGACACGAAACCATTTTTTAAAGTATTTGTATTGTTAATTTACGTCATTAATATGCTAATCTTTATATGTATTCCTTCCTTTATGAATATCTAGTTTTTTCCTCTGTTAAAACTATAAACGTTAAAATAAAACAAGAAAAAAACAACACACAGAGAGAGAGAGAGAGAGAGAGAAGAGAGAGAGAGAGAGAGAGAGAGAGAGAGAGAGAGAGGGGACTCCTAATAATTAGCCGCTCATCACATAACTGAAAGGAAAACGCAAGATAATGGCTTCTATCTGCCTTGTTATCAAACTCATAATTATTTGAGGTAAAGGCAGTGAGTTCTCAGAAGTGAGAACGAACGAGTTAAAGAGGACAATGGAAGAGAACAAAATGGAGCAAAGAGTCCTTGACTTCTTTGGGATTTACAATTTCGGCTCTTTCGTCGTTTCTAGGAATGACAAAGTCTCCTGTCATAAGAATATTCAGGTTAAAAAAAAAATTCATTTGAGTTGAGAGAGAGAGAGAGAGAGAGAGAGAGAGAGAGAGAGAGAGAGAGAGAGAGAGAAGAATTTTAACTGACTAGAGAATAAGTACATTCCAGTTCTGAAATTAAATGAATAGGTAAATTGAAATGCGCCAATAAAATCTACCATTGATAAAGTTCTAAAAAAAAAAAAAAAAAAAAAAAAATAAATAAATAAGTCTTTTCGGACTAACGGTTTAGAATTATCGCTTAACTGTGGTTTATAGTTAATCATTTTTGGTGACAATGAAAGTTGGTATCGTCAAGTTATTGACTTTGGTAATGAGTTAAAGTCAAGATTTTAACGAGATTCGGTGTTTTGTGGCTAATGTGTGGCAATTTTGATTTTGATTTTTTTCTACAAGGCTGAAGCGACAGAATTCGTCAGAAAAAAAAAGTCCGCAATCAACAACAATAACAAGGGGAAGAAAGGCAGAGTAACATTCTGATCCAGTAAGTCTTGCCTCAATCCCATTGAGCCAAACTTAAATGTGAAAACTTGGATTTTCCCCCCCCTCTCTCAGAAATTTTTCCTGTCGACAGGAATAAGTTTGCCCAAATTAACTCGACCGTTGATAAGTTCTCGAAGTGTTCATCGTATAGCTAACCACAGACTCCACCCTATAGAGAAATATTCTCTCTCTCTCTCTCTCTAAGGAGTTCTTTTGCATTTTAATTAAACATTAACTTCCATTACAACAATCGCTTTTGATAAATAAGGTCATACAACAGCTAGAAAATAAAGTGGATTAAATTGTACGAATACACTATAGACAACAGTTAGGACCAGCTAAACAGTGTAGGTTAATTTATAATAAAAATATCTATTTTGCTTAAAATTGAATTGCCGAACAGTGTACAGTTTTTGCGCAACGTGAATGATGCGTTTATTTAATGGTTGTTTAGTGATAAGGATTTTTATCATAAATGTGCAGCTGGTGGTGACAATGTAAAATATGACATATGTGAAAATATTCTTGATGGGAAGCATACTCTGTGGGTCTTTTTAATAAGGGCACTCTTCTCCCTTATGTTGAAAGATTCCTGAGCGAAACTTAGCGGCAATTAAATCTGAAATATCCAATGTTGATCACCACTCAGGAATTGATCGCAAGCTCATGTCTCTAACTCTATGTAGATTCTTGAAGTCTTTATGCAAATGCTTTAATTCGATCAATTATGTGACCTTTGATTACTTTTTAATACCCAGTTGTGGGTATTAACCCTGATTTGATTATTCATTTCTCCTATTATACGAGTAACTAGACATCAAACTTTGAAAACCAGAAGAAAACAATACAGTTATCTGTACATCGTATAATCAAAGACACCGAAAAAGGATCTATCTATCTTTCCCTGGTCTCGGTATAATGCAGTATGAGCTGCAGACCATGAAACTTTAACCATGGCCTGGTGGTGGCCTGGCCTATACCGTTGCCAGATGCACAATATTGGCTACCTTTTACTGTAAATAAAATCAAACCTATTAAGGCTAGAGGGCTGCAATTTGGTATGTTTGATGAGAGGGCAAATGATCGACGTACCAATTTGCAGCCCTCTAGCCAGAGTAGTTTTTAAGATCTGAGGGCGGATAGAGAAAGTGCAGTAAAAAGAAGTGCAAAGGGCGGACAGAAAAAAGTGCTGACGGACAGACAAAGCTGGCACAATAGTTTTATTTTCAGAAAACCAATAAGTAATTCTTCACAGTGA
>NC_087210.1:9385807-9420807 GCF_015104395.2 Macrobrachium nipponense | reverse complement strand
TGATTTATTTTAATAAAAACATTGATTTGATTTTTATATTATCCTTTTAATTGATTATTATTTTGCGATATTTTTTTGTTTACTGATTTATTTAATAACATGATGTATATTCTCTACTGCGTTCATCTCCCGTTTTGTTCCTGTGTTTCCATAATTTTGAGGTGCGCATTATGATTTGTTCTCTTACCTTAAAGCACGAGTTTTCTGTTTGATCATATTAGGGTTTTCACACTAATAATCTTAGTATAAAAAATTAATTTATTGCTTCATTTTTTAAATATAAATATTCTTGATTATCATGTTAACACGGAATAAAGTTTTGGCGGAAGACACTAATCATTAGCACACTGCCCAATGTTTTCATAGATTATGGATGATTACTCGCCTGAATTAGTGAGGTCACATAAGTTTTTGCCGTCTTGGTAGTACATTCGTAAAATAACTTGATTTCCTGGATTGCTTGCTTAGACACAGCACACTACACACAAACACACATCATGACACGTAATTTCTTTCTTAACTCTTCCAGTATTCCCAAGATCATATTTGTTATTAAATAGGAAATCTCCTGGGACATCAGGCAGGAAAGCGGTGTGAAATGGGTGTAACAGCTGCTGCTAAATGCTGAAACTGGAACGAAACACTCCATCGTATTAATCAGATGTCAATCAGTAGTTACCGGACTTAACAGCAATGATGTTCTTTGTTACACTCTTAATTGCATTTCTTTTGATCACTTTTTGTTAACACTAGTTTTCTCTCATTTCACATCATTTCCTTTACCTCTCCTCAATAGATATTAGTTCCTTTCGTTGATCATTGAAATCGATGTTTAAACCATCTTGAACTTATCAAAGAGATTTGCGAAATATCACCATCCGGAATCCCATATCAATGATGCAAATTATGTTTATTAATGAATCGTGAATTCGGTGCTTTAAACATTTGTGTCGGCAGCAACGCATATCGTCTGGATAACTCGCAGGAAAACATTCATTTTCTTTGGGGGTCAGTAAGGAGGGTCGAGTAATATTTCAATAAAGCTGAATAAAATCTGTTCAAAATTTTTTTTTTTTTTTTTTTTCTTCAAATTGACGGTGGTTAGCTGACGATAGAAATTTATACGTATGGGCCATAAACTGCTCTTGCTTTTTTATCTTGCATAAAAATAGTTGTTTTGTAGTGTTTTTTGTTTTTTTTTTTCAAATGTGAAGTATTAGATACATGAAACACTCATTACTCTGGAGTTTAATAATGATTCGGATGTTAACACTGGTGTTATGGTTTTAAAAAAACGAAGTGACTATTGGTACGGCAGGCTTACCGTGCCCCTACAACTATAAGGTTCAATAAACCTCCGGGAATTACTGCGCAAAGATTCGTAAACATGGCTGCAGGCTATTTTACTTGCAAGAGGAGCAAAATTTGACTCTAAAAAACCATTGTATCTTACGCAAAACGTTGTTTTTTGTGGATAGAGAATCTTCTGGAAACAGCAGACTTATATTTTAACATGCACGTGTATATATATATATATATATAATATATATATATATATATATATATATATATATATATATATATATATATTTATATATTTATATATATATATTTATATATATATATATATATATATATATATTGGAGAGAGAGAGAGAGAGAACTGAGCCTCACATTTTCATGAAATAAACCACCCGTATAATTAGTTCATTTGGGGACTTGACTCATAATAATTTATTCATTACTGTTTTATATTTGGAAGCTTTCGTATAGTGGATTTAATTCTGAACACTACTTACAAAATTCACCCAAGTTGTAAATATTACAAACGGCATCATGATTATGCGGTGCGCCACTATTTTCCTACATAGCTTCACAGAGTATCAATTACTGGAGGACCTGGTTTGGGCCATGTATTTTCCTTTATAATTCTACACTTATTTTCACTTTCTCTAAATCAAACATTCAACATAGAGTTTTTTCAAGCGTCCTGGATACACCTGTCTTTCATGTGAAACTTTACCTATTTTATTGCAGTTAGTATTCAAGAGCGTTCCGGTATTTTTAATGTTAGACGCCTGTCACATTGATTTGGCAAATATTTCGAATTATCATTTAGAATAGGAGAGTGAAGTTATCTTAAACATCTTTAGTAGCAATTTTCTAGACAGACTGATGTAAATCCAAATCCTCAAATTTTCAACCAGTGCATACATTCAAAATATATGTTCGAATTTATAGAAGTAAAACTTGTAATGTAATTGGCAATTATATGTTTCTACCTTGCATAAGTTCGTATATTGCAAAAAAAATGATGAAAAATAAAATGCTCACATTTTCACAGGAAAAATACAAGCTAGCCCAGTTTCCTTATACATTTCCCGTGCTGCAAAACCTGCGAATGCAAACAGCTTTAACTTCCTTAAAACCTGAGAAGTTTACTTTCTTGGGGTTGGACTGGAAGAGGATTTCAAGAAATAAGAACGGTTGAAGCCACGGTAGAAATACGTCCTCATATAACACCGATGAAAATGGTATTCCCTCTATGTGCACTCAGTAAACCTTTTTGTTTCATCAGACTTCAGTGCTGTTGCCTTCAGTGTTTTTTTGTCCTCCAAAAAGGGCTTTGTGCTTTCGTCCTTATTCGCCTCACTCCCCAATTTCTTTGTCTCCCTCGTAGTTAGCATAATGAAGTGGTATTCTGTGATTTCGCTCGGTATTATTGTCAATACTGAAGGCTTCCTATTTCGATATGTCAAGAAGTATAACGAAGTGAGATTCTGTTTTATAAGATGATTGATATTCAAATCAGTAAAATGACAAAAAACTGAACTGGCACTGGAGTTAACTTTTCGGAATTTGAACATACGTAGATTATGTATTTTCAGTCGTTGCTTGCTTTTTTTTGAGATTTTCTATGTAACTAATCGTAGTTTTCAAAAAGCCTTGCTGATCAGTCAAGTTTTCGTTTTTCGCGTATTCTGTCTCTTTTATATTCGTAATTGACAAAACAATCGCTGCTAATACGAGTCAGTAATATTACAAGAGTATATTAAAGATTAAATAAGAGAAACATCTTAATGCAAACATTGATATTCCCGACTGTAACTGAAGTGAGTGCATTTTCCATGTATTTGATGCCTCGTGGAATTTTTTTATGATTCCATGGGGACGAAACTAGTATAATGAATAAACTGCTGAACTTCCAAGGTGAGAGAATAACAACAAAATAATCAAAGTTATAACTTATGTTTAAAATTTTTGTCCTTTATATATACCCAGATGAAAAGAATAAATCAATGGTATTAAATTAATCACAGTCAGAACCGAAAGGTAAAAAGAATAGCAAATATCTTCTTAAACCGTAATAAAAGCGTGCTACTTAATAACTAATGTGCTTCACTACTCAAGTCCGGCTTTGTTTACGTAACATTCCTCAGAAGAAATTCCATTGAAATGGTCTGTTGGAAAATCTTAAAGTTAGATCAATAAAATGCTGCAGTATGTACCAAATTGTAAGTGAAGTGTCGAAGGTTTTCCTAATTCAGTTATTTTAGCTTGAAACCCAGAAGACTGCCGTTTAGGATTTATCTGTTTTTCTTGGACTCTTGAACTTTTATTCATTTACAACAGCATATTTAGTTTGCATCCAGTCAATGCTGAATTCATCAACCCCAGAATTCATTTGAATATCTGACTATAGTCCACTAATTTTTACAAAATATACTGGAACTTTATTTTTTTCTGTCCAGAAAATTGTTCTTCTTTTATACGTCTTCTACCGTTTATAATCAATTAGAAAATACTAAAGGTCAAATCGTGCCTTCGTTTGGTCTATGTTAATGAATTATTTCGACTGCATTCTGTCTTTGTATACTGCTACCCGTTGTGCTTGGGGCTAAACTGTAAGTTTTATCTATCTGTAAAAATGGATTTATGCGTCTGGTATTATTATCTTACTTCATACTCTGTTTCTCGCTAGATTTTTTCCTGGGTACTGTTAAGGCCTTTTTCTTACTGATTTGCATCCCCGTTATGTCCTATCCTTCATGTACGCCCATTCATTTCTCCTGTCGTGGAAAGGATTGTTGACTTAGGCTCCTGAAAAGAAAGTGGTTCATTGTGTTTGGTTTCTTTTCTATCCGTACATAAGTAACTCCTTGGAGTTTTTATTTTACAGTCTGATAGTGAACACCTAAATCATTTTATGTTCATTTTCCTATTTATTACGCATGAGCCTTCCGTTGTTTTCTGTTCTATTCTCAAGTCTAACTTTATCTTTCGTATTTTATGCCCTCAAAAGACATTGCAACGCTTTCCAAGCCCAAGATGATGCTTGCAAAACAAAGAGCCAATGTCATTTCTTCCTTTCATTGCCATTTTCTTTGTGTTTGTGGATTAAATAAACTTCTCTGGAATTGGTATTCTGTCTGTCAAATACTTCTGATTTTGATTTACAAACGTGGATCCTTTTTCTTACTCATTTTTAGATTTTATTATTAGACCGATATTTTGTAATTGGTAATAACCATAGGAACTTGGCTTTAGGAGGTGAAATACTTTATTTGGATTTTTCTTCCAGTTGGTCGATAATTCCAATAAGCGTAAGCGTTACTTCATGTTTGTTAATGACAGTTTGAATTTATAAGTCAAAATATATTCTGTCTCGGCATCGGCATTACAGTGCACTGCTCATCATATGTTATTAGCGAAAGACCTCCACCACTTATTTAAATGCAGTCACTAATGTAGATGTAATTATGACAGCAGCTATCTGCTTAATTAACTCCACATAATGTAGGCTGCTCCAAAGCAATTAGCATGAATTTCTCCGGCTGCAGTCTGTTAAATGCATATTTATTGTAATGAAAATAAGTGTCTCTGAGTTACATGTACTCTATTGTAACCGTTTTGCACTTTGCCATGCAGGTCATTGTCATTTGGATATTCCGATCATCTTTCATTATACCAAATTTCACTCTATTTTGCTGTGGACTTCCAATTTGTCATGTGGGTTAGTATGCATTGCCACACATTTATTCAGTGCGCTTTGAAACGTTATAGTGTCTGGTTGTTTTAATATCTTGTCTGATACACTAATGTTGAGTTTTCATTACTCCATGATAATGAAATTACTATTACTCTATAATTAGGTTTGTTGTTTAGTGGAAGCATGGATTTTTGTTACTGACAAGACTTTTTAGGGATATATTTTCCTTTCGAATTAAGCATAACCCGTGTATGTGTGTCCCCTCGTTTTGGAACCGCTGATTTAAAGCAAAATCCAAAAGAAAATCTCTCTCTCTCTCTCTCTCTCTCTCTCTCTCTCTCTATATATATATATATATATATATATATATATATATATATATATATATATATATCTATATATATACATATATATGATTCAGGTTCACAATTAGATCTCCGAAGTCTAATTTAAAAGCGTAAAGGGTAGGTGGACAGTGTGGCTTCCAGTGTAAATTATTACATTTCATTTGATACATTGTAAGTAGTTTTTTATACGCTGCTTTTTTAATAATTGTTATTAAGTCTCTTTTAGAAGGGATCACAGCCGTTCAAATAGCTGCACTATGCGATCAACCTTAGTCTCATTATCATACCATAAGAAATAAAAACAACTTAATATAACAAAATAACTTTGCACCAAGATGATGTATCCGTACTATGAAGCGTTTGGGTTGTGCTTAGTGTAATAAAAAAAGCACTATTTAGATCTTGTCAATTAACTTTGCTCTTCTATTTAATTCAATAACCAAAAAGACAAACCTGAGACTTGTTACAGGGTATTTCAGAATAGGTAGTCTTCAGTATTCATTCATCATCAGAATACTTTCCATCCAAAGACACTACTGGCAACATTTGCTGTGGATGCCTCGTATAATGAACACATTCCATCGGAATGGCTTACTGAAAGCATATTATAGAACACACGAAAATTATGTAAAGTCGCCATCGAATCTATTAACTTAAATGAATAGGCTTTGCAAAGCTGGAGTAAACCAAGCACGGTTTCTACTTGTACATTTTTTAAACGTCTTGCCTCCGGAAGGGACAAACGATACCACATCCTCACCAGATGACTCAGAAACCGCCCAGGACATGAACAAACATGAGCTGATATATGAAGGCAATAGATTCATAACAATAGCTAAAGCGGGACTTTCTTCCCCCGCTTAAACCTTTGCTATATTTCACTTGTAAATTTATGCTCTAAACATTGCTTGCAGTCTGAGTTTTATTATTTTTTCGTCGGATGAATGGTTATGGTATACTGCTGCAAGGTTTTGGTTCCTCGATGTTGATATTCGTAGTAAAAGAGACAATTCAAATCTTCTCAATTGAGAAAAGCACCAACATGTATAATTTCAGCATTTTATTATCTAAGTGACAATAGGTTGATATGCTGTTGAAACTATTCTGCAGTTATGATTTGATTACATATGCAAGATTTGATATTACCTTAGGTTGCAGACATAGTTAATGAAAGAACAAACAAACTATTTTGAAAAGAGAGCTGTCGTGGGTTTTTTATAAACTATCAGTGCAAAGTTCCTGTAGAGCTGAATATGAAAATACGTAAGCAATACATTTGTATCGTTTACAAAGGGACCATAATATTAACGATAATAGCAAGTGCGAATTGGGAAAAGCATATCGTACATATACAGTTAAGAAGATAATATACATACAGTGTGTGCGTGTGTATCTCTCTCTCTCTCTCTCTCTCTCTCTCTCTCTCTCAATATATATAATATATATATATATAATATATATATATTATATATATACACATATAATATATATATATATATATATAATATATATATATATATATACATATATGTTATATATAATATACATATATATATATATATATATATATATATATATATATATATATATATATGTATTTTGATATACATATACATACACAAATATAAATATTATATATATATATATATATATATATATGATATATATATATATATATATATATATTATATATATATATATATATATTATATATATATATCATAATGTGTGTGTGTGTGTGTGTGTGTGTGTGTGTGTGTGTGTATGTGTTTGCGTCGATATCTTTGTCAGTCTGTCCGTGGATTCCTGCAATATATTGTACATAATAGCGGAAAGGCCAGTAAGTATTCATGCTCATGTAAATACGCTTGTAATGTATATTTTCCCATCATTCGTCAAAGGACCGCGAAAAAAAGAAGTAAAAAAAAAAATGTTACAAATTTCTAGTAGTATTCGTCTTGCAATATTCTGAGCGCTGCCTAAGCTTTTGCTTATCGTAAAAGACATTATGATTAATAACAAAGTAGTTAATTTCATTATATATGCATTATATTATCTCCACAACATGAATGACCCCTTGGCTGAAGGGTGTGATTAGGGTACCCTAACTTTTAAAACCACATGATAAAGGATTTTTCTGCAATATATTTCTTCACTACCTATATTTCTGCTATATACATAACACCTACTTCTCGGTTCGAAGTTATTATTCGTAACCTTTCAAAAATTTCCTTTTTCAGTTATTTCTGCATTCAAATTCATCTATGGAAAAACAGCATTAACGTCCAGCTTCCCTAAAAGGTAAGCAAATGGTCTTTGTTTATATTGGAGATACAAAAGAGGCTTATTCAAAAGTGAATACCCACGAAAAGTGGAAATGAAACTTATTCACGAGAGCTCTGGGTGATTATGATCATAAAGATTCTGATTTTCAAATGACTTTTCATCTCACTTTTCAGTATCGTACACTTACTATACTTACCAGATTATCTATTATATTCACGTTTACCCAACTCACATCTTTACCGGAGATTTTAATTAGAGCCCGTCCTTTCCTTTCTCTCTGAATACTTTTTTTAACAAGAGAGGCGCAGGCGTTGATGGAAATACACAAGGAAACCCTTATGGACCTTTTGCAAACAAAGTATAGAAAATAAGCATTATCACTTCAACTGCTAACCCCTCTGCCTTCACTGGAAACGAAAAATGAAAGCTCTTCACCAGATGAAAAAAAATATTCACTGGGGGTCAACAGCAATATAATAGCACCTACACGAATCGGAAATGATCAAAAACTAATTTTAAGCGTCTCCGTTTTACACCTCTAAAAACTAAAAGAACTGTCTCATACGAACCAGATTTCTAAAGAAAAAATAAATTGGGAAATCACCAAAGTTAATTTTTCTTCTGAACTGTGTACGATTCAATTGTCAAAGTTCTATGAATGAACGTCAAGATGTACAAATACTCCCAATCATAGTTACAATTATGGTCCACGTCTCCTCCGCAATACATGCATACAGACACTTCTCTCTCTCTCTCTCTCTTCTCCCTCCTCTCTCTTCTCTCTCCCTCTCTCTTCTCTCTCTCTTTCGCTAAGCAAAATTTTGCAGTTTAGAAGGAGGAAAGCGGAAATAAAACTTTTGGGTGGTAGGATGAATTAATGAGAGCTTCAGGGGGAGGAGAAAGAAAGGTAAAATCGCAAGGCAAAAAGGAGGATGACGCGTGTGAGCTCAGGACCTGAATATCATAGTCAAGAATGAGAGAGAGAGAGAGAGAGAGAGAGAGAGAGAGAGAGAGAAGCAATTCCAGAGGGGAGGAGGTGAGCAGGACTCAGTGAGGATGAGATGTTCTTAGATGAAGGTTAATGAGTAGATGGATCTAGGAATTAATGATGCAAGTAGAGATATCTTGCGTAAGAGAACGCTGTACTTGGTAGAAGGAGTCTTATAAATTATGTATTGAAAGTGGAAGCCAAATGACGCATTAGAACAAGTAGGTAGTGAAGTTTGAGAGAGTACTTGTAGACGTTGCAAGTACAGCAGTTGAAAAGTTAAAACATGGAAAAATCAAATGCTAGCGTTGGTACAGTAAGTTCCAGAAGTGAAGCGAACACTTTCAGAATTGATCGTACTTCTTTAGAAACTAGTGGGGTTGCCAGTTAGTTATATTTTATTCCAATTATTGTCATCCTCTTTCTCTTATAATACGTATCAGTGATTAACTGTAGAAGCAAAGAAAGTATTCCCCGGTAAATGATCAATGTTAATTTCAATAATTGTTTATTAAAAAAAACTCCCCCATAGAAAACATACGAGTATGCAGCTCCCAATGTGTGATATCAAGTGTTTACCATTGAGTGGCAGGAACCGAGTGCATAAGCACTGGCCTAATATGAATTGTAAATCAGCTTTCTACTTTTATATCATTCTATCGAAAGTTATTATGATTTTCTTTTGGATAAAGCACAAAGAAGTTTAGCATCTGATTAAATGAAATACAAATGAGACACAAGTTGGTGTAAAAAAAAAAAAAACGAAATCCAAGTTATATTCGCGTTTTGCATTGGCTACATGGTTAGGCCTATTCAAGAATCAAGGAAATATATTTTCCAGCTTGTTAGTTAATAATTTCATCTAATTCCTCAATTGTGCAAATTTTTGCATGTGGAATTGCATTCAGGGTCGTATCAAACAAGTTTTTTTCGTAAGTTTCCACCTTTTTTTCAGTGCATAAGTGAGACTGCTTCTTGCCCATACGATCCGGAGTGTGAAATATGCCTGGCGAGCATTATTTTAATTCGAGTATCTCCTGTATGCTCTCTCTCTCTCTCTCTCTCTCTCTCTCTCTCTCTCTCTCTCACACACACCACACACACAGAACCGTTTTATCTAGTCAGGAATAATCAGAGGCTTGTTTGAGAATCGAGCACTAGGCCTATTGGTCATGCTTGGGTGCTTCTTTATATATATATATATATATATATATATATATATATATATAATATATATATATATATATAGATATATATATATATAATATATCTGTGTGTGTGTGTGGTGTGTATGTATGTATGTATGTATGTATATATATATATATATATATATATATAAATCCCCAAAAAACTCATAAATTTAAACTGTAATACAATAATGGTTGACTGGATCGAACTGATCACTGGTTGCCCGTGGAAATATGAATTTGGGTGATATCACTCCCTTATGATACGCCCACTTACGTAAATTCAGTCTTAAATTTCATGGTTGGAATGTGATTAGAAGATTTGAGGTAAAAAAAGGTTAAGTGAAAAAGGTGAGTGGATCAGGATTGTGGGTAGAGGTAGAGGGAGAGGAGGTGTGGTTGGGGTCTATCGTCTCCCTACTTAACCATGGTGGTAATTTTTACGGGTGTTCTGGTTGTTTGTGACTGTCTTTCTTATTTTTTTATATAGCGAGTCTGTTCCCAGGTGTAAGGGCAAGTCCTGGTGTCGGTGCTAATGGTTCTATCTTTGCCTAAATAACAGGCAGTGGTCCTGCAATTGTAAGTCTTGCCATGTCCGGAACTAGGCCTAGTTACCTGAAGGCAGAAGTAGACGTTAGAGCCTTTCTCGAAGATGGTGTTTTATGCTCGGTGCTAGAGGCTAAAATCAGAACTACCAACTACACCCAACTTCTCTGTTGACTCTAGGTGCAATTATGGTTGAATATGTTTAATGTTTGCGGAGATTTTCCTTTTACATTCTATTGATACTTGCTAAAAAATTGATAATACACTATGATGATATTAAATATTTGTTTCCACATTGCTCGAAATATACATTGGTTATGTTGATAATCCTGTGTTGAACGAAAATTTCAAAATGTTTCGTGTCTATAGTTTGAAGTAATTACTATATCTTAAAATAATCATTGTTACCTTAATTTTTTCTTATGATTGTTTATAAATATCATAAATTTGTTATTTGTTTGCATCATATGTATGTTATCTTTATTTGCTTGGTAGAGCTGTCATTGTAAAAAAAAAAAGTTTTTCAGCCACGTGTTGTAGTTGCCAGTTAGTGAATTTCGAACGAAATCCTCTGAAATTTGTCGCTTCACTTCGGGAACTTACTGTACAGTGGGTGAAAATGGGATTATGGGTTCAGCGATATCCCAACTAGATGCTCCGATTGCATGGGTATCTCTCGTGTAGCTTTAATTTGCGATACCCTTGCCCATGGCAGAGGGTTAGCAGATGAAGTGATAATGCTTATTTTCTATACTTTGCAAAAGGTCACTAAGGGTTTCCTTGTGTATTTCCATCACGCCTGCGCCTCTCTTGTCAAAAAAAGTACTCAGAGAGAAAGGAAAGGACGGGCTCTAATTAAAATCTCGATAAAGATGTTGAGTTGGGTAAACGTTGAATATAATAGATAATTTGGTAAGTATAGTAAGTGTACGATACTGAAAAGTGAGATGAAGAAGTCATTTGAAAATCAGAATCTTAATTTTCATAATCACCCAGAGCTCTCGTGAATTAGTTTCATTTACTTTTCGTGGGTATTCACTTTTGAATAAACCTCTTTGTATTTCCAATATAAAACAAAGACCATTTGCTTACCTTTTAGGGAAGTTTGACGTTAATGCTGTTTCCATAGATGAATTTGAATGTAGAAATAACTGAAAAGGAAAGTTTTGAAAGGTTACGTAATAATAACTTCGAACCGAGAAGTAGGTGTATGTATAGCAGATATATAGGTATTGAAGAATATATTTGCAGAAAAATCCTTAGCCATGTTGGTTTTAAAAGTTAGCAAACAGCAATCCAAACTGATAACCCTGTGCTTGACTTTCCTCTGAAACTTATATACCTGGCTGAAGGTTACCCTAATCAACACCCTTAAAGCCAGGGCGTCTTTATGTTGTGGAGATATGCGTAATATAATGAAATTAACTGCTTTTTTGTTATTAAGCATAATGTCTTTTACGATAAGTAAAAGCTTAGGCAGCGCTTCAGAATATTCCGATACGAATACTACTGGAAATTTTTAACATTATTTTTTACTTCTTTCTTCGTCGTCCTTTGACGAAATGATGGAAAAAATATACATTACGAGCAATGTGAATTTTATAAACATTTATATATGTTGGACACTGGATCTTTAGATAATCTGGATAATATATTTCCTGGCATTTTTCGCACCGAATATACACTTTACGATTTTGGGATTGGGGCTAAAGACATATGAACAAATAAACCCTCGTTTTAATTTCCAAAGGACTTGATAGGCCATGTGATTCAGATAAAAAACAGCAGGCATTTTACATGAAGGCATGAATACTTACTGGCCTTTCCGCTATTATGTACAGTATATTACAGGAATCCCCACGGACAGACTGACAAAGATATCGGCGCAAACACACACACACCACACACACCACACACACACACACACACACACACACACACACACACACACACACACACATATATATATATATATATTATATATATATATATATATATATATATATATAATATATATACATACATACATTATTTTTATGTGTTATGGATATGTGTGATATATATATATATATATATATATATATATATATATATATATATATATATATATATATAAATAATATATATATATATACATACATATATTTTTATGTGCATGGATATGTGTATATATATATATATATATATATATATATATATATATATATATATATATATATATATATTATATATATATATATATATATATATATATATATATATATATATATATATATATATATATATATATATATATATATATATATATATATATATATATATATATATTATATATATATATTACATATATATATATATATAATGAGAGAGAGAGAGAGATACAAACGCACACACTGTATGTATATTATCTTCTTAACTGTATATGTACGATATGCTTTTCCCAATTCGCACTTGCTATTATCGTTAATATTATGGTCCCTTTTGTAAACGATACAAATGTTATTGCTTACGTATTTTCATATTCAGCTCTACTGAAACTTTGCACTGATAGTTTATAAAAACCACGACAGCTCTCTTTCAAAATAATTTGTTTGTTCTTTCATTAACTATGTCTGCAACCTAAGGTAATCAAATCTTGCATGTAATCAAATCATAACATGCAGAATAGTTTCAACAACTTATCACCTATTGTCACTGAGATAATAAAATGCTGAAATCATCGAAGCAAACAGGAAATATATGTTGGTGCTTTTCTCAATTGAGAAGGTTTGAATTGTCTCTTTTACTACGAATATCAACAACGAGGAACCAAAACCTTGGAGCAGTATACCATAATCATTCATCCGACGGAAAAATAATAAAACTCAGACTGCAATCAATGTTTAGAGCATAAATTTACAAGTGAAATATAGCAAAGGTTTAAGCGGGGAAAGAAAGTCCCGCTTTAGCTATTGTTATGAATTTATTGCCTTCATATATCAGCTCCTGTTTGTTCATGACCTGGGCGGTTTCTGAGTCATCTGGTGAGGATGTGGTATCGTTTGTCCCTTCCGGAGGCAAGACGTTTAAAAAATGTACAAGTACAAACCGTGCTTGGTTTACTCCAGCTTTGCAAAGCCTATTCATTTAAGTTAATAGATTCGATGGCGACTTTACATAATTTTCGTGTATTCTATAATATGCTTTCAGTAAGCCATTCCGATGGAATGTGTTCATTATACGAGGCATTCACAGCGAATGTAGCCAGGAGTGTCTTGGGATGGAAAGTATTCAAATGATGAATGAATACTGAAGACTACCTATTCTGAAATACCCTGTAACAAGTCTCAGGTTTGTCTTTTTGGTTATTGAATTAAATAGAAGAGCAAAGTTAATTGACAAGATCTAAATAGTGTTTTTTTATCACAAACTACAAGCACAACCCCTCGCTTCATAGTACGGATACATCATCTTGTTTTGTTTCTTATGGTATGATCAATGAGACTAAGGTTGATCGCATAGTGCTGCTATTTGAACTAATGTGATCCCCTCTAAAAGAGACTTAATCAATTATTAAAAAAGCAGCTATAAAAACTACTTAACAACGTATCAAAATGAAAACTTAATAAATTACATGGAAGCCACACTGTCCACTGATCCTCTACGCTTTTAATTAGAATCGGAGATCAATTATGAACCTGAATCATATATATATATATATATATATATATATATATATATATATATATATATATATATATATAGATATATATTATATATATTTATATATATATATACTATACATATATATATATATATATATATATATATATATATATTATATTATATATAAAATAGAGAGAGAGAGAGAGAGAAAAAGAGAGATTTTCTTTCGGATTTTGCTTTAAATCAGCGGTTTTACAAAACTGGGGGGCCATATAGCAGAATGTAGGAGGCCACAATCTGAGGATATGTATGTATAAAAACCAAGGGTTTTTACACACCACGGGTTATGCTTAATTCGAAAGGAAATATATCCCTAAAAAGCCTTGTCAGTAACAAAAATCCATGCTTCCACTAAACAACCTAATTATAGAGTAATAGTAATTTTATTACCATGGAGTAATGAAAACTCAACATTAGTGTATCAGACAAGATATTAAAAACAACCAGACACTATAACGTTTCAAAGCGCACTGAATAAATGTGTGGCAATGCACACTAACCCACATGACAAATTGGAAGTCCACTTTAAAATAGAATAAAATTTGGTATAATGAAAGATGATCGGAATATCCAAATGACAATGACCTGCATGGCAAAGTGCAAACGGTTACAATAGAGTATATGTAACTCAGAGACACATTATTTTCATTACAGTAAATATGCATTTAACAGACTGCAGCCGGAGAAATTCATGCTAATTGCTTTGAGCAGCCTACATTATGTGGAGTTCAGAATGCAGTCGAAATAATTACATCTACATTAGTGACTGCATTTAAATAAGTGGTGCAGGTCTTTCGCTAATAACATATGATGAAGCAATACACTGTAATGCCGATGCCGAGACAGAATATATTTTGACTTATAAATTCAAACTGTCATTAACAAACCATGAAGTAACGCTTACGCTTATTGGAATTATCGACCAACTGGAAGAAAATCCAAATAAAGTATTTCACCTCCTAAAGCCAAGTTCCTTATGGTTATTACCAATTACAAAATATCGGTCTAATAATAAAATCTAAAAATGAGTAAGAAAAAGGATCCACGTTTGTAAATCAAAATCAGAAGTATTTGACAGCAGAATACCCAATTCCAGAGAAGTTATTTAATCCACAAACACAAAGAAAATGGCAATGAAAGGAAGAAATGACATTGGCTCTTGTTTGCAAGCATCATCTGGGCTTGGAAAGCGTGCAATGTCTTTTGAGGGCATAAAATACGAAAGATAAAGTTAGACTTGAGAATAGAACAGAAACAACGGAAGGCTCATGCGTAATAAATAGGAAAATGAACATAAAATGATTTAGGTGTTCATATCAGACTGTAAATAAAACTCCAAGGAGTTACTTATGTACGGCATAGAAAAGAAAACCAAACCACAATGAACCACAAAAACTTTCAGGAGCCTAAGTCAACAATCATTTCCACGACAGGAGAAATGAATGGCGTACATGAAGGATAGGACATAAGGGGATGCAAATCAGTAAGAAAAAGGCCTTAACAGTACCCAGGAAAAAATCTAGCGAGAAACAGAGTATGAAGTAGATAATAATACAGACGCATAAATCCATTTTTACAGATAGATAAAACTTACAGTTTAGCCCCAAGCACAACGGGTAGCAGTATACAAAGACAGAATGCAGTCGAAATAATTCATTAACATAGACAAACGAAGGCACGATTTGACCTTTAGTATTTTCTAATTGATTATAAACGGTAGAAGACGCATAAAAGAAGAACAATTTTCTGGACAGAAAAAATAATGTTCCAGTATATTTTGTAAAAATTAGTGGACTATATTCAGATATTCAAGAGGACTATGAACGTGAAGAAAAATTACTTAGAAGAATGGAAAATATATCCATATACAAAATAACACAATGAATTCTGGGTGATGAATTCAGCATTGACTGGATGCAAACTAAATATGCTGTTCTAAATGAATATAAGTTCAAGAGTTCGAAGAAAACAGATAAATCCTAAACGGCAGTCTTCTTGGTTTCAAGCCTAAAATAACTGAATTAGAAAATCTTTGACACTTCACTTACAATTTGGTACATACTGCAGCATTTTATTGATCTACTTTAATATTTTCCAACAGACCATTTCAATGGAATTTCTTCTGAGGAATGTTATGTAAACAAAGCCAGACTTGAGTAGTCAAGCACATTAGTTATAAGTAGCACGCTTATTACGGTTTAAGAAGATAATTTCTATTCTTTTTACCTTTCGGTTCTGACTGTGATTTGATTTAATGCCATTGATTTATTCTTTTCACCTGGGTATATATAAAGGAAAAAAAATTAACATAAGTTATAACTTTGATTATTTTGTTGTTATTCTCTCTCCTTGGAAATTTCAGCAGTTTATTCATATACTAGTTTCGTCCCCATTTTTTCAACGAGCAGAATACTTAATGAGAATCATAATTTAATTCAACAGCATTGGCCATAAATAACAATGTCGTCTATATTTTTCTATAGTGTAACAATTCAGCTGCATATTCATAATTTCGTCGGTGTAAATAACCTATGATATTGGCTGCATTTCTCAATGGAATCATAAAAATTCATCAAATACTAATGGAAAATGCAATCACTTCAGTTACAGCCGGGGAATATTAATGTTTCCATTAAAATGTTTCTCTTATTAATCTTTAATACTCTTGAAATATTACTGACTTGTATTATCACTGAATTTTTCGTCAATTACGAAGATAAAAGAGACAGAATACGCGAAACGAAAACTTGACTAATTCAGCAATGCTTTTCGAAAACTACGATTAGTTACATAGAAATCTCAACGAAAAGCAACGACTGAAAATACATTATCTACGTGTGTTCAAATTCCGAAAATTTACTCCAGTGCCAGTTCAGTTTTTTGTCATTTTACTGATTTGAATATCAATCATCTTATAAAACAGAATCTCACTTCGTTATACTTCTTGACATATCGAAATAGGAAGCCTTCAGTATTGACAATAATACCGAGCGAAATCACAGAATACACGTCATTATGCTAACTACGAGGGAGACAAAGAAATTGGGGAGTGAGGCGAATAAGGACGAAAGCACAAAGCCCTTTTTGGAGGACAAAACACTGAAGGCAACAGCATTGAAGTCTGATTGAAACAAGGTTACTGAAGTGCACATAGAGGAATACATTTTCATCGGTGTTATATGAGGACGTATTTCTACCGTGGCTTCAACCGTCTTATTTCTTGAAATCCTCTTCCAGTCCAACCCCAAGAAAGTAAACTTCTCAGGTTTTAAGGAAGTTAAAGCTGTTTGCATCGCAGGTTTTGCAGCACGGGAAATGTATAAGGAAACTGGGCTAGCTTGTATTTTCCTGTGAAAATGTGAGGCATTTTATTTTTCATCCCTTTTTTTGCAATATACGAACTTATGCAAGGTAGAAACATATAATTGCCAATACATTACAAGTTTTACTTCTATAAATTCGAGACATATATTTGAATGTATGCACTGGTTGAAAATTTGAGGATTTACATCAATCTGTCTAGAAAATTGCTACTAAAGACGTTTAAGATAACTTCACTCTCCTATTCTAAATGATAATTCGAAATATTTGCCAAATCAATGTGACAGGCGTCTAACATTAAAATACCGGAACGCTCTTGAATACAAACTGCAATAAAATAGGTAAAGTTTCACATTGAAAGACAGTGTATCCCAGACGCTTGAAAAACTCTATGTTGAATGTTTGATTTAGAGAAAGTGAAAATAAGTGTAGAATTATAAAGGAAAATACATGGCCCAAACCAGGTCCTCCAGTAATTGATACTCTGAAGAAGCTATGTAGGAAATAGTGGCGCACCGCATAATCATGATGCCGTTTGTAATGTTTACAACTTGGGTGAATTTTGTAAGTAGTGTTCAGAATCAAAATCCACTATAACGAAAGCTTCCAAATAATAAAACAGTAATGAATGAATGAATTATGAGTCAAGTCCCAAATGAACTAATTATACGGTGGTTTATTTCATGAAAATGTAGGCTCAGTTCTCTCTCTCTCTCTCAATAATATATATAATATATATATATATATATATATATATATATAATATAGATATTATATATATATATATATATATATATACACGTGCATGTTAAAAATAAAGTCTGCGTTTCCAGAAGATTCTCTATCCACGAACACGTTTTGCGTAAGATACAATGGTTTTAGAGTCTTGCAAGTAAATAGCCTGCAGACCATGTTTACGATAATCTTTGCGCATGCGCAGTAATTTCCGGAGGTTTATTGAACCTTATAGTTGTAGGGCACGGTAGCCTGCCGTACCAATAGTCACTTCGTTTTTTAAAACCATTACATCAGCGTTTAACATCTGAATCATTATTAAACTCCAGAGTAATGAGTGTTTCATGTATCTAATACTTCACATTTGAAAAAAACAAAAAACATCTATTTTTATGCAAGATAGAAAGCAAGAGCAGTTGATGATGGATACGTATAAACTATCGTCAGCTACCAACCGTAATTTGTTTGAAGCGATAATTCAGCTTTATTGAAATATTACTCGACCCTCCATTACTGACCCCCAAAGAAAAGATGTTTTCCTGCGAGTTATCCAGCGATATGCGTTGCTGCCGACATCAAAGAGCACGATTCATTAATAAACATAATTTGCAAAATCATGTCATGATTCCGGAGGTGATATTTCGCAAATCTCTTTGATAATTCAGATGGTTTACATCAGATTTTCAATTGAATCAACGAAGGAACTAATATCTAATTAGGAGTGGTAAAAGGAACTTCATGATGAAATAAAAGAGAAAACTAGTGTTAACAAAGTGATCAAAGAAATGCTAATTAAGAGTGTAACAAAGAACATCATTGGCGTTAACGTCCGGTAACTTACTGATTGACATCTGATTAATACCGATGGAGTTTTGTTCGTTCCAGTTTCAGCATTTAGCAGCAGCATGTTACACCCATTTCACACCGCATTCCTGCCTGATGTTCCCAGGTAGATTTTCCTATTAATAACAAATATATGATCTTATGGAGGAATACTGGAGAGTTAGAAAGAAATTTACGTGTCATGATGTGTGTGTGTGGTGTGTGTGTGTGTACTCGGTGTAATAGCAAGCAATCCAGGAAATCAATGTTATTTACTGAATGTACTACCAAGACGGCAAACTTATGTGACCTCACTAATTTCAGGCGAGTAATCATCCATAATCTATGAACATTGGGCAGTGTGCTAATGATTAGTGTCTTCCGCCAAACTTTATTCCGTGTTAACATGATAATCAAGAATATTTATATTTAAAAAATGAAAGCAATAAATTAATTTTTATACTAAGATTATTAGTGTGAAAACCCTAATATGATCAAACAGAAAACTCGTGCTTTAAGGTAAAGAGAACAAATCATAATTGCGCACCTCAAAATTATGGAAACACAGGAAACGGGAGATGAACGCAGTAGAGAATTAATACATCATGTTATTAAAATAAATCAGTAAACAAAAAAATCGCAAAATAATAATCAATTAAAAGGATAATATAAAAAATCAAATCAATGTTATTAAAATAAATCAGTAAACAAAAAAATCACAAAATAATAATCAATTAAAAGGATAATATAAAAAAAGCAAAGAAGTAACGCCTCTCCCATCACAGAGTAAAACAAAAAAATCGATTCTTTAGATATTTGTCTTTTCTTACACCCCCGTCTCTCACTGGAAGACCTTTGTAACTTGTAATGTTAACCTTATGATTGTGCAGATCTTAAAGTAGCAAATATAGTTGTCAGGGATCGTATTATGCAGCACACCCGCCTATGTGTGTGAGAGACATCTTCGTGTTATAATTATGCATTCGTTAGATACTCTGCTGCTTCATAGACTATTTTACAAACAAAGTTCAGTAGAAAAAAAGCGACCGACCACTGTTATGGCAAGGAAAAAAGTCTATGTGCAATTAATAATTTCTGCTCAACTGAAAGAATATTTGTGTGCAAAACGGATCTACAAGTTCATAACGTATTCGCACAATTACATCCTTTTCACTCCCAAAATATAGCTCTCTCTCTCTCTCTCTCTCTCTCTCTCTCTCTCTCTCTCTCTCTCTCTCTTGTAAACGCACACACACACGCACAAACAATGGATGTCTCACTCCTGTTCGTTCAGTAACCTTACTGAAGTTGTTTCCCATTTCAGTAAGAATTTGAAGAGATGAAGCATAATTGTCCAATTAACATCAAAAGGATAATTCTTACGTGGCACCTAGCCATCAAAGAACTAATCAATTATGTCATTTTATTTTATGAACTCATGAATCAAACTCTAAAATATCATTTTTCGATTAGACAAAATCCACAAACTATAATTTGACTGACAGTGAAAAATTGACTCGCAGTTGCATCAGCATTTCGGTTAAACTTATCCGAACGTTTTGTTCATTCATGATAAATGTCTCAGAATATTACAAGAACCGTGAATGGAACTTTAATAAAGAAGGATATGTTACGATTAATCTCATGCCAGTCTATAGTCAAGGGAAATGAGCGTATCCATCTTCCTTCACCATGGAAAACTGTTGCTTGTATCATACACGAAATACTCATACAATAGGATAAGCACAATTCGTGGAAAGAGATACAGAAAAATAGTTATATTATTATTAAGATAATTATTCAATGTGGGAAATTATTTATTACAAAGGAACTTAATTGACATGAAAAATACAATGTTGGTAGCAACTCGAAATTGAAACTGCAATATTCCTGGTCAGCATTATCTACTTGAAAATAAACAAGTATATCAGCTGTTACTGATGGACGGACAGATTTGTAATGAACGTTCATAAACATACGAGTTCAAAGAACGCAGTCTCTCCCTACCTCTTTCACTAACGCGCAGTGAAATCTCAATTTAATCTCACTCGCCAGTGAGTTCCCCATGATTTTCTGAAACAATTAATTGAGATGTATTGTTATTATTTCGCAACCCAGTAGGCGTGGCCCTCCTGATGATACAACCCTCATTAAATTATGCTTTTTGACGGGAATCTGCGTGAAATTAGTATATATGTATTAGGGCTGTGCCTTGTATGATAAGGCGCCCTATGAGGTAATGTTAGACTAGCGATAAACTTACGCTAAGTCGGTTGGTATTGCACTTCCATCTTCAATGGAGTGTCTGGGGTTTTGTAGATCACTTACGAAGTCGGTATTATCTTTACGACGAGTGTTAAACTCATGGTTCGGTGAGGTTCTTGTAGAAAACACTAAGTATAAAAATAGATATATTCTGAAGTTTTACATGCTGAAGATCAGATATGATTGTACAAGTCTTCTATGACGATAGCTTGATCGCTTCTGCCAATGATGATGGCTAATCCTATTCCTCTACATGATAAAGCTTAGGTAAAGAGGTACACAGGTCTTCTAATGTCGATAGCTAACTCTGTTCTGCCTGTCTACCATCTCTGTTACAAGTTATGAAGGAACAGACAGTAGTTCGAAAACATATGAACATACTATCAGATGACATAGTTACATACGAACACACAATCAAATGAGACACGCTACAGATCACGTAGGCGGTAGTTGTCTCAAGCAGGGAGCTTGGACTAATGTTTTATAAACAATTGAATGACTACAGGTGACGGCATGTTATCTTAGCCTACATACTTATTGTATACGTCATCTTTAGCAGTCTCTAGTCTGATCACATTCCTGCAGGCAATCTGGTTGACCTCTTTAGTTTTAGACTTATATATATGGACTAACATTCATATTTTTATTATGTAAACACTTACATCATGTTATCTTAGCCTACATACTTATTGTATACGTCATTCTTTAGCGTCTCTAGTCTGATCACATTCCTGCAAGCAATCTGGTTGACCTCTTTAGTTTTAGACTTTTATATATATGGACTAACATTCCATATTTTTTATTATGTAAAACACTTACATCAGCTCGGTCAGCTACCAAAACCAAACTACTGAATATTACTCAAACTTGACTTGCATTTGACTTATAGGAGTGTGATACAGACACTATGTGAATATATATATATATTATATTAGTAAATAAAAATTCATGGTGTACATGAATTGATTCAAGTAAAATATAAAAACAATGATATTGGGTAAATAATAGTGATCACATGATATATATAATGATACAGTTTTTCACTTCATCTCATTAAGTACATATGCTACAGAAAATACTAATGTACTCTGATAATTGCATAGAATGAAGATTAACATGATAAAAATCATATTTTAACTGATAAAAAGGTTCATATATGAATTGATAAAATTATTAATGTTTATGCTGATTGATTCGTTGATTTTTATGCTAAATGTTATATATCTGATTCATTAATCAATATACTAACTCATATATAACTGCAGATATTGGTAAGAAAAAAGGTAACAGATTGATTATAGGCTACCTGATTTGTTTATACATGTATATGTTATTCATATAATTATGAATATATGTGCACTTTAAAATAGATTCCTATTGCATACACGCAAGATTATATTTCAATTCCGTTATTTATGATCATTTATACTAGATTCCTAGTGCGTACACGCAAAAAATATATTTCGATTCTGTTATTTATGATCATTTATATAAGAGATTCCTATTGCGTACACGCAAAAAATATATTTCGATTCTGTTATTTATGATCATTTATACATATAGGATACATGATACTTTATATATATAGGATACATGACCGAGGTTATACTACTTCACTTTTAACTAGCTTTCGAACAACTTTTTCGTCCATTACACAGTTTCCAGACAACCACCTATAGCCAATGAAACGGCCTTTTCAATGGTTAAAAACAAAAGGGAAGGGGAAAATTTGCCTGGGGCGGGTCCAAACGTTCTATTTTGCGCTCATACTTATTCTCTGCATCCCAAGCTACACGATTACGTTCGCGATGAATAGATCATCCCAGCACGAGTCCTTCGCCAGCAAAGTAGAGTTGAATATCCTTCGGGTCGTAATTGTCGGAAGTATGTCCCATTCGTAGTCGATTCCGACAGCCGCCGGAGCGTTCCGCATTAAAACGAGATTAACGACGAGATACGGTGTCGGTCGAAGAAGTCCATGAAATTCCTTTCACATTGTAGGCCGGGGTTGTTACTTGACTGTAGTCATCCGCAGCGACGAACGATTTTTTGAAGTTGCTATGTGAAACTCTCGTACTGCAGGATACTGTAAACCGGTTCCATTAATCAGCCTGCAAGTGAACAAATTATACTTGTCACAAGGGCAAAGTAAATTCAGACGACATCCAAATACGGGAGAGGAGTGAGCCATTTAGACCAGACTTAACCCACATGAATTCGCTGATATTTTGGAATTCAAAAGAGTCCGCTGTACAAAACTTTTTTATCCATGGGCATTAACAATGAGTGAACCTATCCAGGTCTATGATGACTGTAAAAATATCCATAATTATAACAAATAAACAGATATCAATACAAATCCCAAAGAAAATTCGATATTACTGGTAGTAAGTTACTAGACAAAGAAGTGTGAAAACGGAGCTATTTGTAAGATTGCCAGGCAACATAAGAGTCAAAGAGAATATTAATCATGATTCTATGTGCCCTAACAAAAGTTTAATTTTCTCGCGCGCATCCTCTGAGGTTAATTTTAAAAACTTTATTAAATAGGTAGGAGATGCAACGAAAAAACCCACTATGTACTAATTTCTAAATAAACTTTGGGTTTTTCAAGAAAATGTGACATTTTCCCATGAATGTTTTACTTGAATTGTAATAGGCTAATGTTGCAAGTAAAATATTTCACATATATATCTTGATACTTCTAAATGTCTATGAGGTTCAGAAAATTAATTCATTTTGTTGTTATAGAAATTCTATTTGCTTATTTTGTTATTAATTTAAAATGATTGCAACTCCTTAGCTAAAGTTGCATTGCGCACACCGATAGACACTTGTACCTAACGTCTGCCTTGCCCATGAGAAGTTCGGGCTAAGCATTCCTTTCTCCAGTCAATCTGCTGTTGCAAGCAGAGTCGACACACAGATGAAGCCTGTGTAAGCAGATTATTGAGGTTAAAAGGAACAAATGCTGATACGGCAATGATGGGACGTCGTCACTTGGCAGGAGATTGCTCTCAGCCAGCTAAGAGTTACGTTACTTGCTGTAAGAGATACGACTTTAGTATTTTCAAATGATATAGTTTTAATGTTAATTCTCCACCCGCATGAGAGAATGTCTGAAAAAAAAAACAGTACCAAAATTGACAATATATTAGTTTCATGTTGGAAAACTGCATGATTATGGTAAATTAAATATTCCTTATTGAAAACTAATGAAAAAGGTTTTCCATACAAATTCTATATATATTATTAGCCCTGTATAAGATTCTATAGGATTATTCCATAGATAACATTTTCACTTCTAGACTTCCTGATTTTAAAATCTCTTTTATTTTATTTTATTTATTTTATTTATTATTAGTTTATTTATTTATTTATTTATTTAATTTTTTTTTTTCAGTGACTACGAATATAAATCACCGGGACAGACAATATGTCAGTAGGTTTTGATATGTGGTGAACTTTTAGCTTATTTGTCATTACTAAAGCGTTAAGTTAGAGTTCAAATCTTTACGCATATATATTTGGATATTTAATTATCTATGGTTACGTTTGCTTATTGATTTTATCGTGATTCCTTTTTTATTATAATTTGTAACCCTTCCGACTTCTTACGGAGTGTATTATTTTATTGACTCCACCCCTTGTATCCATATTTATTTTATTTTTTTTTTATATTTTTTATTTATTTACATAGTTTCTTTTATATAATATTTGATAAATTAATGGTTGAGGCGTTGGCTTGAATATGTGAGGAAAAGTGTTCTAGCGGCGTACCGTATATGGCTACTTGCGGCATCAATTCTATAGATACAAGATATAAATGATAAAGGTATTTAAAACCGCGAGAACCGCTATAATCCGGTCGGATCCAATATCACGAGTTGTAACTCGTAAGACATTGACACTTCCTATTTAATTATCCGTTATTCTACCAAACCGCCGATTGACTCTGGGTGATAAATATATTATTGGTTTTCTTAATGGAAAGGAATTCACACAACGTGTTAAGGAGATTATTATTGATTTACACCACCCGAGTCAGATTATCATGTGTTGAATTCCATGTTTACTGATTTAGCACTCATAAATATTCCTAACGCACTCAATTGCGGTGTTTGTTTTTAGTGCTATTAATTCTATATAACGTGGTCAGGAACTATTAACACTAAGAAGTGTTTATTCCCTCTGTCAGACTCGTAATTCTGTTAATAATTTTAAGTATATTCTTTCAAGGATTGATTTGGCACAGGATAGGCCCCTAAAACTGACAGGTGTCTTAGTGTATCCCTTGTTTTCATGACACGTGTTACAATTAGTTATGTGCTTTTTATATCTGTAAGCATTGTAGGCCAGAAAACAGTGATTTGGCTTTCTGTGAAAAAGGAGGAACCCTGGATGACGGAATGCAACCAGTTTATGACGATTGGTATGAAAGAGATTATTACTACTACCTGGTCGTTAGTCATCTGCTGTGTTCTTCGGGTTTTCCTCGTCACAGACCTACATATAATATTACATTTGATTACATTATTCTGATACACATACTTTAAATATACTTTTGCTTTAGGGTTTCTGCTCGAAGTGTTTATTGTTTTTGCCTAGCCACTGACCCTGTTTTTCCGTTTCGAATGTTTATTGTTATTGTGTTTATTGCTGCTGACTCTGTTTCCGTCCGAAGTGTTTATTGTTTGGGTCGTGTCTGTTGACTCTTGCTTTGTTCAGTTTGTAACAGTTCTGCGCTCCGACCCAGATATTCAATGCTCGCGATCTCTTGGGTTAAGGAATTTTCTTGTTTAGATACGGTTTTAACTATAGGTACGGATGTTTCTATATTTTTTAGTCTAATTAATGGTTCTTTGCGGTATAGGTGCGGGATTGCGGGATAATGCGTCAGCTATGATATTTGCTTTCCCAGGTAGATATCTTATCTTGGCTCCAAAGACCTGAATGATCATTTGTCACCGAGTTCCTTTTGGACTGTGATTAAAGCCTTTGAAAAAAAACTCGGTAAAGGACTCATGTTCAGTAAGGATTTTATCAGGATAGCCATAGATTATGAACTTAAAATATACTAGTGAGTTAAAGATACCTAGCCCTTCCTTGCCTATTACTGCATATTTTTCTTTCAGAGGGCTTTAGTTTACGTGAATAAAAAAGCTATAGGGAAGAACTGTTTATCATATTACTGAAGTAATATCCCTCTTACCCCTTGGTCTGAGGCGTCTGTTGCAAAAAAAAAAAATTCCTTATTTAAAATCAGGGATTTTTAAGTTAGGTAAGCTGCATTTTCCGCTTTTAAGATATCGAACGCCTGTTGATGCTTTTCAGACCATAATAAATCTACGCTCTTCTTCGTAAGATCTGTTAAAGGAGCTGTCATGATTGAAGAGTTACATATTTACATACGATTGTAATGCCCACTACAGCGCAAAAGTGCTGTATCCCCCTTTTACGTTAATAAGTACCGGAAAGTTATGAATAGCCGACACCTTACCATAGACTACTTTTAAGACTTGACCAGACACATAAAACCTAGATAAACATGTTCGGTTTTAAAAAACTCACATTTAGATATTTTACTCTGAGATTATTTGTCTTTGTCTCTGTAGCACTAGCTCTACTTTATGTGAATGTACTTCTAAGGTATTAGAAAAGATTACAAGATCATCCATATAGGCATGTAGGTTATCCCCTAAAAGTCTCCAAACACTATATTGTAATTTGGGGCGCAACGTAAGCCGGAGGCATACATAAAAATTGATAATGTCCCCTGAGTGTGCTGAAAACGGTGTATGAGGTACAATCACTTAGGTAATGGTATCTGGTAAAAGCATTTAAGTAAGTCCAAGTTGGTGAAAAAAAATTTATTCTAACCTAACAGAGATAAGATGTCGTCGGTACATCGCACTGGAAACTATCGGAAGTCGTTTCCTTGTTTAAGCGACAGTAATCTGCGCAGATACGCAAGTCCGATCTTTTATGGCATGACGTTTGAGGGAAAAAAATTATATGGCTTTATTTGATTTCATAATGGCTCCTATTACTAACATTTTTCCAACTTCGTTCATTTATCTCTATTTTAAAATTTCATTGAGAATCTATACGAAGGTACGTAAATAGCTTTATGTTTGTCCTTAGACCGTGTTTTGTGTTAAATTACATCCGTTTTTTTCCAGAGATCACTCGCCAGTGGAGAAACTTCCTGGTATTCAGGTAGAAGATAAGAAAAAAATTCTGCTGAATCACCTCTGCTTGAATGACTTTACGGATATTACTTTAGATAGATTATCAGAGAGATTCATCCACGACTGGTTGGGCGTGTGAAAATTAAAAAATTAGCAACAATAAAAAAATAAGCGATATTTATAACTTCCGTATCCACGATATTGTATACTTTTTAGGGCTTTGTTCGCGGAAAAACCGTTATATTTTCAGAGTGTCGGGAAGGATTAAAATTTCATTTCCCAAGCAAAGTCTTTTTACACGCACTAAGACATTCGAGGGTGCATGCTTCTCGAGATTTTGCGTGCAAAGTACGACTGCGGTTGTGGGAGAATTCTGTTGGGTCATTTGAACAATGTTACGATTTATGAGACAAATGTATAGTTCCTTTATATAAGTTATTATTTGATTAACTGTCTCATTTTTGTTCAAACGGATTTTACTATGTTTGAAGGTTTATAGGATTTCCTTTGATACGCCGTTATTTGCAGGATGTAAGATAATATTTTGTATACCCCTAGATGGATCTTACAATTACACTACATACAGATCAATGTTTTTTATAACTATAGAGGTATCATGTAAGCGCTCGCTTATCCTGGACTTCTCATTAGGGAAGTTCGAACAACAGACGGTGAGTCCGTAAATACAAGATATTACGTCTACTAAAGAAATAAACAAGATATTCTAATTTTTACGGCGCGTACAGTCGGGCTTTATCCACCACTACTATAATAATCTTACGTATTAAAAAAAAACGAAAACCTGCTCTGATTACTTTATACGGTCGTGTGTTTCATAGAAAAAATCTTTTTTTAATTCAAAAGGTATCGGTATGTGTATGAACCAACATCGCTTTTTCCCCACTCTGCTAGAGTCACTTATTGTGTGGAATTTGCTTTCGCTTTGAAAACTCGGCAGATTTAACTAACCTTGACCGCTTGACTAGGTTGACACATCACCGAGTTTGCTTGTTTGATTCTGAACGGGCTACTGTTTCTATTTCTTTTTTGTAATAATTAGGATCCTTCTCTTTATTCCATCGGCAACGTATTGTGTGTTTTTAGCATTATGTTGCTGGTTACGTATAAAGCAATGAATGACGAACTATTAGGAACTGAGCGATTACTAATAAGACAAGTTATCACTACTGCATTCAATATTAACTGTTTGTACTTCACTTCTTTGCTAAAATTTGAAATAGTGAGGGATCCTGGTCAGCGCATTTAGCCTGATGAAAGTTTTTTTTTACAGACATGTTATCCTTGCAATCCAGCCGTTTTTTTAAAGTTAAGTTGATTCATTGAGGTTCGATATTTTATATAACTCAAAATCAAGGCTAAAACTGCGATCGGGACTTTGCAAAGGAGCATTTATTGTCATGACCCGAAATAGTGTTACCTCTAATTTATCTAGATTTGTACGGGTGTTCCACTTTTTTTTGTGTGTTTTCTAATCACTACGGTGCTTAACGATCCTATCCATGCATCTGTATAAATACAGACGTCCACTGCGTAAACGCATATTCACTGTTTAATATGATTTGTTACGTAAGGGATTAATAATCACCCAAAATGATAAAATTAACATAGTATAATGATTATGATATTTCAGTAGAACTTCTGGAAACAGACACTCAAAGATAAAAACTCGCAGTAGCGAAATCTCAATGATATAGATAATTTCTGTAAAACAAAAAAGTAAGATTAAGAATGTCTCGTAACTTCATTCACCACAGGAATAACGAAATTCGACCTGCAAAGGAAACACTCAAAGTTACTCCAATGAATAAAAAATTGTACTTAGCTTGCTTTTGTGGGAAGTCACGGTGTTCCGATAACGACACACGGCCTTGGTCCTCCTTCTCTATTTAGCGGACGACCTGGTTTGGCTTCAGTTTCCCCCGTGCGCGTTGTTTCGATGATTCGAGCCCTTGAAAATCCGATGCTGCAGACGCGTTCGGTTTGTTTCTTGCAGTGCCGGAAACGCTCACTAACGATGTTTTCTTGAATGATTCTAATGAGAGACGAAGCTTCCGTTGCCGTAGGAAAAGGACACGTCGGTTTTGTTTCTGAAGTTATTCACTAACGATGATAACTAAGTTTGCTTGACGAATCTTGTTGTTTTCTGAAGTCGCTCACTAATGATGATACTAGGTTGCTTGAAGAATCTGCTGCTTTTCGTCGTCGTTGACTTCATGATTTATTATTCTGTTTTTTCTTCGTAGGACGTTGTAGAGTTTCTTCTGGTCCGCTGGCCACCAATATTAGGGCTGTGCCTTGTATGATAAGGCGCCCTATAGAGGTAATGTTAGACTAGCGATAAACTTACGCTAAGTCGGTTGGTATTGCACTTCCATGCTTCAATGGAGTTGTCTGGGGTTTTGTAGATCACTTACGAAGTCGGTATTATCTTTACGACGATGTGTTAAACTCATGTTCGGTGAGGTTCTTGTAGAAAACACTAAGTATAAAAATAGATATATTCTTGAAGTTTTACATGCTGAAGATCAGATATGATTGTACAAGTCTTCTATGACGATAACTTGATCGCTTCTGCCAATGATGATGGCTAATCCTATTCCTCTACATGATAAAGCTTAGGTAAAGAGGTACAGGTCTTCTAATGTCGATAGCTAACTCTGTTCTGCCTGTCTACCATCTCTGTTACAAGTTATGAAGGAACAGACAGTAGTTCGAACATATGAACATACTATCAGATGACATAGTTACATACGAACACACAATCAAATGAGACACGCTACAGATCACGTAGGCGGTAGTTGTCTCAAGCAGGGAGCTGGACTAATGTTTATAAACAATTGAATGACTACAGGTGACGGCATGTTATCTTAGCCTACATACTTATTGTATACGTCATCTTTAGCGTCTCTAGTCTGATCACATTCCTGCAAGCAATCTGGTTGACCTCTTTAGTTTTAGACTTTTATATATATGGACTAACATTCCATATTTTTATTATGTAAACACTTACATATGCAAGTAATGTGATGATTCCCTAGTAACGTTTATTTCGCCAGTTAATGAGTACTTTGTCAAAATTTTTACGGTGAAGTAAACCCACGTACATTCAACCTTAATGCGTTCAAAGGACATCTATGAGGTACATTCTGTTCTATTTCTCTCTCGCCTTCTAACACCCACGTTTATGTGGGTACGCATCCATATTCTTCGTATGAACTAATTTCATATGATATCCGTAAATTACTATTAGGTATAATGTGGTAAAATCCCATTGGACGATCTATCCCACTGAAATATGAAAGGGATTAAATGCAGCGAGAACTTTCTTTTAAGCATTTGAACGAAAATATGGATTTTTTTTTTCTAGCACAAATGCGTACACATACACGATAGGGGTGTGTTTACACACACACACACACACACACACACACACACACATATATATATATATATATATATATATATATATATATATATATATACATATATATATATATATATATATATATATATATATATATATATATGTATATATATATAGATATATATATATATATATATATATATATATATATATATATATATATATATATATATATATATCATGAATGATGAATAAAAATATGGATATTATAGTAAAACAGGAGTAGGATTGATGTCTGCATATGTATTATATACGCGAAGAGAGCCCAAGGCAAGTACTAACATACAATGCAAAATGCAAAGGAAATAAAAAACTAATTCTGAAAAAGACCATTCGACCCCCCTAATGTAAAACAGAAGTCTGTACTATACACTAATTCCGCGAATTCATTTTCGTAATGGAGAAAGCATTATCGCAGAACTTATGAGATCCTGGTATTCTCGTGCGAGACCTTTTGTGTTCTAAAGCCAAAAGTAGGTGGCACTCAAGTTATTACAAAAAATATTATCATGCATCTTTATTAGCTGAATAAATTTCTTTTCACTTTTCCTCTTGTATCGGGGTCAGTTACGATTCCAAACAACACAACACACCAACGTCTTTACTCATTATCCTATCTTCTCTTGTCATATATATATATATATATATATATTATATATATATATATATATATATATATATATATATATATATATATATATGTGTGTGTGTGTGTGTGTGTGTGTGTGTATCTATATATGCACAGATCCTCAAGCATCACTGTCACTTTCTTAAAAACGAGTCATGTTAACATTAAGAATAGCTTCCAAACCTACCTACCGCTACTTATTTTAATGCCAAGCATGAAATGTAAATTCGATATCATATTGTTTTTATTTTCCTGAGACTGTCTTGCTACTCTGGCACTCTTGGGCACATTGTTTAGTGCAAGATTTAAAGGCATGTTTAGAAAAATATGATTCTTCCCTCCATGCTCAGATATCGTGTACAAAATGACGACAGAAAAGGTTGATAAATTCATATACTCTATTTATACTCAAAGGATTTGGAGCGATACTTGAAGGGAATTGTTTAATATGCATTTAAAGAATGATAAAATAACAATAATGCGTTTGTTTGTTCAATATTCTGTTCCTTGTTACCATTCTTAAAGCCTAATTTTTCCTTGTGTTGATGATTCGATAATCTTTACCATATTCGAAAATTAAGCTGTACTAAAAACGATGTTTAAATGAAATTGCTTGTTACCAAATGAGTAGTTTTAGGGCATAGGTAGGCCACAGCCTAGGCCACCAAACTACATTAATATGCCATTACCAATTTTAACCATGTCACTGGAGTTGAGGTGAAACCTACTGGGCAGCTCAGTCCACCTCCTAGTCGGGATAATTAGGGAGAGGAGTTATCTGGAAGGGCATGATCCGTCCATAAAAACATCTGCAAAAACCTAATTATTGAATGAGCCATTAAAGATACAAATGTCTTTAGTAGGACATTAGAAACAGTGACCCCTACTTGGGATCAAGGGAAGGTAGGGAGAAAAGCAAAAGAGAAAGCAATCTTTTCACGAGACTAATTAGAAACAAAAGAGAATTACAGAAGGGAAGAAATAGGGTTGGGGGTGGGGGATGCGGATGGCTTACTGCTAACAAAACGGGGGAATTTCACACTAGTGTTCTTAATTGATGGTCATCAATTTTTTTTGTTAAGTTGTACATGTTTTTCAGTTTTTCACTGTGAAGAATTACTTATTGGTTTTCTGAATATAAAACTATTGTGCCAGCTTTGTCTCTCCGTCAGCACTTTTTCTGTCCGCCCTCTGCACTTCTTTGCCCTCAGATCTTAAAAACTACTCTGGCTAGAGGGCTGTAAATTGTTACGTCGATCATTTGCCCTCATCAACATACAAATTGCAGCCCTCTAGCCTTAATAGGTTTGATTTTATTTACAGTAAAAGGTAGCCAATATTGTGCATCTGGCAACGATATAGGCCAGGCCACCATCAGGCCATGGTTAAAGTTTCATTGTCTGCAGCTCATACAGCATTATACCGAGACCAGCGAAAGATAGATAGATCAAATATTCGGTGTCTTTGATTATACGATGTACAGATAACTGTATTGTTTCTTCTGGTTTTCAAAGTGATGTCTATACTCTGTTTTTTTTTTCCATCTGTCCATCCGCCTGTGGTGTTTTCGTATGGTAATACTGAGTCCCGGGCTTTAAATAGTTACGCTATGTGTAAGTTTTAGGTAAATAAAAGGATATATGGGTGTACATTTGCAACTGAAAAGTGTTTTAATAATTTACAGTATGCGAATTACACACCGTTAATATTCGAAATAAGGTTATTATTATTGTTGAATGTAAGCTGAATGAAAACTATCTACAATACGCAAACACCTCACGCTGGTGGACAGATGGAAAAAAACAGAGTATAGTTACACGTATAATAGGAGAAAATGAATATTCAAATCAGGGTTGGGTAATACCCACAACTGGGTATTAAAAAGGAATCAAAGGTCACATAATTGATCGAATTAAAGCATTTGCATAAAGACTTCAAGAATCTACATAGAGTTAAAGGCAGGAGCTTGAGATCAATTCCTGAGTGGTGATCAACATTGAATATTTCAGATTTAATTGTCGCTAAGTTTCGCTCACGAATCTTTCACACAAAGGGAGAAAGGTGCCCTTATAAAAAAGATCCACAAAGTATACTTCCATCAAGAATATTTTCACTTATGTCATATTTTACATTGTCACTACCAGCTGCACATTCATGATAAAATCTTTATCACTAAATAACCATTAAATAAACATATCACTCACGTTGCGCAAAAACTGTACACTGTTCGGCAACAATTCAATTTTAAGCAAAATGTATATTTTTATTATAAATCAACCTACACTGTTTAGCTGGTCCTAACTGTTGTCTATAATGTTATTCGTACAATTTAATCCACTTAATTTTTCTAGCTGTTGTATGACCCTATCTATCAAAAGCGATTGTTGTAATGAAGTTAATATTTAATTAAAATGCAAAAAGAACGTCCTTAGAGAGAAAGAGAGAGAGAGAGAGAGAGAGAGAGAGAGAGAGAGAGAGAGGAGAGAGAGAGAGAGGAATATTTCCCTAGAGGGTGTTGTCTGGTGGTTACCAGTAAAATGAAAACTTTGAGAACTTTATCAACGGTCGAGTTAATTGGGTGGGTAAAATTATTACTGTGAACTAGAAAATTTTCTGAAAAAAAATTAAAATTTTCAAATTTAAATTTGGCTCAATGGGGTTGAGGCAAGACTTCCTGGATCAAAAATGTTACTCTGTGTTCCTGCCCAGTTATTGTCTTATTTATTTCTTTTAGCGAATTATGTCACTTCAGCCTTGGTTAAAAAAAAGTTAAAAAAAAAAAAATCAAAGTCAAAGTTGCCACATTCCATAAACCACAAAACACTGAATCCCGCTAAAATCTTGAACTTTAAACTCATTACCAAAGTGAATAACTTGACGATACCAACTTTCATTGTCAACCAAAACTAATTAACTATAATCCACAGCTTAGTGGTACTTCTAAACCGTCAGTCCGAAAAAGACACTTATTTATTTTTTTTTTTTTTTTTTAGTACTTAATCAATAGTAGATTTTATTGGAGCTTTTCTTCATACCTATTCATTTAATTTCAGAACTGGAATTTACATTATTCTCTAGTCAGTTAAAAATTCTCTCTCTCTCTCTCTCTCTCTCTATCTTCTCTCTCCTCTCTCTCTCATCTCTCATCTCTCTCTCTCTCTCTCTCAACTCAAATGAATGATTTTTTTAACCAGAATATTCTTATGACAGTAGACATTTTGTCATTCCTAGAAACGACGAAAAAGCCGAAATTATCAACGCAAAAGAAGTCAAGAACTCTTTGGCTCCATTTTTGTTCTCTTCCATTGTCGTCTTCAACTCGTTCGTTCTCACCTCTTAGAGCTAATTGTCTTTATCACAAGTAATTATGAGTTTGATAACAAGGCAGATAGAAGCCATTAACTTGAGTTTTCTTTCAGTTACGTGATGAGCGGCTAATTATTAGGAGTCCTCTCTCTCTCTCTCTCTCTCTCTCTCTCTCCTCTCTTTTGTTTCTCTCTCGTATTAGCCATCTTGCTTGGTGAGGACGTTCCCGCGCGATAGT
>NC_087210.1:9366085-9385307 GCF_015104395.2 Macrobrachium nipponense | reverse complement strand
ACTATCGCGCGGGAACGTCTCACCAAGCAAGATGGCTAATACGAGAGAGAGAGAGAGAGAGAGAGAGAGAGAGAGAGAGAGAGCGAGAGTGAGAGAGAGAGAAGAGAAGAGAGAGAGACGAGAGAGATGAGAGAAGAGAGAGAGGGACTCCTAATAATTAGCCGCTCATCACGTAATTGAAAGAACACTCAAGTTAATGGCTTCTATCTGCCTTGTTATCAAACTCATAATTACTTGTGATAAAGACAATTAACTCTAAGAGGTGAGAACGAACGAGTTGAAGACGACAATGGAAGAGAACGAAAATGGAGCCAAAGAGTTCATGACTTCTTTTGCGTTGATAATTTCGGCTTTTTCGTCGTTTCTAGGAATGACAAAATGTCTCCTGTCATAAGAATATTCTGGTTAAAAAAATCATTCATTTGAGTTGAGAGAGAGAGGAGACGAGAGACGAGCATAACGAGAGAGAGAGAGAGAGGAGAGAGAGAGAATTTTTAACTGACTAGAGAATAAGTAAATTCCAGTTCTGAAATGAAATGAATAGGTATGAAGAAAAGCTCCAATAAAATCTACTATTGTTCAAGTACTAAAAAAAAAATAATAATAAATAAGTGTCTTTTCGGACTGACGGTTTAGAATTACCACTAAGCTGTGGTTTATAGTTAATTAGTTTTGGTTGACAATGAAAGTTGGTATCGTCAAGTTATTCACTTTGGTAATGAGTTAAAGTTCAAGATTTTAGCGGGATTCAGTGTTTTGTGGATAATGTGTGGCAACTTTGATTTTTATTTTTTTTTAACCAAGGCTGAAGTGACATAATTCGCTAAAAGAAATAATAACTCCACAATCAACGACAATAACTGGGAAGGAACACAGAGTAACATTTTTGATCCAGGAAGTCTTGCCTCAACCCCATTGAGCCAAATTTAAATTTGAAACTTTTAATTTTTTTTCAGAAAATTTTCTAGTTCACAGTAATAATTTTACCCAAATTAACTCGACCGTTGATAAGTTCTCAAAGTTTTCATTTTACTGGTAACCACCAGACAACACCCTCTAGGGAAATATTCCTCTCTCTCTCTCTCTCTCTCTCTCTCTCTCTCTCTCTCTCTCTCTCTCTCTAAGGACGTTCTTTTTGCATTTTAATTAAATATTAACTTCCATTACAACAATCGCTTTTGATAGATAGGGTCATACAACAGCTAGAAAAATTAAGTGGATTAAATTGTACGAATAACATTATAGACAACAGTTAGGACCAGCTAAACAGTGTAGGTTGATTTATAATAAAAATATACATTTTGCTTAAAATTGAATTGCCGAACAGTGTACAGTTTTTGCGCAACGTGAGTGATATGTTTATTTAATGGTTATTTAGTGATAAAGATTTTATCATGAATGTGCAGCTGGTAGTGACAATGTAAAATATGACATAAGTGAAAATATTCTTGATGGGAAGTATACTTTGTGGATCTTTTTTAATAAGGGCACCTTTCTCCCTTGTGTGAAAGATTCGTGAGCGAAACTTAGCGACAATTAAATCTGAAATATTCAATGTTGATCACCACTCAGGAATTGATCTCAAGCTCCTGCCTCTAACTCTATGTAGATTCTTGAAGTCTTTATGCAAATGCTTTAATTCGATCAATTATGTGACCTTTGATTCCTTTTTAATACCCAGTTGTGTGTATTAACCCTGATTTGAATATTCATTTCTCCTATTATACGTGTAACTATACTCTGTTTTTTTCCATCTGTCCACCAGCGTGAGGTGTTTGCGTATTGTAGATAGTTTCATTCAGCTTACATTCAACAATAATAATAACCTTATTTCGAATATTAACGGTGTAATTCGCATACTGTAAATTATTAAAACACTTTTCAGTTGCAAATGTACACCCATATATCCTTTTATTTACCTAAAACTTACACATAGCGTAACTATTTAAAGCCCGGGACTCAGTGTTACCATGCAAAAACACCACAGGCGGATGGACAGATGGAAAAAACAGAGTATAGACATCAAACTTTGAAAACCAGAAGAAACAATACAGTTATCTGTACATCGTATAATCAAAGACACCGAATATTTGATCTATCTATCTTTCGCTGGTCTCGGTATAATGCTGTATGAGCTGCAGACAATGAAACTTTAACCATGGCCTGATGGTGGCCTGGCCTATATCGTTGCCAGATGCACAATATTGGCTACCTTTTACTGTAAATAAAATCAAACCTATTAAGGCTAGAGGGCTGCAATTTGGTATGTTTGATGAGGGCAAATGATCGACGTACCAATTTACAGCCCTCTAGCCAGAGTAGTTTTTAAGATCTGAGGGCAAAGAAGTGCAGAGGGCGGACAGAAAAAAGTGCTGACGGAGAGACAAAGCTGGCACAATAGTTTTATATTCAGAAAACCAATAAGTAATTCTTCACAGTGAAAAACTGAAAACATGTACAACTTAACAAAAAAATTGATGACCATCAATTAAGAACACTAGTGTGAAATTCCCCCGTTTTGTTAGCAGTAAGCCATCCGCATCCCCCACCCCCAACCCTACTTTCCCTTCTGTAATTCTCTTTTGTTTCTAATTAGTCTCGTGAAAGATTGCTTTCTGCTTTTCTCCCTACCTTGATCCCAAGTAGGGGTCACTGTTTCTAATGTCCTACTAAAGACATTTGTATCTTTAATGGCTCATTCAATAATTAGTTTTTGTAGATGTTTTATGGACGGATCATGCCCTTCCAGATAACTCCTCTCCCTAATTATCCCGACTAGGACGTGGACTGAGCTGCCCCGTAGGTTTCACCTCAACTCCAGTGACATGGTTAGATTGGTTATGGCATATTAATGTAGTTTGGTGGCCTAGGTTGTGGCCTACCTATGCCCTAAAACTACTCATTTGGTAACAAGCAATTTCATTTAAACATCGTTTTTAGTACAGCTTAATTTCGAATATGGTAAAGATTATCGAATCATCAACACAAGGAAAAATTAGGCTTTAAGAATGGTAACAAGGAACAGAATATTGAACAAACAAACGCATTATTGTTATTTTATCATTCTTTAAATGCATATTAAACAATTCCCTTCAAGTATCGCTCCAAATCCTTTGAGTATAAATACGAGTATATGAATTTATCAACCTTTTCTGTCGTCATTTTGTACACGATATCTGAGCATGGAGGGAAGAATCATATTTTTCTAAACATGCCTTTAAATCTTGCACTAAACAATGTGCCCAGGAGTGCCAGAGTAGCAAGACAGTCTCAGGAAAATAAAAACTAATATGATATCGAATTTACATTTCATGCTTGGCATTAAAATAAGTAGCGGTAGGTAGGTTTGGAAGCTATTCTTAATGTTTACATGACTCGTTTTAAGAAAGTGACAGTGATGCTTGAGGATCTGTGCATATATAGACACACACACACACACACACACACACACACACACACACACACACACATATATATATATATATATATATATAATATATATTATATATATATATATATATATATATGACAAGAGAAGATAGGATAATGAGTAAAGACGTTGTTGGTGTTGTGTTGTTTGGAATCGTAACTGACCCCGATACAAGAGGAAAAGTGAAAAGAAATTTATTCAGCTAATAAAGATGCATGATAATATTTTTTGTAATAACTTGAGTGCCACCTACTTTTGGCTTTAGAACACAAAAGGTCTCGCACGAGAATAACCAGGATCTCATAAGTTCTGCGATAATGCTTTCTCCATTACGAAAATGAATTCGCGGAATTAGTGTATAGTACAGACTTCTGTTTTACATTAGGGGTCGAATGGTCTTTTTCAGAATTAGTTTTTGTATTTCCTTTGCATTTTGCATTGTATGTTAGTACTTGCCTTGGGCTCTCTTCGCGTATATAATACATAATGCAGACATCAATCCACTCCATTTACATAAATATCCATATTTCTATTCATCATTCATGATATATATATATATATATATATATATATATATATATATATATATATATATATATATATATATATATACATACATATATATATATATATATATATATATATATATATATGTATATATATATATATATATATATATATATATATATATATATATATATATATATATATATATGTGTGTGTGTGTGTGTGTGTGTGTGTGTGTGTGTGTGTAACACACCCCTATACGTGTATGTGCACGCATTTGTGCTAGAAAAATTCGTTCAAATGCTTAAAAGAAAGTTCTCGCTGCATTTAATCCCTTTCATATTTCAGTGGGATAGATCGTCCAATGGGATTTTACCAGATTATACCTAATAGTAATTTACGGATATCATATGAAATTAGTTTATACGAAGAATATGGATACGTAACCACATAAACGTGGGTGTTAGAAGGCGAGAGAGAAATAGGACAGAATGTACCTCATAGATGTCCTTTGAACGCATTAAGGTTGAATGTACGTGGGTTTACTTCACCGTAAAAATTTTGACAAAGTACTCATTAACTGGCGAAATAAACGTTACTAGGGAATCATCACATTACTTGCATATACTAATTTCACGCAGATTCCCGTCAAAAGCATAATTTAATGAGGGTTGTATCATCAGGAGGGCCACGCCTACTGGGTTGCGAAATGATAACAATACATCTCAATTAATTGTTTCAGAAAATCATGGGGAACTCACTGGCGAGTGAGATTAAATTGAGATTTCACTGCGCGTTAGTGAAAGAGGTAGGGAGAGACTGCGTTCTTTGAACTCGTATGTTTATGAACGTTCATTACAAAATATGTCCGTCATCAGTAACAGCTGATATACTTGTTTATTTTCAAGTAAGATAATGCTGACCAGGAATATTGCAGTTTCAATTTCGAGTTGCTACCAACATTGTATTTTTCATGTCAATTAAGTTCCTTTGTAATAAATAATTTCCCACATTGAATAATGATCTTAATAATAATATAACTATTTTTCTGTATCTCTTTCCACGAATTGTGCTTATCCTATTGTATGAGTATTTCGTGTATGATACAAGCAACAGTTTTCCATGGTGAAGGAAGATGGATACGCTCATTTCCCTTGACTATAGACTGGCATGAGATTAATCGTAACATATCCTTCTTTATTAAAAGTTCCATTCACGGTTCTTGTAATATTCTGAGACATTTATCATGAATGAACAAAACGTTCGGATAAGTTTAACCGAAATGCTGATGCAACTGCGAGTCAATTTTTCACTCTCAGTCAAATTATAGTTGTGGATTTTGTCTAAATCGAAAAATGATATTTTAGAGTTTGATTCATGAGTTCATAAAATAAAATGACATAATTGATTAGTTCTTTGATGCTAGGTGCCACGTAAGAATTATCCTTTTGATGTTAATTGGACAATTATGCTTCATCTCTTCAAATTCTTACTGAAATGGGAAACAACTTCAGTAAGGTTACTGAACGAACAGGAGTGAGCCATCCATTGTTTGTGCGTGTGTGTGTGCGTTTACAAGAGAGAGAGAGAGAGAGAGAGAGAGAGAGAGAGAGAGAGCTATATTTTGGGAGTGAAAAGGGATGTAATTGTGCGAATACGTTATGAACTTGTAGATCCGTTTTGCACACAAATATTCTTTCAGTTGAGCAGAAATTATTAATTGGCACATAGACTTTTTTCCTTGCCATAACAGTGGTCGGTCGCTTTTTTCTATGAACTTTGTTTGTAAAATAGTCTATGAAGCAGCAGAGTATCTAAACGAATGCATAATTATAACACGAAGATGATTCTCAAACACCTAGGCGGGTGTGCTGCATAATACGATCCCTGACAACTATATTTGCTACTTTAAGATCTGCAACAATCAAAAGGTTAACATTACAAGTTAAAAAGGTCTTCCAGTGAGAGACGGGGGTGCAGACAAATATCTAAGAATCGATTTTTTTTTTTTACTCTGTGATGGGAGAGGCGTTACTTCTTTGCTTTCTTATATTATCCTTTTAATTGATTATTATTTTGTGATTTTTTTGTTTACTGATTTATTTTAATAACATTGATTTGCTTTTTTATATTATCCTTTTAATTGATTATTATTTTGTGATTTTTTTGTTTACTGATTTATTTTAATAACATGATGTATTAATTCTCTACTGCGTTCATCTCCCGTTTCCTGTGTTTCCATAATTTTGAGGTGCGCAATTATGATTTGTTCTCTTTACCTTAAAGCACGAGTTTTCTGTTTGATCATATTAGGGTTTTCACACTAATAATCTTAGTATAAAAATTAATTTATTGCTTTCATTTTTTAAATATAAATATTCTTGATTATCATGTTAACACGGAATAAAGTTTGGCGGAAGACACTAATCATTAGCACACTGCCCAATGTTCATAGATTATGGATGATTACTCGCCTGAAATTAGTGAGGTCACATAAGTTTGCCGTCTTGGTAGTACATTCAGTAAATAACATTGATTTCCTGGATTGCTTGCTATTACACAGATACACACACACACACACACACACATCAGGACACGTAAATTTCTTTCTTAACTCTCCAGTATTCCTCCCATAAGATCATATATTTGTTATTAAATAGGAAAATCTACCTGGGAACATCAGGCAGGAATGCGGTGTGAAATGGCTGTAACATGCTGCTGCTAAATGCTGAAACTGGAACGAACAAAACTCCATCGGTATTAATCAGATGTCAATCAGTAAGTTACCGGACGTTAACGCCAATGATGTTCTTTGTTACACTCTTAATTAGCATTTCTTTGATCACTTTGTTAACACTAGTTTTCTCTTTTATTTCATCATGAAGTTCCTTTTACCACTCCTAATTAGATATTAGTTCCTTCGTTGATTCAATTGAAAATCTGATGTAAACCATCTGAATTATCAAAGAGATTTGCGAAATATCACCTCCGGAATCATGACATGATTTTGCAAATTATGTTTATTAATGAATCGTGCTCTTTGATGTCGGCAGCAACGCATATCGCTGGATAACTCGCAGGAAAACATCTTTTCTTTGGGGGTCAGTAAGGGAGGGTCGAGTTAATATTTCAATAAAGCTGAATTATCTGCTTCAAATTACGGTTGGTAGCTGACGATAGTTTATACGTATCCATCAACTGCTCTTGCTTTTTATCTTGCATAAAAATAGATGTTTTTTGTTTTTTTCAAATGTGAAGTATTAGATACATGAAACACTCATTACTCTGGAGTTTAATAATGATTCAGATGTTAAACACTGGTGTAATGGTTTTAAAAAACGAAGTGACTATTGGTACGGCAGGCTACCGTGCCCCTACAACTATAAGGTTCAATAAACCTCCGGGAATTACTGCGCATGCGCAAAGATTCGTAAACATGGCTGCAGGCTATTTACTTGCAAGACTCTAAAACCATTGTATCTTACGCAAAACGTGTTCGTGGATAGAGAATCTTCTGGAAACAGCAGACTTTATTTTTAACATGCACGTGTATATATATATATAATATATATATATATATATATATATATATATATATATTATATATAAATATATATATTATATATATGGTATATATATATATATATATATATATATAAATATATATATATATATATATATATATATATATATATATATAGATTATTTATATACATATACATATCAATATATATATATATCTATAAATATATATATATATATAATATATATATATATATATCGATATTATATATATATATATATATATATATATATATATATATATATATATATATATATATATATATATATATATATATATATATATATATTATACGGATGAGAGAGAGAGAGAGAACTGAGCCTCACATTTTCATGAAATAAACCACCGTATAATTAGTTCATTTGGGACTTGACTCATAATTAATTTATTCATTACTGTTTTATTATTTGGAAGCTTTCGTTATAGTGGATTTTGATTCTGAACACTACTTACAAAATTCACCCAAGTTGTAAACATTACAAACGGCATCATGATTATGCGGTGCGCCACTATTTCCTACATAGCTTCACAGAGTATCAATTACTGGAGGACCTGGTTTGGGCCATGTATTTTCCTTTATAATTCTACACTTATTTTCACTTTCTCTAAATCAAACATTCAACATAGAGTTTTTCAAGCGTCTGGGATACACTGTCTTTCAATGTGAAACTTTACCTATTTTATTGCAGTTTGTATTCAAGAGCGTTCCGGTATTTTAATGTTAGACGCCTGTCACATTGATTTGGCAAATATTTCGAATTATCATTTAGAATAGGAGAGTGAAGTTATCTTAAACGTCTTTAGTAGCAATTTTCTAGACAGATTGATGTAAATCCTCAAATTTTCAACCAGTGCATACATTCAAATATATGTTTCGAATTTATAGAAGTAAAACTTGTAATGTATTGGCAATTATATGTTTCTACCTTGCATAAGTTCGTATATTGCAAAAAAAGGGATGAAAAATAAAATGCCTCACATTTTCACAGGAAAATACAAGCTAGCCCAGTTTCCTTATACATTTCCCGTGCTGCAAAACCTGCGATGTAAACAGCTTTAACTTCCTTAAAACCTGAGAAGTTTACTTTCTTGGGGTTGGACTGGAAGAGGATTTCAAGAAATAAGACGGTTGAAGCCACGGTAGAAATACGTCCTCATATAACACCGATGAAAATGTATTCCTCTATGTGCACTTCAGTAACCTTCTTTCAATCAGACTTCAGTGCTGTTGCCTTCAGTGTTTTGTCTTCCAAAAAGGGCTTTGCGCTTTCGTCCTTATTCGCCTCACTCACCAATTTCTTTGTCTGCCTTGTAGTTAGCATAATGAAGTGTATTCTGTGATTTCGCTCGGTATTATTGTCAATATTGAAGGCTTCCTATTTCGATATGTCAAGAAGTATAACGAAGTGAGATTCTGTTTTATAAGATGATGAATATTCCAATCAGTAAAATGACAAAAAACTGAACTGGCACTGGAGTTAACTTTTCGGAATTTGAACATACGTAGATAATGTATTTTCAGTCGTTGCTTTTTGTTGAGATTTCTATGTAACTAATCGTAGTTTTCAAAAAGCCTTGCTGAATCAGTCAAGTTTTCGTTTCGCGTATTCTGTCTCTTTTATATTCGTAATTGACAAAACATTCGCTGCTAATACGAGTCAGTAATATTACAAGAGTATTAAAGATTAATAAGAGAAACATCTTAATGCAAACATTGATATTCCCCGACTGTAACTGAAGTGAGTGCATTTTCCATGGGTATTTGATGCCTCGTGGAATTTTTATGATTCCATGGGGACGAAACTAGTATATGAATAAACTGCTGAAACTTCCAAGGTGAGAGAATAACAACAAAATAATCAAAGTTATAACTTATGTTAAAAATTTTTGTCCTTTATATATACCCAGATGAAAAGAATAAATCAATGGTATTAAATTAAATCACAGTCAGAACCGAAAGGTAAAAAGAATAGCAAATATCTTCTTAAACCGTAATAAGCGTGCTACTTATAACTAATGTGCTTCACTACTCAAGTCCGGCTTTGTTTACGTAACATTCCTCAGAAGAAATTCCATTGAAATGGTCTGTTGGAAAATCTTAAGTAGATCAATAAAATGCTGCAGTATGTACCAAATTGTAAGTGAAGTGTCGAAGGTTTCCTAATTCAGTTATTTTAGGCTTGAAACCCAGAAGACTGCCGTTTAGGGTTTATCTGTTTTCTTGGAACTCTTGAACTTGTATTCATTTACAACAGCATATTTAGTTTGCATCCAGTCAATGCTGAATTCATCAACCCAGAATTCATTGTTATTTTGTATATTGATATATTTTCCATTCTTCTAAGTTATTTTTCTTCACGTTCATAGTCCTCTTGAATATCTGACTATAGTCCACTGATTTTACAAAAATATACTGGAACTTTATTTTTTCTGTCCAGAATTGTTCTTCTTTTATACGTCTTCTACCGTTTATAATCAATTAGAAAATACTAAAGGTCAAATCGTGCCTTCGTTTGTCTATGTTAATGAATTATTTCGACTGCATTCTGTCTTTGTATACTGCTACCCGTTGTGCTTGGGGCTAAACTGTAAGTTTTATCTATCTGTAAAAATGGATTTATGCGTCTGTATTATTATCTACTTCATACTCTGTTTCTCACTAGATTTTTTCCTAGGTACTGTTAAGGCCTTTTTCTTACTGATTTGCATCCTGTTATGTCCTATCCTTCATGTACGCCATTCATTTCTCCTGTAGTGGAAATGATTGTTGACTTAGGGTCCTGAAAGTTTTTGTGGTTCATTGTGTTTGGTTTCTTTTCTATCCGTACATAAGTAACTCCTTGGAGTTTTATTTACAGTCTGATATGAACACCTAAATCATTTTATGTTAATTTTCCTATTTATTACGCAAGAGCCTTTTGTTGTTTCTGTTCTGTTCTCAAGTCTAACTTTATCTTTTCGTATTTTATGCCCTCAAAAGACATTGCACGCTTTCCAAGCCCAGATGTTGCTTGAAAGACAAAGAGCCTATGTCATTTCTTCCTTTCATTGCCATTTTCTTTGTGTTTGTTGATTAAATAAACTTCTCTGTAATTGGTATTCTGTCTGTCAAATACTTCTGATTTTGATTTACAAACGTGGATCCTTTTTCTTACTCATTTTTAGATTTTATTATTAGACCGATATAACCATAAGGAACTTGGCTTTAGGAGGTGAAATACTTTATTTGGATTTTCTTCCAGTTGGTCGATAATTCCAATAAGCGTAAGCGTTACTTCATGGTTTGTTAATGACAGTTGGAATTTATAAGTCAAAATATATTCTGTCTCGGCATCGGCATTACAGTGCACTGCTTCATCATATGTTATTAGCGAAAGACCTCCACCACTTATTTAAATGCAGTCACTAATGTAGATGTAATTATGACAGCAGCTATCTGCTTAATTAACTCCACATAATGTAGGCTGCTCAAAGCAATTAGCATGAATTTCTCCCGCAGTCTGTTAAATGCATATTTATTGTAATGAAAATAATGTGTCTCTGAGTTACATGTACTCTATTGTAACCGTTTGCACTTTGCCATGCAGGTCATTGTCATTTGGATATTCCGATCATCTTTCATTATACCAAATTTCACTCTATTTTGCTGTGGACTTCCAATTTGTCATGTGGGTTAGTATGCACATTTATTCAGTGCGCTTTGAAACGTTATAGTGTCTGGTTGTTTTAATATCTTGTCTGATACACTAATGTTGAGTTTTCATTACTCCATGATAATAAAATTACTATTACTCTATAATTAGGTTGTTTAGTGGAAGCATGGATTTTTGTTACTGACATGACTTTTTAGGGATATATTTCCTTTCGAATTAAGCAAAACCCGTGTATGTGTGTGGCCCCCAGTTTTGAACCGCTGATTTAAAGCAAAATCCAAAAGAAAATCTCTCTCTCTCTCTCTCTCTCTCTCTCTCTCTCTCTCTCTCTCTCTCTCTCTCTCTCTCTCTATATATATATATATATATATATATATATATATATACATTTATATGATTCAGGTTCACAATTAGATCTCCGAAGTCTAATTAAAAAGAAAAAGTAAAGGGTAGGTGGACAGTGTGGCTTCCAGTGTAAATTATTACGTTTCATTTGATACGTTGTAAGTAGTTTTATACGCTGCTTTTTTAATAATTGTTATTAAGTCTCATTTAGAAGGGATCACAGCCGTTCAAATAGCTGCACTATGCGATCAACCTTAGTCTCATTAATCATACCATAAGAAACAAAACAACTTAATATAATAAAATAACTTTACACCAAGATGATGTATCCGTACTATGAAGCGTTGGGTTGTGCTTGTAGTTTGTAATAAAAAAACACTATTTAGATCTTGTCAGTTAACTTTCCTCTTCTATTTAATTCAATAACCAAAAAGACAAACCTGAGACTTGTTACAGGGTATTTCAGAATAGGTAGTCTTCAGTATTCATTCATCATCTGAATACATTCCATCCAAAGACACTCCTGGCTACATTTGTTGTGGATGCTCGTATAATGAACACATTCCATCGGAAGGTGGCTTACTGAAAGCATATTATAGGAATACACGAAAATTATGAAAAGTCCGCCATCGAATCTACTAACTTAATGAATTAGGCTTTGCAAAGCTGGAGTAAACCAAGCACGGTTTCTACTTGTACATCTTTTAAACGTCTTGCCTCCGGAAGGGACAAACGATACCACATCCTCACCAGATGACTCAGAAACCGCCCAGGTCTTGAACACAAACATGAGCTGATATATGAAGGCAATAGATTCATAACAATAGCTAAAGCCCCCGAGCTTTTTTTTCCCCCCCGCTTAACCTTCGCTATATTTCACTTGTAAATTTATGCTCTAAACATTGATTGCAGTCTGAGTTTTATTATTTTTTCGTCGGATGAATGATTATGGTATACTGCTCCAAGGTTTTGGATCCTCGTTGTTGATATTCTTAGTAAAAGAAACAATTCAAATCCTCTCATTGATTGAAGAGCGCCAACATGTATAATTTCAGCATTTTATTATCTCAGTGACAATAGGTGATATGCTGTTTAAACTATTCTGCATGTTATGATTTGATTACATAGCAAGATTGGATTACCTTAGGTTGCAGACATAGTTAATGAAAGAACAAACAACTATTTTGAAAGAGAGCTGTCGTGGTTTTTATAAACATCAGTGCAAAGTTTCTGTAGAGCTGAATATGAAAATACGTAAGCAATAACATTTGTATCGTTTACAAAAGGGACCATAATATTAACGATAATAGCAAGTGCGAATTGGGAAAAGCATATCGTACATATACAGTTAGGAAGATAATATACATACAGTGCGTGCGTTTGTATCTCTCTCTCTCTATCTTCTCTCCATAATATATCTATTATTATATATAATCTATTATTAATATATATATATATATACATATAGACTTACATATATATTATATATATATATATTATATATATATATCATATATAATATATAATTTATATATTTTATATACTTTATAGAATATATTTATTTAATATTTATATATATATATATATATAGATATATATATTATATAATATATATATATATATATATATTTTATTTATATATATATATATATATATATATATATATATATATATATTGATATACATATACATACACACATATATATATATATATATATATATATATATATATATATATATATGTGTGTGTGTGTGTGTGTGTGTGTGTGTGTGTGTGGTGTGTGTGTGTGTGTGTGTGTGTGTGTGTGTGTGTGTGTGTGTGTTTGTGTGTATGTGTTTGCGTCGATATCTTTGTCAGTCTGTCCGTGGATTCCTGCAATATATTGTACATAATAGCGGAAAGGCCAGTAAGTATTCATGCTCATGTAAAATATGCTTGTAATGTATATTTTCCCATCATTCGTCAAAGGACGGCGAAGAAAGAAGTAAGAAAAAATGTTACAAATTTCTAGTAGTATTCGTCTGCAATATTCTGAGCGCTGCCTAAGCTTTTGCTTATCGTAAAAGACATTATGATTAATAACAAAGTAGTTAATTTCATTTATTTATATTTGCATTATATTATCTCCACAACATGAATGACCCCTTGGCTGAAGGGTGTGATTAGGGTACCCTAACTTTTAAAACCAACATGACAAAGGATTTTTCTGCAATATATTTCTTCACTACTTATATTCTGCTATATACATAACACCTACTTCTCGGTTCGAAGTTATTATTACGTAAACCTTTCAAAAAATTTCCTTTTCAGTTATTTCTACATTCAGATTCATCTATGGAAAACAGCATTAACGTCCAGCTTCCCTAAAAGGTAAGCAAATGGTCTTTGTTTATATTGGAAATACAAAAGAGGTTTATTCAAAAGTGAATACCCACGAAAAGTAAATGAAACTTATTCACGAGAGCTCTGGGTGATTATGAACATAAAGATTCTGATTTTCAAATGACTTTTTCATCTCACTTTTCAGTAACGTACACTTACTATACTTACCAGATTATCTATTATATTCAACATTTACCCAACTCAACATCTTTACCGAGATTTTAATTAGAGCCCGTTCTTTCCTTTCTCTCTGAGTACTTTTTTTAACAAGAGAAACGAAGGCGTAATGGAAATACACAAGGAAACCCTTAGTGACCTTTTGCAAAATCTAGAAAATAAGCATTATCACTTCATCTGCTTAACCCTCTAGGGGTCAACAGCAACATAATAGCAGCCTATACGAATCGGAATGATCAAAACTAATTTTAAGCGTCTCCGTTTTACACCTCTAAAAACTAAAAGAACTGTCTCATACGAACCAGATTTCTAAAGAAAAAATGAATTGGGAAATCACCAAAGTTAATTTCTCTTCTGAACTGTGTACAATTCAATTGTCAAAGTTCTATGAACGAACGTCAAGATGTACAATCATAGTTACAATTATAGTCCACGTCTCCTCCGCATTACATGCATACAGATACTCTCTCTCTCTCTCTCTCTCTCTCTCTCTCTCTCTCTCGCTAAGCAAAATTTGCAGTTTAGAAGGAGGAAAGCGGAAATAAAACTTTGGGTGGTAGGATGAATTAATGAGAACTTCAGGGGGAGGAGAAAGGAAGGTAAAATCGCAAGACAAAAAGGAGGATGACGCGTGTGAGCTCAGGACCTGAATATCATAGTCAAGAATGAGAGAGAGAGAGAGAGAGAGAGAGAGAGAGAGAGAGAGAGAGAGAGAGAGAGAGAGAGAGAGATAGAGAGAGAGAGAGAGAGAGGAGAGAGAGCGAGAGAGAGAGAGAGAGAGAAGCAATTGAGAGAGAGAGAAAAGAGAGATGAGAGAGAAAGCAATTCCAAAAGGGAGGAGGTGAAGCAAGGACTCAGTGAGGATGAGATGTTCTTAGAGGAAGGTTAATGAATAGATAGATCTAAGAATTAATGATGCAAGTAGAGATATCTTGCGTAAGAGAACGCTGTACTTGGTAGAGGGAGTATTATAAATTATGTATTGAAAGTGGAAGCCAAATGACGCATTAGAACAAGTAGGTAGGGTAAGTTTGAGAGAGTATTTGTTGACGTTGCAAGTACAGTAGTTGAAAGGTTGAAATATGGAAAAATTAATTCCTGGCGTTGATACAGTGGAGAAAATGGGATTATGGATTAGTGATATCCCACCTAGATGCTCCGATTGCATGGGTATCTCTCGTGTAGCTTTAATTTGCGATACCCTTGCCCATGGATTGTTTACCATATATTTTAACCTCTTTGTCTCTATACTTATCCCGTAATCTCAGCAACTCCACTGCCTCCTTCTCCTTAAATTTTCTTCATTTATCTGTTTTTACTAATCATCAGACGCCGTCTCTATTTACCTAAGTGATTCAATGAATCATTTGCTTCGGTTATGACCTTGCAAGGGAGGAGATTTAGTACTCTTTTAGTGCTATTTTATAACGCTATTTAAGTTTCTTTTTAATGATCAAGGCACTTTCTCTACTGCATGCGAAAATGAATACAAGAATCCTACTAGTATGCTCCATATTTTGATATTCGGTCAAGGGTTTGTAACTGTAAATATTGAGAGATGGTTGTTATCCAGGTCCACGAAAAGGCTTCATATTGATGTCCTGGATGAGATTTGTTTTAGATAGCATATCATTTTTGTCTTCGACTTCACAAGAGATCCAAATGAATTTAATGACACCTGTCCTGCTAAACAGAGAATGAGCATCAATAACGTTTCATCTTAATTTACCAGATAATATAATTTATCATTAAGTTCCGAAAAGAAACAGATCATAGATTGTTATAAATTAGCTCTTTCTTTGATCCTAATTCATCTACATCTCTTGTCACGTGAACGAGTTGTTAAGAAAATTTCCAGCTATAAAAATTTATTTTATAACTTTCCGTATAATTTTTCATGAATAACTTGTTCCGAGCAAGTTTTTAAGTATTTGGAAGTTTACGTTGATATCAGGAAGAAAAAAGAAGTGATAATCGGTACTTTTCTGCATTTGCATTCACCTTCCCTTCTCTGTGGTGAGGGTCAATTAAGAGTTTTTTATATACCAATTAAGATCGGATTATCGTTATCAAAGAAGAATAGTAGATACAAATGTATAATTAATAGCTACTTATATTATTTCCTGACTCTCTCTCTCTCTCTCTCTCTCTCTCTCTCTCTCTCTCTCTCTCTGTGAGGAAACCTTTTTTGACAATCTCCTTTTATCCCGATCTTGCTGGGAAATTTCTGGGAGTTGATGGGATGGTAAAAAGAAGAGCTTTGTTTCATTAGTGCCAGTTCTTACGTCACGGGGGATGCTTCCTTTAGGTTGGCCGACTCTGAATAGCAAAAGAAAAATTAAAAGTCTTTGCGATGTTATAAATAACAAAAACCCACGCAGATCATTTTGCATGGATGGAAGTGTATCTCTTTAAAGGAAATACGAAAATACATTTTTTAGAAGTAAAGTTACGTTACTAAGCTTCCTAAATGTCTCAATATATATATATATATATATGTGTGTATATATATAATATATATTATATATATATATATATATATATATATATATAATATATATATATATATATATATATATATATATATACACACATATATATATATATATATACACACACATATATATATATATATATATATATATATATATATATATATATATAAATTCTTCTGTTAGAAAAGGATGCGTCTCAAGTATAGAAGGTCCATTTAAACACTCTGGTTTAAAGCTAAGGACTCTGTTTCGGTGGACTGACTCCCACCCTTATCAAGTAGTGAAGGACACAAAAAGCTGATGTTGTTTCTGTTAATTGTATTAATCCGCTTCATCGTAGCCTTAAGGAAGATGTTGTCTATATGGTCAGAGCCCCAGGCTCCACTGGAAAGGTTGATCCTATTATCTTGTTTTATTTGTGAAGATTCTACCATCTGACATTTGTATCTACAGCTGCTTTTGTATAAAATTCGGAATGAGTTCCAATCCATGGTTTGGTCATGTTATTTATATGATGGAAAATTTCCGAACTACTGAGCACTTATGTTGAGAGATTTTCATGTGAATCCATAGTCTGACTTATCATAATCCCTATAGGGGATTTCATAGATTCCTACGTCTTTAGAAACTGGTAGCCTGCTGAACGTTACTTAAGGATTTCCACAATGTATTCGGATAAGTGAAGACGAAAGGGTTGGGGTGGCCTAAACTTTGTGTAATTGCCGAGTTTAACTGAAATGTCATGATAGCTGTAAAAATGTATGTATGCAAGTGAGAATGTCGCTTTCCTGAAGACAGTGAATTTAAAGTTGTTATTAGTTCAGATGATTAAGATATCTGGAAAGGGAATTTGCTTATTGTTTTCCCATTCTACTTTAAATTTTATGCTCGGGACCAAGGAATTTAATTTTTGTAGAAAAGACAAAACATACCTGCAGGTTTGATAGGGTTTATAACTACTGTTTCGAAATACTCCATATATAAGTTTGCAAACACTGAGCTGACTCCCCATACTGCTTTTCTGTCGTAAATATCATTCTCGCCAAATTATCCGGGGATCGGAACGCTCAGCATGGTTTGTTAAATGATACACATTGCCACTGTTCACCTACGTAGACAATAGGTTAGATTCGCGTAGTTAGATGTTGGTCCTAGTCAGGTTTAGAATGCCGAAATGGACTGTTGATACAATGCCTTAGTGTGAAACCAGAAAATATCTTTGGTTAACCACCGTGAACATATAGCTATTATCTCAGTTAAGATTGAGTCATTGCATTTAATCATAATGTTAAAAAAAATTGTAAATTCATCTTAATAAGCAGATACGTTTTGCGCTAAGTGACTTGCTGTGATTCAGAGTTCTGGGAAAAAAGTAATAAATACATTTACATGTATATATTTCAAGGAGAGAGAGAGAGAGAGAGAGAGAGAGAGAGAGAGAGAGAGAGAGAGAGAGAGAGAGAGAGAGAGAGAGAGAGAGAGAGAGAGTCTTCAGAAGATGAGACTACGGGTATATTCTTCTTATGGGAGATTACGCTGATAGAAAAGAATTGGATTGCTCTCAATCAACATAAAGTATCAGAAAGCCCGAACTATTTTAGATGCAAACACAAGACATAAGGAAAACCACCAAGCACAAATTGGATTTTCTTTCATGGAAATATCCTAGATTCAGGTGGACGATATCAAATTCGCTTTCCTTCCTTCCTTCCTTCGGATGCCATATATCACCTCAAAGGTCATGTTCAGTCAAAAGAGTCATGAGTATGAATACCAGTATTGCAGACGGTGCCTGTAGTGGAAACCGCAATGGTTTAAACGTTACGATTTTTTGTAATATTTTCAGTGGTGATAACCATTTGTAAAAGCGTCTGACTTACCAATTGTTAACTTGTAGAACTTATTCACAGGACGCCAAAGGTAATTCTTTTCTCCCATGGTTTTCAAAAGCGTTACATATGTATTGTATTCCCAAAGATCAAGTTTTGTGTTGTGTGTGTTTTTATTTTAACACCGTATAATGTTCCCAGGCTACATATACTTTACAATGCTATTCTTGATACATGAGCTATCGTGATTAAATGTCACCGGCAAAATATCATCTGAATACGCTTATGAACAAAATTAATTTTCTTCCTAAATGTATACACATACAAGCCGACACAACATACGCATGCATGTGCATACTGCACTGTATATTGATATGTATCCATCTATGTCTATCCATCCATCGTGTATCTATCTATATATATATATATATATATATATATATAATATATATATATATATATATATGGATCAAGCTGCAAAAGTCGTTTAATATCCAATTTGCTGTACCCCGGAAATAATATATGTATATAAATGTATAAATACCCTTCGGTATTCATGAAATAGAGCAAACTGGATATCAAACGACATTTGTAGCATATGCATATATATATAATATATATAATATATATATATATATATATATATATATATATATATATATATATATATATATATATTGTGTGTGTGTGTGTGTGTGTGTGTGTGTGTAAACTTTTATATATATATATATATTATATATATATATATATATATATATATATATAATATATATATATATATGTATGCATGTATGTATATTTATATACATACACATATGCA
>NC_087210.1:9354809-9359809 GCF_015104395.2 Macrobrachium nipponense | reverse complement strand
TAGCCCCAAGCACAACGGGTAGCAGTATACAAAGACAGAATGCAGTCGAAATAATTCATTAACATAGACAAACGAAGGCACGATTTGACCTTTAGTATTTTCTAATTGATTATAAACGGTAGAAGACGTATAAAAGAAGAAGAATTTTCTGGACATAAAAATTAAAGTTCCAGTATATTTTGTAAAAATGAGTGGAATATATTCAGATATTCAAGAGGACTATGAACGTGAAGAAAAATTACTTAGAAGAATGGAAAATATATCAAAATACAAAATAACAATGAATTCTGCGTTAATGAATTCATCATTGACTGGAAGCAAACTAAATATACTGTTGTAAATGAATAAAAGTTCAAGAGTTCCAAGAAAACAGATAAATCCTAAACGCCAGTCTTCTGGGTTTCAAGCCTAAAATAACTGAATTAGAAAACCTTTGACACTTCACTTACAATTTGGTACATACTGAAGCATTTTATTGATCTACTGTAAGATTTTCCAACAGACCATTTCAATAGAATTTCTTCTGAGGAATGTTATGCAAGCAAAGCCGGACTTGAGTAGTCAAGCATATTAGTTATAAGCAGCACGTTTTTTACGGTGTAAGAAGATATTTTCTCTTCTTTTTACCTTTCGGTTCTGACTTTGATTTAATGTAATGCCATTGATTTATTCTCTTCATCTGGGTATATATAAAGGAAAAAGATTTTAACATAAGTTATAACTTCGATTATTTTGGTGTTATTCTCTTTCTTTGGAAGTTTCAGCAGTTTATTCATATACTAGTTTCGTCCCCATTTTTTCGACGAGCAGAATACTTAATGAAAATCATAATTTAATTCAACAGCATTGGCCATAAATAACAACGTCGTCTATATTTTTCTATAGTGTAACAATTCAGCTGCATATTCATAATTTCGTCGCTGTAAATAACCTATGATATTGGCTGCATTTCTCAATGGAATCATAAAAATTCCACGAGGCATCAAATACTAATGGAAAATGCAATCACTTCAGTTATAGCCGGGGAATATTAATGTTTGCATTAAATTGTTTCTCTTATTAATCTTTAATACTCTTGAAATATTACTGACTTGTATTAGCAGCGAATTTTTCGTCAATTACTGATATAAAAGAGACAGAATACGCGAAACGAAAACTTGACTGCTTCAGCAAGGCTTTTCGAAAACTACGATTAGTTACATAGAAATCTCAACGAAAAGCAACGACCGAAAAGATATTATGGCTACGTTAGTTCAAAATTCGAAAAGTTTAACTCCAGTTGGCCAGTTCAGTTTTTTGTCATTTTACTGATTGGAATATTCATCATCTTATAAAACAGAATCTCACTTCGTTATACTTCTTGACATATCCAAATAGAAAGCCTTCAGTATTGGCAATAATACCGAGCGAAATCCCAGAATACACGTAATTATGCTAACTACGAGGCAGACAGAAATTGGGGAGTGAGGCGAATAAGGACGAAAGCGCAAAGCCCTTTTTGGAGGACAAAACACCGAAGGCAACAGCACTGAAGTCTCTGATTGAAACAGGGTTACTGAAGTGCTTATAGAGGAATACATTTTCATCGGTGTTATATGAGGACGTATTTCTACCGTGGCTTCAACCGTCTTATTTCTTGAAATCCTCTTTCCAGTCCAACCCAAGAAAGTAAACTTCTTAGGTTTTAAGGAAGTTAAAGCTGTTTGCATCGCAGGTTTTGCAGCACGGGAAATGTATAAGGAAACTGGGTTAGCTTATATTTTCCTGTGAAAATGTGATGCATTTTATTCCTCATCCCTTTTTTTGCAATATACGAACTTATGTAATGTAGAAACATATAATTGCCAATACATTACAACTTTTACTTCTATAAATTCGAAACATATATTTGAATGTATGCACTGGTTGAAGATTTGAAGATTTACATAAATCTATCTAGAAAATTGCTACTAAGGACGTTTAAGATAACTTCACTCTCCTATTCTAAATGATAATTCGAAATATTTGCCAAATCAATGTGACAGGCGTCTAACATTAAAATACCGGAACACTCTTGAATACAAAATGCATTAAAATAGGCAAGGTTTCACATCGAAAGACAGTGTATCCCAGACGCTTGAAAAACTGTATGTTGAAAGTTTAATGTAGAGAAAGTGAAAATAAGTGTAGAATTATAAAGGAAAATACATAGCCCAAACCAGGTCCTCCAGTAATTGATACTCTGTGAAGCTATGTAGGAAATGGTGGCGCACCGCATAATCATGATGCCGTTTGTAATGTTTACAACTTCGGTGAATTTTGTAAGTAGTGTTCAGAATCAAAATCCGCCGTAACGAAAGCTTCCGACTCCGTCGCCTGAATAATAAAACAGTAATGAATAAATTAATTATGAATCAAGTCCCAAATGAACTAATTATACGGTGGTTTATTTCATGAAAATGTGAGGCTCAGTTCTCTCTCTCTCTCTCTCTCTCTCTCTCTCTCTCTCTCTCTCTCTCTCTCTCTCTCTCTCTCTCTCTCTCTCTCATCAATATATATACACGTGCATGTTAAAAACATTAGTCTGTTGTTTCAAGAAGGTTCTCTATCCACGAACACGTTTTGCCTAAGATACAATGGTTTTAGAGTCTCTTTAATATAGCTGGACGAAATTCATGCGTTCATACTTTTGGAACAGCTTGCTTTGACCCCTCAAAACTGTCAAATTTCGCTCCTTTTGCAAGTAAACAGCCTGCAACCATGTTTACGAATCTATGCGCATGCCCAGTAATTCCCGGAGGTTTATGGAACGTTATAGTGTTAGGGGCACGGTAACCTGCCGTACCAATAGCCACTTCGTTTTTTAAAACCATAACACCAGTGTTTAACATCTGAAGGATTATTAAACTCCAGAGTAATGAGTGTTTCATGTATCTAGTACTTCACATATGAAAAAAAAAATCTATTTTTATGCAAGATAAAAAGCAAGAGCAGATGATGGATACGTGAAAATTATCAGCAGCTACCCACCGTAATCTGAAGAAGATAATTCAGCTTTAATGAAATATTAACTCGACCCTCCCTTACTGACCCCCAAAGAAAAGATGTTTTCCTGCGAGTTATCCAGCGATATGCATTGCTGCCGACATCAAAGAGCACGATTCATTAGTAAACATAATTTGCAAAATCATGTCATGATTCCGGAGGAGATATTTCGCAAATCTCTTTGATAATTCAGATGGTTTACATCAGATTTTATATTGAATCAACGAAGGATCTACTCTCCCATTAGGAAAGATAAAAGGAGCTTCATGATGGAATAAAAGAGAAAACCAGTGTTAACAAAGTGATCACAAAAATGGTAATTAAGAGTGTAACAATGAACATTATTGGCGTTAATATCAGGTAACCTACTGATTGACATAACATTAATACCGATGGAGTTTTGTTGCAGTTTATGCATGTTACGCCCATTTCACTCTGCATTCCTGCCTGATGTTCCCAGGTGGACTTTCCTATTTACTAACATATATATGATCTTAGCGGAGTAATACTGGAGGGATAAGAATGAGAAATGTACGTGTCCTGGTGTGTGTGCGTGCCTGTTTGTTTGTAATAACAAGCAATCCAGGAAATTAATGTTATTTAATGAATATACTACCAAAACGGCAGACTTATGTGACCACACTAAGTTCAGGCGAGTAATCATCTTTAATCTATGAAAGTTGGGCAGAGTGTGCTAATCATTTGTGTCTTCCGCTAAATTTATATTCCATGTTAACGTGATAATCAAGTTTATAGTTAAAAATGAAATCAATAAACTAATTATTATATTAAGATTATTAGTGTAAAAACCCTAATGATCTAACAGAACATTTCTGCTATAAGGTAAAGAGAAGAAATCGTAATTGTGCAACTCAAAATTATGAAAATACGGAAAACGAGGGATAAACGCAGTAGAGACTTAATACAGTATGTAATTAAATCAGTAAACTAAAAAATCACAAGATAATAATCAATTAAAAGGTATAACATAAAAAGCAGAGAAGTAACGCTTCTCCCATCTAAGAGTAAAATTTTTTTTCGATTCTAAGATATTCGTTTGCACCCTTGTCTCACACTGGAAGACCTTTTTAACTTGTAATGTTAACCTTTTTGTTGTCCCAGACCTTAAACTACCAAATACGGTTGTCAGGGATCGTATTATGCAGCAACCTACCTAGGTGTTTGAGAATTATCTTCGTGTTTTGGTTATGCATTCGTTTAGATACTCTGCTGCTTTATAGAATGTTTTACAAAGTTCATAGAAAAAAGGCGACCGATCGCTGTTATGGCAAGGAAAAGAGACGAGGAAAACTTGGCATACAGGTGCCAATTAATGATTTCTGCTCAACTGAAAGAATATTTGTGTGCAAAACGACTTGACGAGTTCATCACGTATTCGCACAATTACATCCCTTTTGACTCCAAACATATAGCTCTCTCTCTCTCTCTCCTCTCTCTCTCTCTCTCTCTCTCTCTCTCTCTCTCTCTCTCTCTCTCTTGTAAACACACACGCACAAACAATGGATGGCTCACTCCTGTTCGTTCTGTAACCTTACTGAAATTGTTTCCCGTTTCAGTAAAAAATTTAAAGGGATGAAGCATCATTGTCCAATTAACATCAAAAGGTTAATTCTTCAGTGGCACATAACGCCATGGAACTATTCAATGATATCTTTTTATTTTATGAATTCATAAATCAAACTCTTAAATATCACTTCCGAATTAGACAAAATGAGATCATTCTTTCATTCATGATAAATGTCTCAGAATATTACAAAAACCGTGAATGGAAGTTTTTATGGAAAAAGATATGTTATGATTAATCTTATGCCAGTCTATAGTCAGAGGAAATGAGCGTATCCTTCTAACACCCACGTTTATGTGTGGGTACGTTTCCATATTCTTCGTATGCACTAATTTCATACGATTTCCGTAAATAAGTATTAGGTATCATAATCTGGTAAAATCTCATTGGA
>NC_087210.1:9347309-9352309 GCF_015104395.2 Macrobrachium nipponense | reverse complement strand
AATTATTGAATGAGCCGTTAAAGATAGAAATGGCTTCAGTAGGACATTAGAAACAGTGACCCCCTACTAGGGATCAAGGTAGGGAGAAAAGCAGAAAGCACTCTTTCACGAGACTAATTAGAAACAAAAGAGAATTACAGAAGGGAAAGTAAGTCGGGGGTGGGGGGGGGGGATGCAGATCGCTTATTGCTAACAAAACAGGGCAATTTCACACTAGTGTTCTTAATTGATGGTCATTAATTTCTTTTTTTCAGTCGTACATGTTATCAGTGAAGAATTATTTATTGGTTGTAAGGGAAACAAAAGGAAAGGTTTTACTACAATATCATGTTTATTTTAGTTTTCTGAAAAGAAAACTAATGTGCCATCTTTGTCTGTCCTTCCGGACTTCTTCTGACCGCACCTTTTCTGTCGGGCCGGAGATCTTAAATACTACAGATGCTAGAGGGCTGCAAATTGGTACGTCGATCATTTCCCCTCCTATCATCAAACATACCAAACTGCAGCCCTCAAGCCGTAGTAGTTTTTATTTTATTTATTGTTAAACGTAGCCACAAGTGTGCATCTGGCAACGGTATAGACCAGGCCACCACCAGGCCGTGGTTAAAGTTTCATGGGCTGCAGCTCTTTCAACATTATACCGAGACCAGCGAAAGATAGATAGATCCATTTTCGGTGTCCTTAATTATACGATGCACAGATAACTGTATTGTTCCTTCTGGTTTGCAAAGTCTGATGTGTAGTGACTCGTATAATAGGAGAAATGAATATTCAAATCAGGGTTAATAGGCTCTCATGTTCCAAAACTGGGTATTAAAAAGGAATCAAAGGTAACATAATTGATCGAATTAAAGCATTTGCATAAAGACTTCAAGAATCTACATAGAGTTAGAGGTAGGAGCTTGAGATCAATCCCTGAGTGGTGATCAACATTGGTTATTTCAGATTTAATTGTCGCTAAGTTTCGCTTAGGAATCTTTCACATATGGGAGAAGGGTGCCCTTATTAAAAAAGACCCACAGAGTATGCTTCCCATCAAGAATATTTTCACATATGTCATATTTTCCATTGTCACCACCAGCTACACATTTATGAAACAAATCCTTACCACTAATAACGCTAAAATAAATGCATCACTCACGTTTGCGCAAAAACTGTACACTGTTCTGCCATTCAATTTTAAGCAAAATAGATATTTTTATTATAATTCACCTACACTGTTTATCTGATCCTAGTTGTGTCTATAGTGTTATTCGTACAATTTAATCCAGATGATATTTCTAGGTTTTGTATGACCCTATTTATCAAAAGCGATTGTTGCAATGGAAGTTAATGTTTAATTGAAATGCAAAAAGAACGTCATTAGAGAGAGAGAGAGAGAGAGAGAGAGAGAGAATATTTCTCTAGAGGGTGGTGTCTGGTGGTTAGCGATAAGATGAAAACTTCGAGAACTTATCAACGGTCGAGTTTTTAAAAAAAAAAGATTTAGGCAAACTTATTCCTGGTCGACAGGAAAAATTTCTGAGAGAGTGGGGGAAAAAATCCAGTTTCAAATTTAAGTTTGGCTCAATGGGATTGAGGCAAGACTTACTGGATCAGAATGTTACTCTGCCTTCCTTCCCAGTTATGTTGTTGATTACGGACTTTTTTTTTTTCTGACGAATTCTGTCGCTTCAGCCTGGTTGAAAAAAATACAAATCAAAGTTGCCACACAGTAGCAAAACACCGAATCTCATTAAAATCTTGAACTTTAACTCATTACCAAAGTCAATAAACTTGGACGATACCAACTTTCATTGCTAACCAAAAATATTAACTATAAACCATAGTTAAGCGATCATTCTAAACCGTTAGTCCGAAAAGGCCGATAGAAGCCATTAACTTGCGTTTTTCTTTCAGTTATGTGATGAGCGGCTAATTATTAGGAAGTCTCCTCTCCCTCTCTCATCTCTCTCTCTCCACTCCGCTCTACCTCGTCTCTCTCTCTCTCTCTCTCTCTCTCGTCTCTCTCTCTCTCTCTCTCTTTCTCTCTCTCTTTTGTGTGTTGTTTTTTCTTGTTTTATTTTAACGTTTATAGTTTTAAGAGAGGAAAAAACTAGATATTCATAAAAGACAGAATACATGTAAAGATTGGCATATTAATGCCGTAAACAATACAAATATAGTTTAAAAAATGGTTTTCGTGTCTCATGTTATATAGCCACAAACAGTGGCATACATTACACACACACACACAGTTATATATATATATATATATATATATATATAATATATATATATATATATATATATATATATATATTACATACATGCATAAATGATGGAAATGAACATATGGGAACGTGTTTCAGAGAAATAAATTACTGACTCACAACGGGACCGAACCCCGGTCGTTCGAATGACAATCCATCTGGGAATTAGCAATTCTCTGACACAAGGTCAATACGGAAGTTGGATCCTAAGAACTACATACCTGAGGTTTCTCCTGAGGTTTTTCCTAGCGCCCAACATACCAGCCAACATTACCCAACTTCCTGACCTATCAGTTGGAGTATGCCAACACGGGCTCATACCCCTACAGCCGGGTATAAGTGTGTTGGGGTATGAGAGGAAATCTATCTGGTCTGGACCTTAGAACTCTAACTAAACAGAAAAGGATTTATTTGTAAGATTGTTTAAGTATAAATAACCACAATTGGTGTAGGAATTTTAAGAAACTCCTAAGCTCAAATCCGATGCCACATCTGAGATTCTATAAGCTATTGCCCTGAGTACTTATCTGGTTAGGAAAATTATGACCATTTCATTTTTATCTTGAGCCATTATGGCCAGACTCGACTTTTAGGAAAAAAGTTCGACAAGACTCGGTTTAACTCGTCGATAAACTATACTCTGGAAGCTGATTTTGTTGCATTAGAACTATAAGTGAGTGAGGTATCGTTTTGATAACAGTGATCAAAATCGTGAACAGCTTAGAAAAAATGAAGCTTCTTTAAGCATCAATTCGCAATGCGTTATTCGATGTTTAATGAAAGGAATTATTTAAATTTTTCCTTAACATTTCTTCCTGTGGATACTACTATTTTGAAACTTAACCAAACTTAGACACAGCGCCTCGCACTTCAGTATTGGTGAACAGTTTTTGCCGCGAACGAACAGTTCCTTTTGGCGAAAGGATGATATCTCCAAGTGTAAGCAGAAAGTCAGTTTTCTTTAAAGTTCCTCGGTAAGTGGCAAGGAATCATTTTTACATTCACTAGGTAAGCATCACTTGCCAACACTCTTTAAGCCTCAGTTTTCACATTTTCACTTAAACTTTGATTAGACTCGTAACTTTAATGAACTCAATTATCTTTTGCTGCAGAGGTTAAATCGTGTTTGTTTAATAATGGAAAATATTTCACCACATTTCCTCAGGTGAGACGAATTTCATTGGTAACTGGGAGATCTTTTTGATACAGAATACTCAACCACGCCAGAATTCAGTTCAGCCACGAATTCGTTGCATGAAGTTGGTCTTCCCTGGAGGCTGAAACACCTCAGTTCCTCTGGAGTGTCTCTGTCCTCTTGCCATACCGAAGTCATCTGGTTCTCACTCAAGACCATTTCAAGGCAAATGACAAAGCGACCACAACGATTTTTTTCCTTTTCTCGTCTAGAGTCAGTAGACGGTGGAGGAAGTCGAGAGGGACAATGGGAGTAAAGGAGATACATCCCGGACGAGATCAATGTATCACAACTATCTTTCTATTTCCAAACATTTCACACACACACACACACACACACACACACATTTACACACACACAGTTTCCTTTTACGTACTTGATGTAGAAGGAATGATCATGTTGTGCTTCGATGAAACTTTCTATTCTCTATAGAGTACAACTCCGGGACTGAAGAAAAGGTATTCACTCCTTTCAAGTTCATCATGTACGTAGGCAATGCGTATACATACTCCACGACCACACATTTATTTAAACACGTGTGTTTGATATCTCTGTATTCAATCAATTTAATTAGTCTTGACATGTAAAAAGGATCAGGAACAGAGGTCAATTACATGCCTCCACATTTTGCTTATTGAAATTTTTATTTTCTTTGAATCTTATTGTCCGGCATATTTATCTCTTTTGTAAACGAATCCATCACAGCAAAATAGCTGTATATATATATATATATATATATATATATATATATATATATATATATATATATATATATATATGTATATATAATATATATATATATATATATATATATATATATATCTATAAAACGTTATGAAACTCCAGTTTTTATGAAATGATATCACTTCATTATATGTAAGCTTATATACATTATTTTCTAAATACGTGTAAATCATATTTACACAAGTCTCGCTCTTGGCCTCCGAATTTGGAATATGAATTCTCAATAGGTCAGCTTATTCTATCAGTAACGAAAACATCAACCAAAGGGTTCATTGATTTTTATACAGAGTTATATAGAAAAACTAGTAAAAAATGCACCGAACTTCATTCGGCGCAATCGAGTTTTCTGTACAGCGTACAATGCTGCATGAAACCGTCAGCCGCGGTCCATCAAACTTCCAGCCACTGCCGTGTGGTGGCCTGTGTTGTTACCACTAAACGGTGGCAAACGCACGATCATGGCTAACCTTAACCTTAAATAAAATTAACATTACTGAGGCCTTAGGGCTGCCATTTGGTATGTTTGATGATTGGTGGGTGGACGATCAACATACTAATTTTCAGCCGTCCTAGCCTTATCATTTTTAAGATCTGAGTGCGGAAAGAAAAAGTGGCGACGGACAGACAAATGGCCATCTCAGAAGTTTTCCTTTACAGAAAACTAAAAAAAATGGCTGAATGCTGACAAAACCCAGTTTTCAACTATGTGTTCTCTTCCGCTGCTGATGCTCATGACTGTACTTACGCTGAAGCCGTGTAAATTGAACCGGTATTCAAGAGCGACCTTCCAGTGCACACTAGGCTCATTG
>NC_087210.1:9322309-9329809 GCF_015104395.2 Macrobrachium nipponense | reverse complement strand
GCAAATATTTGCAATTTTTTTCTTTTTTTGAGAAATCATGTTGAATACAGTTCTTTGGCTCAATGCTGAGCGGACAAATTTATAGTTACCTAACAGTGATGAGTACGTTGTTGTGATGAATACAGCATAAACAATGGCATTTGCTTGCAAACCTGGAAGGTTACGGAATTACTATTAACAACTTATATCAGTTTCCTTGATATTTTTTCAGTAAAATGACTTTCATGGCTGTAACGTTTGGCTTTCACAGAAAGTTCAAACATTCCACCTAGATTTCAACTGTTTAATTAGGCAAGTTCTAAAATCTACAGTCAAATAGATTCATGTTTCAACAACTGGAATTAAAATAAATACGCTATAATTCATTAGAAATAATTTTTCTGTACTATTTAACATGCACATTATTTATTTTTTTACATTTTCCTTCTAATTAATAAATGACAAATATCCTATCCTACAATTCCTGTATCTTTAACTCAACGTGAAACACCTTTTTCAGACCTTTTTAGGCTCTTCCATAGACCTTCCCTACCCCCGCAACAGAACAACAACAACAACAAGAAAAGTATTTTTTAGGCTTATTCCCCTAGCAAGCGGTAACCGGAAATGAAAACCTACTGAGAATAAAGACTAAGATAAGAAAAAGATATCCCCCCTCCCCCCTCTCTCTCTCTCTCTCTCTCTCTCGTCTCTCTCTCTCTCTCTCTATCTCTCTCTCTCTCTCATAAGAAGATTAAATATCTGTAATTCAAGCATGTAGTGTAACCGTCAGATTTCACTTTCGTAACAAAGCTTGGTGTCTGCACAAGGAATAACAATCGCTTTTGCCAAGAGATTCTACCCTCCTTGTACACCAGAGCATCCATGAAATACGTAAGGTGCTTATATCGAGAAACGTAAGATGGGGGGTTTTTTACTGTCCACGTTCTCCATTACTTTTATGAAGGGTGTAAGAAGGCAGGACACTTTCTTCAAAGGAGGCGCGGAGGCATTTAATCTTGGCTTGAAGAAAGGAAGCATTCTCTCTTAGTCTCTTTTTAGTGTATTTACACATGCACACAGACACACGTGTATATATATATATATATATATATATATATATATATATATATATATATATATATATATATATATATATATATATATATATAGGAATTGGAAACATTAAGGGGTTGTTGAGGCGACAACATTATTGGGAATTGGTGACGACCCCCAGTAACCATCCTCTCTTCATTCTATGATGATAAAAAAATGACCTTACCGACAGAATGAAAATGATTATTTTTTCTGCCTCTCTGCAGGAGCTTCATTGGCAAAGTTGTCAGAAAATCAATTTTCTCATCGCTTCCTACACCTGTTCATTTCAAACATTTTCCCTCATTGTCTCTATTCTTCGCTCTGTTCATCTCTTCAAGGGTATGAAAGAGCCTCGTGACGACTTTCATGGAATGTAAGTCACATAGGAGAATGGCAGAACCTTTATAACCTGACAACCTCTACATAGCCACTGAGTGGACAACTCAAAACATCATTGTTGGAGTTGAGAAAAAGTGGGATTTTTTAAACTGAGTCATGGACCGGGTTTTGGTTTTTTACCCATTTCTTTCACCCTTTTCCCGAGGTTTTGGGATTTGGTTCATGGATTTCCTTGATTCTGAAACCGAAACTGGAAACTTGTCTACCTACTACTAGTAATACTAATTACTATTAGCAGTAGTAGTAGAACTAAAACAGATTCAAGGTACATTAGGTGAGTAGGTTATCTACCACGCATATCGAAGAATCTGTTCTCATTAATCAAAATAATAATATCCTGAGAACATTTCAACTAGCACTATTCTCGGAGTTCAGACGGCCTTTGAGAGACCAGTATTGAAATCGAAGATTCGCATTGCAAGGTTCACCTTTCCACAGGAAGCAATTGACTCGCACAAACAATCCTAGAGGAGTTCGAAGAATTTACCGAGGAGATTTTGGTTTAGTCTTTTAACAAAGTAAATGATGATGCTTAAAGAATATGGTTTAAAAAGAAGCTATTCTCGGTTACTAGTGTCTGTCTTACGTTTTTTTTTCCCCTTGGGAAAAATGACCTTTGGTTTCTGTTTGAAGGATGGATACATAATAATATAAAAAATGAAACTCTTCTAAACTGACAATTTCCCCAAAAGCTTAAGAGAGAATAATTCTTGATTAATGCAATTATTTAAAAGAATATAATTGTCTGTAATTTTACACGTTTAAGAACGAAAAAATTATGATCCTCAAGTAAAAGGAACGAAAGGGGTTGTAGCTAGGGGCCGAAGGTCGCTGCAAAGAACCTTAAGTAATGCCTACAGTGCATCGCATGAGGTGCATTGACGGCACCAACCCCTTACGGAAAGGCAACAAATGAGCTCTTTGTATAAAAGTAAAGTGCTGTTGATAGTGACCTAAATTTCACAAAGAATCCTTATTACTTAGTGTTGATTTTTTTCTATTCATTTGCATAACAAATTATTGTTCCGTGATAAAACAGTATTACACGTTTTATTTTCGCTTTCTTAAAGAAGAAATAAAAAGGTGTATCAAGTTCCAGTGTGAGAATTGCACCTTTTGTAAACAGGTATACAGTAAACAAACCCCTCTACGTTTAGCTAAATATCTTTTCTCTATTAACTTCTCCAAAAATACTTTTATTCTTACAATCACTTCTGTCATGACTAATTCTCATTTTGATAAAAATATTGTTTCGTATAAATTATGGTTTTAGATAAAACGAATATTGCAAATTTATACGTAAATGTAACCATTACATGTCACTGTCTAGTAAACTAATAGGTCTAGTAAACTAATAGGAAATGTAGTTAGTTTTCTATTTTTTTCGCCCGGTTTAAATAATAACTATAATTCCTCTTCGTCTCTACATTTTCCGAACTTGGTTCTGTTATTATTTAGGAGACTAGCATATGCGTTGGAACAACAAAAATGTTTTATCTATCGATTCCTATAAGTGTCCTGTATTCTACATTTGTGAAAAATAAGTAAATGTCTTCCATTGCCTCATATATGTTGTCCACATTCTAATTCAGGTCTGGTTTATTGTTAAAATTCACAGTTTTGACAAAATGAATATAAATATTCTTTCGGTCGTAACAGATCGCTAAAGGTTAAAAAATATTCCCGAAATACTGAAAAAATTCCAACTTCTCTTGCTTCATGCAATAAAAGCCAATGAAAATTAGTGTGACACAACAAAATTACCAAGCACTGATCACATTGGTTCTACATTGACCCAAAAAAGTGCTACTCGAATATACAGATTTTAAATAAAAATCTGTTAAAAGTCTCCAATGTCCTTTTATAACTATATTTCTCTGAGCATACCATGTCGGAGAGATGAAAAGAACCTATGGCCTTAATTAAAAGACATTTTGTAATGTAGTATGCGGGCTTTCCCAATTGACCAAGCTCTTCGTTTCTCTCGTGTTCTGTTCTCAGCAAACTTCCAGCATCCTGGGCTTCTACATTCGATTTCACTTAGATAATGAGATAAGAATTTATTAAAAAATGTAAGCAGTAAGTGGTTAGATTCGTACTAATTGTTGTGAGCAGCGACATTCACCAGAATTTATCGTATTTTTTTCCTAGCAATCTTCCATGATACTTTCTGTGTATATATATACATATATATATAATATATATAATATATATATATATATATATATAATATATTATATATATTATATACTATACACTCACCCCCGATAACACATTCCAGAGAAAAAAAATATTACCGATAGCCTAACGTTAAAATAACTGTCATGAGTATCTTTATATCATAATTGTCTTTGTATCAGTGAATCGTCGCTCTAAAATTTCATTTTTTCAGCGTCTTTTCTTCAGTTACAAATATTTATGTAATATTTAAGAAAAATCGATACTTTCTTTGCTCTTTTATATGGAGGTCTTCGAGTCTACCAAGTAAGGGTCTACGAAAAAAAAATTACCAGTTAACAGAAATTTTCGCTGCTCTAATCATTATGAAAGAACAAAAGGAACTTCATGCTATGCTGAGAAAGAAACAATGAGGAAAAGGAAGAGAGAAGAAAGGTTACCTGGTAGGGAGAGAGAGAGCGAGAGAGAGAGAGAGATAGAGACAGACAGACAGACAGACAGACAGAGATTGTTTCAAAAGTTGTTCGAGTAAACAGTTGTCTTGTCGGCTTCCATTTGGCCAGAAAAGAATGGACTACCCCCTTATCTACTCTTCCCTTATTGCCAGGGAAGACTTGACTGTTAAAAAGGCTCCGAGGGATCGCAGCTTCGGCCGCGTCTCACATATAAACGGTTTCCAGATAACGTAAATTCGGTGCTACTTTGGTTTCTTATGTTCGCGTTACCTACTCCGAGGTGCTAGTACTAAACATGGCTGAAACTCCATCGGACGCCGTGTTTAGTACTAATCGTTTATAAAATATAATCCCACACACACAGAAATGGGTTTGTGTGTAATACTTTGATCCCGATGGGCTAGTACTAAACACGGCGTCCCAAGGAGCTTTCCTCCAAGTTTAGTACTAGCACCTATATCATTTTATAGGAGTACGTGACGCGTAGATAAGAAGCCAAAGTGGCACCGTAAATTCTATAATCATGTACGTGAGGTTGACGCTTTGCAAAACGACTTATGCGTATGGATGTATGTAAGTTATTATGCTAACAGTGATTAACTGATAACTTTCTGAACTGGTATACGTTTGCAAGTAGTATACACATATTTCCCTTTTCTCTTCACTGTTGCTTTAGCATTTGTCATGTGTATATGCTTCATTGGTATTATTTTAATGTTAATATTGTTTCACAACTCAATACTATCAGTCAGCTTTAGGTAAATACCAACGGTGGTCATCCAGGCATCTCAATATTCGATTTATTGCAACAGTATCGCACTCTTTCTCTTTAATTCACTTGCAATAACGTTTTTCTACCATGCATAGTTTTTTTTTTTTTTCCATCCGCATTGACTCCAGGTTTACCTACATCACTTTACCTAACCTGTGTCTGTATGTGCATGAAAATTAATTAAGGGCGAACGCACGCAAACAAAAAGTTTAGTACACCCGAGATGTTTAGTGCCATCAACAGGGTCAACACAATCTATTTTAATTAAATACGTTAGGTTTGCAAATCTAAAGGAGAGCGATGCCATGTCCCTTACACGAGAGATAGTTAATTAAAAAGTCTATTTTTCTTCACAGCGTCATATAGCGCGAACGAAGTTCCGTAGTGGCTTATACTTTCAATATCTAAATCCTCTGTAGGTTTGGATTTGCCACACCTGTTTCATACAAACGAAATATCGAAAACAGCTGACTGTCAAAAATGAGATCCGTGTTTCCCTTACAGAAACCTCTCTGCAAATTTCACATCCCTATTTCGAGACAAGCAACAACAACCTCCCACGTGGAAATAACTTTGGACAACTTGCAGTTTTCTTTTCTTGAATCTACAAAATGTTTGCGTTTTTTACTTATTCATGAAATGCTCATTAATTTTTGCATGGAAAATAGTGAGAAACATGTCCCGTAAGGACCGTTTAATTAGAGAGTAAATGCTGTTTTAATGTGATTATATGTATTTTCTGGGAATGGGGTCAATAGCTTTCACAAGATTCTTAAAGGCGTCTGTTACTTACAAAGAGTTAAGAACCATTTGGTTTTCAATTTAACTCCCAAACACAAAATACCTCGACTTGAGTTATCATACGAAAAATTCGGGTATCCATCCCCCCCAAAAAAAATGGAATCCATTGGTAAAAACCGGTAAGTTGGCTAACAAAACATTGCAATTTTGTCACTGTCTTATGATGGGGAGATAATCGTTTTAAAAGTCTGTTGGTATTAGAATTAATTCACCTCAGGTTCTTTTCTCTTATCTTTTTTTTTTCTTCTTTTTTTGCTCTATCACAGTCCTCCAAAAGTGAAGCCCTTCTGCAGGAAAACTTCAACATCAGGAGCTCAAGTACACTGAGGGTATTTAAGAATAAATGAACAGCTGTGCAATGTGGAAATAAGTAGACGTAGTAAAAAGAAAAAAAAGTTTAGGATAGGTGAAATAGTGGAGCAGGGTGTTTTGTGCTGATGGACAGTGTAATAATTTGAAAGTGTACTTTTCTGGATAGAGAGAAAAGGGTTTTAGAATGAAAGGCCTTCATTTCCAAGAAGAACATTCCGACTCCCTCTTGTTCGCTAAAATGTATCAATTTAAACACCGAAGGCACCAAAAGATCTTGCGTACCCTACGTTTCTCTCACTTTATGTGTAACGTAATGTAAAATGTTTGTAACGTTTCATGACTGATTTGGTACGCACATCAGTATATGTAAGTGTTTACATAATAAAAATATGAATGTTAGTCTCCATATATATAAAAGACTAAAACTAAAGAGTTTCAACCAGATTGCTTGCAGGAATGTGATCAGACTAGAGACGCTAAAGATGACATATACAATAAAGTAGGCTAGATAACATGCCGTCACCTGTAGTCATTCATTTGTTTATAAACTCTAGTCCAAGCTCCCTGCTTGAGACAACTACCGCGACCTATAATTCAAACGGCCTACGTGATCTGTAGTGTGTCTCATTTTGATTGTATGTTCATATGTTCGAGCTACTGTCTGTTCCTTTATGACTGGTAACGGAGATGGTAGTGGAAGCAGAATAGAGTTAGCTTTCGTCATTAGAAGACCTGTATCTCTTTACCTAAGCTTTATCATGTAGAGAGAATAGAATTAGCCATCATCATTGGCAGAAGCGATCAAGCTATCGTCATTAGAAGACTTGTACAATCATACCTGATCTTCACCATGTAAATTCAGAGAATATAAGTATTTTTGTACTTCGTGGTTTCTACTAGATCCTCACCTAATCACCGAATCATCATGAGTTTAACACATCGTCATCCTAACCAAAGAAGATAATACCGACTTCGTAAGTGATCTACAAACCCCAAGACACTCCATTGAATATGGAAGTGCAATACCAACCGACTTAGCGTAAGATTATCGCAAGTCTAACATTACCTCCTCATAGGGCGCCTTATTATACAAGGTAAACAGCCCTAAAAGTGGTGGCAGTGGACAGAAGAACTCTACAACTTCTCCGAAGAAAACCAGAATAATGAAGTATCATATAAGAACTCTTCGACGACGACGAAAGCAACAGATTCTTCAAGCAACTTAGTCCTCATCGTTTTAGTGAATAACTTCAAGAAACAAACCCGACGTGTCCTTTTTTCCTACGGCAAACGCAAGCTTCGTCTCTCATTAGAATCATTCAGAAAACATCGTTGTGAGCATTTCCGGCACTTCAGAAACAAACGAACGTGTCTCCAGCATCGGATCTTCAAGGGTCGAATCATCGAAACAACGCGCACGGGAAAACTCAAGCCAAACCAGGTCATCCGCTAAAGAGGAGGGCCAAGGGCACATCGTTATCGGAACACCGTGACTTCCCACAAAAG
>NC_087210.1:9307371-9321809 GCF_015104395.2 Macrobrachium nipponense | reverse complement strand
ACAAATCATCCTCTCACACATACACACAAACACACACACACACACACACACTAACGCATTTTGTACGGTTGCCTTTTCCATTTAGGTTTAAGACCGGGTACCTTTAACCCTCATTTCCACGGCCCAATTAATTTAACTATCAAGAACTTAATTCACTGAAGGACTGTTATACAATAATGTCAGTTATCTAAGACTAGGAAGGATGGCCAACATATCGACAGCCGTTTCAAAAGATGATAATTGAGAACACGTGTTCTACCTAATTTTGTGAGTTTTAAAAATCTGGATACACTTAGATATCGTTTTTTCGATAGCAACGTGTATCGCAAAGCTATATTTTCCAACCACTGCTCAACATTCAAGATAAATTTCTGAAAAGTGTTGAGAGAAAGAAAATCCTCTTTGAAACAGGGCCTTAGTAGATTGCGACTTCGGTAGAGTGAAATAGAAATCGCAGATACTTATGACAGTCACTTATATAATCTTACGCAAGTTCTTCTAAGGATGCATTGGTCTACTAAAAATAAAATGGTTTGCATAAATTGCATACTTACGGAGCTTCAAGACTGAACATATCAGTAAATGAATCGTATTCACCAACCAATGCATAATTATATTTGCCTGTCTTTACATGAATCCCTTGCATTCGCAATATAGGTCCTTATGAAACACTTTACCGCCTGATGGCTCATCCTAATATCCAAGATGTCACATCAAGGGGAAATTTGATAGCTCAGAGATACAATCATTAATTGCCGAGGAATTCGATTAAATACTGCTTTCTGCTTCAGTAATATGATTTACATCGTTTCGTTAGGAGACTCATTTAAACAGGTTTTATTCCTTTCGAGAAAAACTGCTTAGCAATGTTCTTTCCTACATCAAGTACGATCCTTCAAAACATTTCAAATAACACTGAACACATTCAAAAGGTTTACGCATCTTGGTTTACTACATCTTTGTAATTACATTTTTTTTCTATTTCCATAAATCAATAACTTACAGCCCTCCAATCATTTATTCTTACTGCCAACATTAATTGTAATGCCAAGTTCAATACTATCTGTTATTTATAGTCCACAGCTAATTGCGCAGGAGTTGTTATTACATTATTGTACTTATCGCATTATCTGTTTGTTCTTACTTATTCACGAGCTACTGTTCCTGATACCAAGGACTCGTCTCAATCTTAAATGTATATTAGTACAGAGAATCATTCGTTCACATGCACAAAATCGATAAAATGCAACGACAAGCTTGCTTGAAAATCTTGACTTTCGAGCTTCTCAAGGTCTCCGACTGAAATAAAGTGGCTGTTATCCGCCTACAATTTTAACCGGATTCTTTCAAAACAGCGACAGAGGCCACGCCATATCTTACTTCTAAACAATATACCTGTTGATTGTAGAAACATTAATTACATTTTGCAAAGATGATTTCATCACGAATAATATATATATATATATTATATATATATATATATATATATATATATATATATATATATATAATATATATATGTATATATATATATATATATATATATATATATATATATATATATATATATACATATATGTATATATATATATATATATATATATATATATATATATATATATATATATATATATATATATATATATATAGTTTAAAAAAAATATTTTATTAAAATGTACTGAAAAGTGAACAAGAATTTTTTTTGAGACACCAGGAGTTTCTTACAATTAATCATGTCTACAAAAAGCGTGGCGCCGCCAAACATGGAAGGAATTGCGACAAGAAACGAAATACATATTTTTTATCTCTTGCGGCATTCATTAAATATTTGGCGCTCATGCCTTTATTTCTTTAGACATGGTTGATTGTAAAAAAAACTTGGAGTCTCCAAAAACTTATTTTTCACTTTTTAGTGTATTTTAATAAGAGTTTTTTTTTTGCGTTTTTATATCTTTTTTTTTAAATCTTGCTGTCTCCAAAAACTTATTTTTCACTTTTCAGTACATTTTAATAAAAGTTTTTTTTTTTATTTATTTTATTTTTTTTTACTTTACACTTTCTAGTTTTGACGGAAACTGTAACCGATTTATAACTGTAGCTAACGAAAATGATATCCTGTCAAGCCAAAGGCTATTTACCGAGTCAAAGAACTTGTGAAAAATCCGAAGATACAAATCCTCAGATACTGGGAGAGGTCACTGCAGGGTCACTAGAGGTCACTGCTGACCTACTGATCATGTAATGTTGTATTGCCTCCGAAATTGAGTAACCATGCAACATTTCAAGTTCATCGGACGAAGGGTTGAGGTCGAAAACCTGAGATACTGGGAGAGGTCACTGAAGGGTCACTAATAGGTCACTTTTACCATGTTAGGTTGTATTGTCCCCGAGATTGAGTAACCAGGCAAACTTTCTCAGGTCGAAAACGGAGATTACAAGATTTGACCAAGACAAACAAACAAACATACACAAAAGCAAGCTAAATAAAAGCTTAAAAAATATTCTGTGATATATAAAGGAACGTAAACTACTCGTTCTATATTTCCTTGTCCTCGACCAAAAATTGTATGATAAATTATTCCGTCTCCGACCTCCGGCTGCTATTTATCATCTCTCTCTCTCTCTCTCTCTCTCTCTCTCTCTCTCTCTCTCTCTCTCTCTCTCTGATGTGTTCTGGAATGAATGACAAACTGTCTGAGAGACCAGAGCACGAAGAAACAAATGAGGGCAGTAGTTTTCCCTTAAGCCAACACCTGATAATAAACTACAGTTCTCAGCAAAAAAAATAAATAAATAAATAAAATAGATAAATAAGAAAAAAAAACATAAAGCTTATATTCAAGCTCTCAATAAATGTTTAGTTAAGGTGGAGAGAAAGGAAGTGTAGGGTTGTTTTCACTTTGTCTTCCCATCTATAAACTTCATGGTCCAATCATACAATGTGTTCCTAATAACATACTAATTTGTTTGTCATAATATAAAAAATGTTTCCTGAATTTCTGCGTCATCACTTTAACAATGTTCACGGAGAATGAAATTGTGTGGAAATTGGTAAGGAGAGAGAGAGAGAGAGAGAGAGAGCACTGGAATGGACATGACTATTTAAAATAGCCGATAATTATGTATAAGGGTAACTTGTTAATAACGAAGTATATTGAAATAATTAAGCATAAATTTATCAATGCAAACTGGTATTTTCGTTTGAACAATGGATTTCATAAAATATTTTGTGAATATATTGTGCAAATATAAAAGTATTTAGAAAAGTAGCTGTTTCTTTTGTTATGTATGGAATTTCTTTGAATGAACAGATAAACATAATGTACCAAGGCTTAAGTAATTATCAACACTATCAATACTTGATGATAAAGAAGAGAAATATCAGAGGTAAATTGTGCAAAGCCTTCAATGCTGTCCATTTGAGTCCGACGGAATATCTAAATTTAATACAATTTAGATATAATATTACTATGAGCATTCCCACAGCGGCTATTGACTAGAAATTCAAGATTCCAAAGACTATGGGGGTCACGTCGAGAGGTAAGAGATCATAAGAAATACATAAAGAAGAGATCGGTTATTAGGAAAGAAAAAAGTTAACAAACTCATAAATCAATATATAAAAATGTGAGCAACTGGAACTTTTAAAGTTCAAATAGCACGACATTCTCAAGGAGGCTGTTCCAGTCCAACGGAGTGAGAAATAAAGAAAAGAAACCTTTGTATTTGAGAAGTTCGACACCGGGCCACATTGACTGCATATTGGTGTTGCTGTTCAGCGAATTTGGTCACTCTCAGCAGATAAAGAGGATCACGGGTCAATTGTGAATATGGAAGATCTTTTATAAAACACAAGATGAAAAATTTACGAACAAGAGGCCATCCGTCGATGGTCCAAGTCCTCAATGCAAATGTCGGGAAACGGGGACCTACCTCAACGAACCACTCTTTCTACAAGAGATAAATCTCTAACATTCGAGTAAAGAAAAGACAAATGATCTAAAACAGATTGCATTGATTTTATCACTGTTATAGATATAAGAAGCTTGACGTAAAATACCTAACTTACGTGTGGCATTTGCTGACACTTTCATTGGATATTTCTCCAAAGTAAGGTGTGAACCAAAAGTTACACGAGTATAGTGAAAGCTTCAGACCCAATCAGCAGAGTCCTGTCCATCTAAAGGGAAGGAGAGAATGGAAATAGCAGAACGAACGAAGAAAGAAAAATCTCTCATTTCGTTATTATTCAACTCCTTTAAAGTTGGTGCTAATTCTTTTATAACATTCATCCCGTTTATTCTGGAAAAATAAGAAAACGATTGAATAACTTAAACAGCAAATGCTTACATATCAGCTGCTGAAAAATACACAGCAGAGATGCAGTGAACTCACAACATCTGAATTTCCTAAGATTTAAATATATTTCTTATTTCTGTTTCCACGTAGGTTTCCTGTGAAATCAGATCCAGTGAGTGTGACATGGATATTTCATATTTACAAAATTATGAATTTTTATCATATTTTCCTCATTTCTCATAAAAAAAATCCAAAATAGATCAATTCTACTTTAGGACTTTACAATCACTGAGCATGAAAATGGTAAGTCAAATAAGAAAAAATTTCAGCCAGCCGTCTTACTCTGACATTCTCTCCCTGCATATAGACAGATAGATAGACACGCAGATAAATAGATATTGTCGTGTGTTTCAGTCTTTTAACGGAAATTATTATATGTGACTGATATTGCTGCACAGGCACACAGTAAAATCAAATTGCACATTACAGGCAATTTCCTGATCTAAATGACGATACAGAAACAAATTTTTTGAACGAAGTGAAGTCACATGGCAAGATTTCTGACAATTATTATATACCTTCGCATTTGACTATTACCATTAGAAAATTAGAATTATGCTTCTCATAAGAGAAGAACATTCTCCTCTCTCTCTCTCTCTCTCTCTCTCTCTCTCTCTCTCTCTCTCTCTCTCTCTCTCTCTCTCTCTCTCTCAATGAAGATGCAGTTACCGTGAAGTCCCACAACAAATGCTTCGTACCTGCATGAGCAATCAGATATCGGAAATGAGTTTAACTTAATTAACTCACCCTTCACTCCATACCCATTACTCTTATGCATCGTCCATAATTACAGAAGCTCAGAGAGGAAAGAAGGCCTTAAAGAATTACAGGAGGAGGAATTGTACGTAGTTGAGAATGGAAACACTTATTAATAACTGTTTGTTTCCCTACAAGTCTATCGTAGTATACATTGTCCGCACACACACACCCATCTATAAACCCGTACACACATGTATAGTAGCATATGTGTGTATATATATATACATACATATATACATATATATATATAGTATATATATATATATATAAATATATATATATATATAATATATATATATATATATATATGTGTGTGTGTGTGTGTGTGTGTGTGTGTGTGTGTGTGTGTGTGTGTGTGTGTGTGTGTGTGTGTGTGTGTGGGTGTGCTACAAATGTTGTTTGATATCCAATTTTCTCTACTTCAGAAATATACGTATATACATGCATGTGTACCGAAGGGGATTTATACATTTACATACATAGATTATTTACGAGGTATCAGCATATTGGATATTAAACGAATTTTGTAGCTTAATGCTTGCATATAAATCACAATGATGTGAAAAAAAATCATTCATATATATATATATATATTATATATATATATATATATATATATATATACATATATATATATATAATATATATAGTATATATATATATATATATATATATATATATATATATCTATATATATATATATATATATATATATATATATATATATATATATATATGAATGATTTTTTTTTTCACATCATTGTTGATTTATATGCAAGCATTAAGCTACAAAATTCGTTTAATATCCAATATGCTGATACCTCGGAAATAATATATGTATGTAAATATAGATAGATAGATAGATAGATAGATAGATAGATAGATAGATAGATAGATAATGAATGGATGGATATAGATAGATACATATCAATATACAGTATACACGTGCTTGCGTATGGTGTGTCGGCTTGTATGTTTATATATTTAGGAAAAAAATATAGATTTAGTTCTCAAGCGTATTCAAATAATATTTTGCCGGTGACATTTTAGCACGGTAGATCATGTATCAAGAATAGCATTTTAAAGTATACGTAACATTGGGGTATTATACGGTGTTAAAATAAAAACACATATCGTACAAAACTTCGGGAATACAATACACATCTAACGCTTTTGAAAACTATGACAGAAAAGAATTACCTTTGGCGTCCTGTGATAAAGTTCTAAAAGTTATCAAGTGATAAGTCGGACGCTTATAGAAATGGTTATCACCACTCAAAATATTACTAAAAACTCGTAACGTTTAAACCCTTGCGGTTTCCTTTTTATATCGTCCGCCTGAATGTAAGATATTTCCATGAAAGAAAATCCAATTTGTGCTTGGTGGTTCTCCCTTATTTCTTATTTGCATCTAAAATAGTTCGGGCTTTCTTATACTTTATGTTGATTGAGAACACTCCAATTCTTTTATATCAGTCTCATCTTTTGAAGACTCTCTCTCTCTCTCTCTCTCTCTCTCTCTCTCTCTCTCTCCTTGAAATATATACATGTAAATGTATGTATTACTTTCTGCAAGCTTGACATTTTTTTCCCAGAACTCTGAATCACAGCAAAAGTAAATTATCGTAAAAAGTATTTGCTTATTAAGATGAATTTGCAAATTTTTTTAGCATCATGATTAAATGCAATGGCTCAATCTTAGCTGAGATAATAGCTATATGTTCACGGTGATTAACCAAAGATATTATTTGGATTCACGATAAGGCACTGTATTAAGAGTCCATTTCTACATTCTAAACCTGGCCAGGACCAACATCTAACTACGCGAATCTAACCTATCATCTGCGTAGGTGAACAGTGGCAATATGCATCTATTTAACAAAACATGCTCAGCGTTAATTTGGCGAGAATGATATTAACGACAGACAAACAGCATGAGTCCGTTCAGTCCTGTGTTAGCAAACTTATAAAGAGAGTATTTCGAAACAGTAATTATAAACCCATCAAACCTGCAGATATGATTTGGCTTCGTTACATAAACGACATCTTAACATACTAAAAAAGCGAGTGGGGTGATTTTGATGTCTTTCTACTAAAATTAAAGTCCTTGGTCCCGAGCATAAAATCTAAAGTAGAATGGTAAAACAATAGCAAATCCCCTTTTAAGATGTCTTAATCATCAGAACTAATAACAACTAAAAATTCACTGTCTTCAGGTAAGGAACATTCTATCTTTCATACATACATTTTTACAGCTATCATGACATTTTCAGTTAAAATCGGCATAGCAAGTAACTAATTTCTTAGAGCCCTGAGAATTTGCTCCCCAGATTTTCTTAACAAAGAACTTGAAACAATCAGAAATCACCTCATCTTGTTGAAATAACCCAAGCACATAATAGAAAAAATCCATACATAAAGCAAAGAGCATTTTTATAAACCCACAGAAAACAAAGAAAAGGAAAAGTTTATAAACAAAATCATAATCTGTCACCTGGATAATTTATGAGAGCTCATACAAACCTTAGACCACCCCCAACCCTTTTGTCTTCACTTATCCGAACACATTAGGGAAATTCTTAATTAACGTTCAGCAGGATACCAGTTTCTAAAGACGTAAGAGTCTATGAAATCCCTGTAGTGATTGTGATAAGTCATACTATGGATTCACACGAAAATCTCTCAACATAGGCGCTCAGTAAGATTTGGACAACATAGTTCAGCAATTTTCCATCATATAAATAACATGAACCATACCATGGATTGGAACTCATCCTGAATTTTATACAAAAGCACCTGTCGATACAGATGTCAGATGGCAGAATCTTCACTGATAAAATAACAAGATAATAGGATTAACCTTTCCAATGGAGCCTGGAACTCTGACCACATAAACAATATCTTCCTTATATAATATATATATATATATATATATATATATATATATATATATTATATATATATATATATAATATATATATAAATAAAGATAAATTGCCACGAATGAAAAATAAACGAAGGAGTCTGCGAGATCTTTCGGCTGAAAAGCCCTTTACTGAAAGCAGCTACTGACAAAAATACGAGAAAGACAATACAAGAAGGTTCGTATAACTGACAGATAGGGATTATAAAAGGATTAGTGCCTAGAATCCGACACACCTGGAAGATAAGAGACCTTCCCAACAAGCATAACAAAGGGTGCAATTAAAGGTTTAAGACAATCATCTCAGATACAATCTCCAGACAATTAAAGGATTATTAGGTGACAGCTATACGGAACCTGGAAGACAAAACCATATTCACAAAAATGACAGACATACATTACAATATAAAAAAAAACTTAATTTTTTTTTAATAACTCTAAGGCAACTGATTTTTATTTAAGTCAGTAATTATATATTTGAGGTCATTCTTAACATGTTACAGATACAAGGGTCTAAAATGAAAAAAGGCCACGACTAAACATTGAAATTACAATGAAAAGTAAGTTGTATTAAAGCAGATTCTAAAAGATTTCGTGATAAGACTCAATCTCTTGACCGTGCAATTACTGAACTGTCAATCCAATTAATTCGGTGGTTGTGTTCACTTAAATGAATAAATAATGCATTAGATTTTTGCCCAGTTTTTACAGAGTATTTATGCTGGCTTAGGCCTTACTTCTAACCGCCCTTGCTCGACTGTCCGAGGTAGAATGAGGACAATCCATACATGGAATTTTATATATTATGTTGTTGCTTTCTCTGGGGCCATTTTTTATTAACAAATTCTTTTTAGTGTGTTATTATTGGGAAGAAAACAAGGTTGACATTAAAAGCTTTTACATGGTTTAATGGTTTCAAATCCGTTAAAATAAGGCAAACTGAGAATGTTCTTAGAATTTTCTTTCTGTGTGTTGTTTTTCAGTATAAAACTTTTTGTGGGCTTTATTATAACAAATGTCTAATATATGTGAAGGATAGCATAAATCTATTTTTCTTATTTTTCTTAGTATTCAATTTCTTGCATCCAAATATTGTGGACTGACAATTCGCAATGCTCGTAAAAACATAGAGGAAAAAATTGATATTTTTATATTAAGATGGTGGCCGGCCTGAGAAGAAATGAACATAAGTTAAGTTATTAGTCGGTTTCCTATAAATACTGAATTTACATTGAAATGTGGTTCTCTATGTATCAAAACGTCTAAGAAAGGGAGGCAATTGTCTTTTTCTAATTCTAGAGTAAACTAATCGATGGTACCTGGTTATTTAATTAAGAGAGTAAATCTTTTACATCAATACCGACAGGAAGAACAGCTAAACAATCATCAACGCCGTCTAAGAAGATATGACAATCACCCATTCAATGAATTTAGTGCCATGATGTTGAAACAGCACATAGCAGCCGCCAAGCAAGAAGAGAAAGAAAAATTTCAAGGAACTGGAAAGAACAAGGATCTCTTTCAATCATTCTATCCCGGCTGATTGGAGGACTCGCTGCGACGGGAAATTTACGAAAAACTACGTAGGACTACAGATGCCCTGAAAAGGAAACTCGACAGAAACTAAAAAATCTTATTGATAGCAGTGATTGGACTAATTGTGCACGTCAAGATTGTGGTTGTTAACTTATCTAGTAACAAACAAATAAGTGAAAATGTTGTGAGTGCGCTTGATATGGTTTATCTTTTCTTTGTAACAAGTAGACCTTATGCTTTAATGATTGGGTCATCCCTAAGTAAATTTGAAAAATATTGTGATCTTCCTCAAAATCATGTCGACATGATTAAAGGTATTGTTTACGGAGCTGCCAATGTTAAGCATGAAAGTAACTTCCTGCTCGCTATAAGAAAAGTTTGACCGATCTTAAAAAGGACAATACTATCCACATCACAAAAGCTTGATAAGTCAAAATAGTATAGTAATTTTTAGATAAAGCTGACTACATATCACGTATGCAAGCCCTACTGGATGATGATGTGACTTATAAAAAACTAACAAAAAATCCTCTTGATCAAGTCATAAAAAACTTCAATAGCATAGTGAAAAAGTATACTCCTTAAAGATAAAAACAAAAAGAACTACTAGGCAAATTGTCAGTCCAATTCCTTCGCTACCGTTACTTATATGGATTAGTCAAAAAACGCACAAAGAAAAATAACCCTATGGCGGCCTATTATCAGTACTGTTGGTTCAATTTCATATAAACTCTCGAAATATATCACTAAGATCTTGTCCCCGTTAACTTGGAACCATCTCCGATTCTCATATATATAATTCTCTAGATTTAGTGATAAATTATACAAAATTGCTCTTTGCCCTACAGATAGATTCGTTAGTTTTGACGTATGTTCTCTTTTTACTAAAGTCCCCCTATAGACTCTATTTTAGAATATCTTAGCAATGAACTAACTCAGCATGAATTACCTCTACCTATAAGTCACATTATTTCACTCACGAGTTTGTGCATTTTGTGATTGTAAGTTTATATTCAATGGTGAATTTTATCAACAAATTTTTGGCATGGCAATGGGAAATCCTTTATCACCATTGCTCTCAAACCTGTATATGGAATTCTTCGAAAAACGCTACTTACCTAATATCATTCATATTCCTGTAAAGTGGTATCGTTACGTTGATGATTGTTTAGCTGTTCTTCCTGTCGGTATTGATGTAAATGATTTACTCTCTAAATTAAATAACCAGGTTACCATCGATTAAGTTTACTCTAGAATTAGAAAAAGACAAATTGCCCCCCTCCTTTCCCTTAGACGTTTTGATACATAGAGAACCATTTCAATGTAAATTCAGTATTTATAGGAAACCGACTAATAACTTAACTATGTTCATTTCTTCTCAGGCCACCATCTTAATATAAAAATATCAATTTCTTTTTTTCCTCTATGTTTTTTACGAGCATTGCGAATTGTCAGTCCCAACAATATTTGGATCAAGAAATTGAATACATAAGAAAAATAGGGAAAGATTTATGCTATCCTTCACATATATTAGACATTTGTTATAATAAAGCCCACCACAGTTTTATACTGGAAACAACACACAGAAAGAAAAATTCTAAGAACATTCTCAGTTTGCCTTATTTTAACGGATTTGAAACCATTAAACCATTGTTAAAAGCTTTTAATGTCAACCTTGTTTCTTCTATAATAACACACTAAAAAGAATGTTAATCAAAAAATATGGCCCCAGAGAAAGCAACAACATAATTATATAAATTCCATGTATGGATTGTCCCTCATTCTACCATCGGACAGTCGAGCAAGGGCTTAGAAGTAAGGCTAAGCCAGCATAAATACTCTGTAAAAACTGGGCAAAATCTAATGCATTATTTATTCATTTAAGTGAACACAACCACCCCGAATTAATTGGATTGACAGTTTCAGTAATTGCACGGTCAAGAGATGTCGTATCACGAATCTTTTAGAATCTGCTTTAATACAACTTACTTTTCATTGTATTTCAATGTTAGTCGTGGCCTTTTTCATTTAGACCCTTGTATCTGTAACATGTTTAAGAATGACCTCAAATATATAATTATGACTTAAATAAAAATCAGTTGCTTAGAGTTATTAAAAAAATAATTAAAATTTTTTTTTTGTTAAAAGATTGTAATGTATGTCTGTCATTTTTTGTGAATATGGTTTTGTCTTCCAGGTTTCCGTATAGCTGTACTATAATCCTTTAATTGTCTGGAGATGTATCTGAGATGATTGTCTTAACCTTTAATTGCACCCTTTGTTTATGCTTGTTTGGGAAGGTCTCTTATCTTCCAGGTGTGATCGGATTTAGCACTAATCCTTTTATAATCCTATCTGTCAGTTATACGAACCTTCTTGTATTGTCTTTTCTCGTATTTTGTCAGTAGCTGCTTCAGTAAAGGGCTTTCAGCCGAAAGATCTCGCAGACTCCTTCGTTATTTTTCCTTCGTGGCATTTATCTTTATTTATGGATGGTTTATCACGTTCCTAACTTTCGTGATTCTGTTATACATATATATATATATACATCATAATATATATATATATATATATATATATATATATATATATCTGTGTGTATTTATAATAAGACATTTAAGGAAGCTTAGTAACGTAACTTTACTTCCAAAAAATTATTTTCGTATTTCCCTTACAGAAAAAATACCACTTCCATCCATGCAAAATTATCTGTGTGGGTTTTTGTGATTTAAAAACATCGCAAAGACTTCATTTTTCTTTTGCTTATTCAGAGTCGGTCAACCTAAAAGGAAGCTTCCCCCGTGACGTAAGTACTGGCACTAATGAGACAAAGCTGCTTCTTTTTAACATCACAGCAACTCCCAGAAATTTCCCAGCAAGATCGGGAGAAAGGGAGATGTCAAAAAGGTTACCTCAGACCGAGAGAGAGAGAGAGACATAGAGAGAGAGAGAGAGAGAGAAGAGATCAGAAAATAACATAAGTAGCTATAAATTATACGTTTATATCTACTATTTTTTTTTCTTTGCTAACAATGATTTGATCGTTTGGGTTTTATATTATCACAAGAAGAAGAACTAGGGAAAGGTGAATGCAAATACAGAAAAGTACCGATTATCACTTTCTTTTTCTTCCTGATATCAATGTACACTTTCAAGTTCTTGAAAACTTGCCCGGCAACAAGTAATTCATGAAAAATTATACGGAAAGATAAATAAAGTTTTTATAGCTGGAAATTTTCTAACAAAAACTCGTTCACTAGGGACAAGAGAAGTAGAATGAATTAGGATCAAAGAAAGCTAATTTATAACAATCTATGATCTGTTTCTTTTCGGAACTTAATGATAAATTATATTATCTGGTAAATTAAGATGAAACGTTATTGATGCTCATTCTCTGTTTAGCAGGACAGGTGTCATTAAATTCATTTGGGTCTCTTGTGAAGTCGAAGACAAAAATGATATGCTATCTAAAACAAATCTCATTCAGGGCATCAATATCAAACCTTTTCGTGGACCTGGATAACAACCGTCTCTCCAAGATTTACTGTACAAACCCTTGACCGAATATCAAAATATGGAGCATACTAGTAGGATTCTTTTGTATTCATTTTCGTATGCAGTAGAGAAAGTGCCCTTGATCATTCAAAAAGAAACTTAATAGCGTTATAAAATAGCACTAAAAGAGTACTAAATCTCCTCCCTTGCAAGGTCATAACCGAAGCAAATGATTCATTGAATCCTAAATCCCGTAGGGTAAATAGAGACGTCAGTGCATGGTACGTTGTAGGCATTACTCAAGGGCGTCTGATGATTAGTAAAAACAGATAAATGAAGAAACTTTAAGGAGAAGGAGGCAGTGGAGTTGCTGAGATTACGGGATAAGTATAGAGACAAAGAGGTTAAATATATGGTAAACAATCCATGGGCAAGGGTATCGCAAATTAAAGTTACACGAGAGATACCCATGCAATCGGAGCATCTAGGTGGGATATCACTAATCCATAATTCCATTTTCACCACTGTACCAACGCTAGCATTTAATTTTTCCATGTTTCAACCTTTCAACTACTGTACTTGCAACGTCAACAAATACTCTCTCAAACTTACCCTACCTACTTGTTCTAATGCGTCATTTGGCTTCCACTTTCAATACATAATTTATAATACTCCCTCTACCAAGTACAGCGTTCTCTTACGCAAGATATGCTCTACTTGCATCATTAATTACCTAGATCCATCTATCAATTAACCTTTCCTCTAAGACATCTCATCCTCACTGAGTCCTTATTGCTCAACCTCCTCCCTTTTGGAATTGCTTCTCCTCTAATTCTTCTCTCTCTCTCTCTCGTCTCTCTCTCTCTCTCTCTCTCTCTCTCTCTCTCTCTCTCTCTCTCTTGACTATGATATTCAGGTCCTGAGCTCACACGCGTCATCCTCCTTTTTGCCTTGCTATTTTACCTTTCTTTCTCCTCCCCCTGAAGTTCTCATTAATTCATCCTACCTCCCAAAGTTTTATTTCCGCTTTCCTCCTTCTAAAAAACTGCAAATTTTGCTTAGCGAGGAGAGAGAGAGAGAGAGAGAGAGAGAAAGAGAGAGAGAGAGAGAGAGAGAAGTATCTGTATGCATGTATTGCGGAGGAGACGTGGACTATAATTGTAACTATGATTGGGAGTATTTGTACATCTTGATGTTCATTCATAGAACTCTGACAATTGATCGTACACAGTTCAGAAGAGAAATTAATTTTGGTGATTTTCCAATTAATTTTTTCTTTAGAAATCTGGTTCGTATGAGACGGTTCTTTTAGTTTTTTGAGTTGTAAAACGGAGACGCTTAAAATTAGTTTTGATCACTCCGATTC
>NC_087210.1:9279871-9302371 GCF_015104395.2 Macrobrachium nipponense | reverse complement strand
ATATCCATATACAAAATAGCACAATGAATTCTGGGTGATGAATTCAGCATTGACTGGATGCAAACTAAATATGCTGTTCTAAATGAATGTAAGTTCAAGAGTTTCGAAGAAAAACCGATAAATCCTAAACGGCAGTCTTCTGGGTTCAAGCCTAAAATAACTGAATTAGAAAATCTTTGACACTTCACTTACAATTTGGTACATACTGCAGCATTTTACTGATCTACTTTAATATTTTCCAACAGACCATTTCAATGGAATTTCTTCTGAGGAATGTTATGTAAACAAAGCCAGACTTGAGTAGTCAAGCACATTAGTTATAAGTAGCACGCTTATTACGGTTAAAGAAGATAATTTCTATTCTTTTTACCTTTCGGTTCTGACTGTGATTTGATTTAATGCCATTGATTTATTCTTTTCACCTGGGTATATATAAAGGAAAAAAAAATTTAACATAAGTTATAACTTTGATTATTTTGTTGTTATTCTCTCTCCTTGGAAATTTCAGCAGTTTATTCATATACTAGTTTCGTCCCCATTTTTTCAACGAGCAGAATACTTAATGAGAATCATAATTTAATTCAACAGCATTGGCCATAAATAACAACGTCGTCTATATTTTTCTATAGTGTAACAATTCAGCTGCATATTCATAATTTCGTCGCTGTAAATAACCTATGATATTGGCTGCATTTCTCAATGGAATCATAAAAATTCCACGAGGCATCAACTACTAATGGAAAATGCAATCACTTCAGTTACAGCCGGGGAATATTAATGTTTCCATTAAAATGTTTCTCTTATTAATCTTTAATACTCTTGAAATATTACTGACTTGTATTATCACCGAATTTTTCGTCAATTACGAAGATAAAAGAGACAGAATACGCGAAACGAAAACTTGACTAATTCAGCAATGCTTTTCGAAAACTACGATTAGTTACATAGAACAAATCACACGAAAAGCAACGACTGAAATACATTATCTACGTATTGTTTTCAATTCCGAAAATTACTGCCAGTGCCAGTTCAGTTTTTGTCCATTTTACTGATTTGAATATCATCATATTATAAAAACCAGAATCTCATTTCGTTATACTTCTTGACATATCCAATTAGGAAGCCTTTAGTATTGACAATAATACCGAGCGAAATCACAGAATACACGTCATTATGCTAACTACGAGGGAGACAAAGAAATTGAGGAGTGAGGCGAAAAACGGAAAAAGGACGAAAGCACAAAGCCCTTTTTGGAGGACAAAACACTGAAGGCAACAGCACTGAAAGTCTGATTGAAACAAGGTTACTGAAGTGCACATAGAGGAATACATTTTCATCGGTGTTATATGAGGACGTATTTCTACCGTGGCTTCAACCGTCCTATTTCTTGAAATCCTCTTCCAGTCCAACCCCAAGAAAGTAAACTTCTCAGGTTTTAAGGAAGTTAAAGCTGTTTGCATCGCAGGTTTTGCATCACGGGAAATGTATAAGGAAACTGGGTTAGCTTATATTTTCCTGTGAAAATGTGATGCATTTTATTCCTCATCCCTTTTTTTGCAGTATACGAACTTATGCAAGGTAGAAACATAATTGCCAATACATTACAAGTTTTACTTCTATAAATTCGAAACCTATATTTGAATGTATGCACTGGTTGAAGATTTGAGGATTTACATCAACCTGTCTAGAAAATTGCTACTAAGGACGTTTAAGATAATTTTACTCTCCTATTCTAAATGATAATTCGAAATATTTGCCAAATCAATGTGACAGGCGTCTAACATTAAAATACCGGAACGCTCTTCAATACAAAATGCAATAAAATAGGCAAGGTTTCACATCGAAAGACAGTGTATCCCAGACGCTTGAAAAACTGTATGCTAAAAGTTTAATGTAGAGAAAGTGAAAATAAGTGTAGAATTATAAATGAAAATACATAGCCCAAACCAGGTCCTCCAGTAATTGATACTCTGTGAAGCTATGTAGGAAATGGTGCGCACCCGCATTTAAATTGATGCGTTTGTAATGTTTATGGTGGCGCACCGCATAATCATGATTGCCGTGTAATGTTTAACAATTCGTGAATTTTGTAAGTAGTGTTCAGAATCAAAATCCGCCGTAACGAAAGCTTCCGACTCCATCGCCTGAATAATAAAACAGTAATAAATAAATTTATTATGAATCAAGTCCCAAATGAACTAATTATACGGTGGTTTATTTCATGAAAATGTGAGGCTCATCTCTCTCTCTCTCTCTCTCTCTCTCTCTCACCAATATGTATACACGTGCATGTTAAAAACATTAGTCTGTTGTTTCAAGAAGGTTCTCTATCCACGAACACGTTTTGCCTAAGATACAATGGTTTTAGAGTCTCTTTAATAGAGCTGGACGAAATTCATGCGCTCATACTTTTGGAACAGCTTGCTTTGACCCCCCAAAACTGCCAAATTTCCTTCCTTTTGCAAGTAAACAGCCTGCAGCCATGTTTACGAATCTATGCGCATGAGCAGTAATTCCCGGAGGTTTATGGAACCTTATAGTGTAGGGGCACGGTAGCCTGCCGTACCAATAGCCACTTCGTTTTTTAAAACCATAACACGTGTTTAATATCTGAATCATTATTAAACTCCAGAGTAATGAGTGTTTCATGTATCTAGTATACTTAACATTTGAAAAAAAAAAATATATATTTTTATGCAAGATAAAAAGCAAGAGCTGATGATGGATACGTAAAAACTATCAGCAGCTACCCACCGTAATCTGAAGTAGATAATTCAGCTTTAATGAAATATTAACTCGACCCTCCCTTACTGACCCCCAAAGAAAATATGTTTTCCTGCGAGTTATCCAGCGATATGTATTGGTGCCGACATCAAAGAGCGCGATTCATTAGTAAATATAATTTGCAAAATCATGTCATGATTCCGGAGGAGATATTTCGCAAATCTCTTTGATAATTCAGATGGTTTACATCAGCTTTTCAATTGAATCAACGAAGGATCTACTATCCCATTAGGAGAGATAAAAGGAACTTCATGATGGAATAAAAGAGAAAACCAGTGTTAACAAAGTTATCACAGAAATGCTAATTAAGAGTGTAACAAAGAACTTTATTGGCGTTAATATCAGGTAACCTACTGATTGACATAATATTAATAACGATGGAATTTTGTTGCAGTTTATGCATGTAACGCCCATTTCACTCTGGATTCCTGCCTGATGTTCCCAGGTGGACTTTCCTATCTAATAACATATATATGATCTTAGCGGAGTAATACTGGAGGGATAAGAATGAGAAATGTACGTGCCCTGTTGTTTGTGTGTGCCTGTTTGTTTGTAATAACAAGCAATCCAGGAAATTAATGTTATTTAATGAATATACTACCAAAACGGCAGACTTATGTGACCACACTAAGTTCAGGCGAGTAATCATCTTTAATCTATGAAAGTTGGGCAGAGTGTGCTAATCATTTGTGTCTTCCGCTAAATTTTATTCCATGTTAACGTGATAATCAAGAATATTTATAGTTAAAAATGAAATCAATAAAATAATTATTATATTAAGATTATTAGTGTAAAAACCCTAATGATCTAACAGAAAACTCCTACTATAAGGTAAAGAGAACAAATCGTAATTGTGCAACTCAAAATTATGAAAACACAGGAAACGAGGGATAACCGCAGTAGAGACTTAATACAGTATGTAATTAAATCAGTAAACCAAAAAATCACAAGATAATAATCAATTAAAAGGTATAACATAAAAAGCAGAGAAGTAACGCTTCTCCCATCACAGAGTAAAATTTTTTTTCGATTCTAAGATATTCGTTTGCATCCCTGTCTCACACTGGAAGACCTTTTTAACTTGTAATGTTAACCTTTTTGTTGTCCCAGGCCTTAAACTAGCAAGTACGGTTGTCGGGGATCGTATTATGCAGCAACCTACCTAGGTGTTTGAGAATTATCTTCGTGTTTTGGTTATGCATTCGTTTAGATACTCTGCTGCTTTATAGAATGTTTTACAAACAAAGTTCATAGAAAAAAGGCAACCGATCGCTGTTATGGCAAGGAAAAGAGACAATGAGGAAAACTTGGCATACAGGTGCCAATTAATGATTTCTGCCCAACTGAATGAATATTTGTGTGCAAAACGACTTTACAAGTTCATCACGTATTCGCACAATTACATCCCTTTTGACTCCAAACATATAGCTCTCTCTCTCTCTCTCTCTCTCTCTCTCTCTCTCTCTCTCTCTCTCTCTCTCTCTCTCTCTCTCTTGTAAACACACACACGCACAAACAATGGATGGCTCACTCCTGTTCGTTCTGTAACCTTACTGAAATTGTTTCCAGTTTCAGTAAAAAATTTAAAGAGATGAAGCATCATTGTCCAATTAATATCAAAAGGCTAATTCTTCAGTGGCACCTAACGCCATAGAACTATTCAATGATATCTTTTTATTTTATGAATTCATAAATCAAACTCTTAAATATCACTTTCCGAATTAGACAAAATCCACAACTATAATCTGACTGACTGAAACAATGACTAACAGTTGCATCAGCAATTCAGTCAAACTTGTCCGAACGTTTTGTTCAGTCACCAATGATATCATTCTTTCATTCATGATAAATGTCTCAGAATATTACAAAAACCGTGAATGGAAGTTTTTATAGAAAAAGATATGTTATGATGTTATGATTAATCTTATGCCAGTCTATAGTCAGGGGAAATGAGCGTATCCATCTTCCTCCACCAAGAAAGATTGTTGCTTCTATGATGCACTAAATACTCATACAATAGGATCAGGACATTTCATGGATAAAAATACGGAAAATGGTTATGTTATTATTAAGATTATTCAATGTGGGCAATTTTTTATTACAAAGAAACTTAATTGGTATGAAAAAATATAATGTTGATAGGAACTCTAAATTGAAACTGCAATATCAGCAATATTCTTGGTCAGCATTACCTTATTCGAAAATAAACAACTTGCTATAGCATCTGTTACTAATGGCTGACATATTTTGAAATGAACGTCCATAAACATACGAGTTCAAAGAACGCAGTCTCTCTCTACCTCTTTTACTAACAGTGAAACCTTAATTTAATTTCACTAACGAGTGAGTTCTCCATGGTTATCGGAAACAATTAATTATGAAATATTGTTATTATTTCGCAACCCAGAAAGGCGTGGCCCTCCTGATGATACACACCTCATCAAATTATACTTTTTGACGGGAATCTGCGTGAAATTAGTATATGAAAGTAATCTGATGATACCCAAACAACGTTCATTTCGCCAGCTAACGAGTACTTTGTCTAAACTTTTACGGTGAAATAAACCCACATACATTCAACCTTAATGCGAGATTCAGAGGACAGCTATGAGGTACATTCTCTATTATTTCTCTCTCGCCTTCTAACGCCCACGTTTAAGTGGGTACGTTTCCATATTCTTCGTATGCACTAATTTCATACGATTTCCGTAAATAAGTATAAGGTATCATAATCTGGTAAAATCTCATTGAACGTTTTATCCCACTTAAATATGAAAGGGATTATATGATATGCAGCGAGACCTTTATTTTAAGCATTTGAATGAAAAGATGCACATTTTTTTTTCTAGCACAAACGCGTGCTCATACACTTATCAGGGGGTGGTGTTACACCCACACACAAACACACACACACATATTTATATATATATATATATATTATATAATATAATAATATATATATGTATATATGTTATAGTATATAATTATATAGTATATATATATATAAATATATATAAATATAATTATAAATATATACATATACATAATATATCTATATATATATATATATATATATATATATATATATATCTATATATATATATATTATTTAAAATATATAACTTATATATATATATATATATATATATATATATATATATATATATATATATACATATATAAGATATATAATATATATATATATTAATATATATATATATATATATATATATTATATATTATCATATATGTTATATCATATATTTATATATATACTATATATATTATATATTTATATATATATATATATATATATATATATATATATATATATATATATTTCATGAATGAATAGAAATATGGATATTTATGTAAAGGAAGTGGATTGATGTCTGCATTGTGTATTATAGACGCGAAGAGAGCCCAAAGGCAAGTACTAACAATGAAAAATGCAAAGGAAATACAAAACTAATTCTGAAAAAAAACCATTCGACCCCTAATGTAAAACAGAAGTCTGTACTGTACACATAATTCCGCGAATTCATTTTCGTAATAAAGAAAGCATTATCGCAGAACTTATGAGATCCTGGCTATCCTCGTGAGAGACCTTTTGTGTTCTAAAGCCAAAAGTAGGTGGCACTCAAGTTATTACAAAAAATATTATCATGCATCTTTATTATCTGAATAAATTCCTTTTCACTTTTCCTCTTGTATCGGGGTCAGTTACGATTCCAAACAACACACCCACGTATTTACTCATTATCCTATCTTCTCTTGTCTATATAGAGACACACACACACACACACACACACACACACACACACACATATATATATATATATATATATATATATATATATATATATATATATATATATATATATATATATATATATATATATACATTGTTTATATTATATATACTATATATATATATATATATATATATATATATATATATATATATATATATATATATATATATATATATATATGTATCTATTTATGCACAGATCCTCAAGCATCACTGTCACTTTTTCAAAACGAGTCATGTTAACATAAAGAATAGCTTCCAAACCTACCTACCGCTACTTATTTTAATGCCAAGCATGAAATGTAATTTCGATATCATATTAGTTTTTATTTTCCTAAGACTTTCTTGCTACTCTGGCACTCCTGGGCACATTGTTTAGTGCAAGATTTAAAGGCATGTTTAGAAAAATATGATTCTTTCCTCCATGCTCAGATATCGTGTACAAAATGACAACAGAAAAGGCTGGTAAATTCAAATACTCGTATTCATACTCAAAGGATTTGGAGCGATGCTTGAAGGCAATTGTTTAATATGCATTTAAAGAATGATAAAATAACAATAATACGTTTGTTTGGTCAATATTCTGATTCTTGTTACCATTCTTAAAGCCTAATTTTTCCTTGTATTGATGATTCGATAATCTTTACCATATTCGAAATTAAGCTGTACTAAAAACGATGTTTAAATGAAATTGCTTGTTACCAAATGAGTAGTTTTAAGACATAGGTAGGCCACAACCTAGGCCACCAATCTGCATTAATATGTTAATACCAATCTAACCTTGTCACTGGAGTTGAGGTGAAACCTATGGCAGCTCAGTCCACGTCCAAGTCGGGATAATTAGGGAGAGGAGTTGTCAGGAAGGGATGATCCGTCCATAAAACATCTGCAAAAACTAATTATTGAATGAGCCGTTAAAGATAGAAATGGCTTCAGTAGGACATTAGAAACAGCGACCCCTACTAGTGATCAAAGGGGGGTGTGGGGTAAGGGAGAAAAACAGAAAGCAATCTTTCACGAGACTAATTAAAAACAAAAGAGAATTACAGAAGGGAAAGTAGGGTGGGGGGTGGGGGATGCGGATTACTGCTAACAAAACGGGTATTTCACACTAGTGTTCTTAATTGATGGTCATTAATTTTTTTGTTAAGTCGTACATGTTATCAGTTTTTCAATGTGAAGAGTTATTTATTGGTTGTAAGGAAACCAAAAGGAAAGTTTCTACTACAATATCCTGTTTATTTTAGTTTTCTGAAAAGAAAACTATTGTGCCATCTTTGTCTGTCCGTCCGCACTTTTTTCTGTCCGCACTTTGCACTTCTTCTGTCGGCCCGGAAATCTTAAAAACTACAGAAGCTAGAGGGCTGCAAATTGGTAAGTCGATCATTCACCCTCCTATCATCAAACATACCTAACTGCAGCCCTCAAGCCCTAGAGTTTTTATTTTATCTACAGTTAAACGTAGCCACAAGTGTGCATCTGGCAACGGTATAATCAAGACCACCACCAGACACCACCGGGCCTTGGTTAAAGTTTCATGGGCTGTAGGTCATACAGCATTATACCGAGACCAGCGAACGATAGATAGATCCATTTTCGGTGTCCTTGATTATACGATGTATAAACAACTGTATTGTTCCTTCTGGTTTGCAAAGTCTGATGTGTAGTGACTCGTATAATAAGAGAAATGAATATTCAAATCAGGGTTAATAGGCTCTCATGTTCCAAAACTGGGTATTAAAAAGGAATCAAAGGTAACATAATTGATCGAATTAAAGCATTTGCATAAAGACTTCAAGAATCTACATAGAGTTAAAGGCAGGAGCTTGAGATAAATTCCTGAGTGGTGATCAACATTGGTTATTTCAGATTCAATTGTCGCTAAGTTTCGCTTAGGAATCTTTCACATAAGGGAGAAGGGTGCCCTTATTAAAAAAGACCCACAGAGTATGCTTCCCATCAAGAATATTTTCACATATGTCATATTTTCCATTGTCACCACCAGCTGCACATTTATGAAACAAATCCTTACCACTAAATAACGCTAAAATAAACGCATCACTCACGTTGCGCAAAAACTGTACACTGTTCGGCAATTCAATTTTAAGCAAAATAGATATTTTTATTATAAATCAACCTACACTGTTTATCTGATCCTAGTTGTTGTCTATAGTGTTATTCGTACAATTTTATCCAGTTAATTTTTCTAGCTTTTGTATGACCCTATTTATCAAAAGCGAAAAGAACGTCATTAGAGAGAGAGAGAGAGAGAGAGAGAGAGAGAGAGAGAGAGAGAGAGAGAGAGAGAGAGAGAGAGAGAGAGAGAAAATATTTCTCTATAGGGTGGTGTCTGGTGGTTAGCGATAAGATGAAAACTTCGAGAACTTATCAACGGTCGAGTCAATTTGGGCAAACTTATTCCTGTCGACAGGAAAAATTTCTGAGAGAGTGGGGGGAAAAATCCATAGTTTCAAATTTAAGTTTGGCTCAATGGGATTGAGGCAAGACTTACTGGATCAGAAATGTTACTCTGTGTTCTTTCCCAGTTATTGTCGTTGATTGTGGACTTATTATTTCTTTTAGCGAATTCTGTCACTTCAGGCCTTGGTTAAAAAAAATAAAAATTCAAAGTTGCCACACATTATCCTCTAAACACTGAATCCCGTTAAAATTTTGAACTTTAACTCATAACCAAAGTCAATAACTTGACGATACCAACTTTCATTGTCAACCAAAACTAATTAACTATAATCCACAGCTTAGTGGTAATTCTAAACCGTCAGTCCGAAAAGACACTTATTTATTAATTTATTTATATATTTTTTTTGAGAACTCAATCAATGGTAGATTTTATTGGAGCTTTTCTCATTTCATTTCAGAACTGGAATTTACTTATTCTCTAGTCAGTTAAAAATTCTCTCTCTCTCTCTCTCTCTCTCTCTCTCTCTCTCTCTCAACTCAAATGAAAGATTTTTTTAACCAGAATATTCTTATGACAGGAGACATTTTGTCATTCCTAGAAACGACAAAAAACGAGAGAAAAAAAAAATCTTTTCTAAAAAAAAGACTCTACGGGCGATTCACTTCATCAACTAATCAATCAACTGATGTCTTGGCATTGGAAATTCATTGTCAAGGGCAAACTCATCCCCCAACACCCCGACACAAAGAAAAAAAAAGGAGTTCACCCACACTGAGAAAAAAAAAAAAAAAGTTTCACCCTCCCGTTAGAACACCCCTTCAGTCAAGTGATATCCCCGAGGCATACACCAGTAGTCCCCATCTCCTTGCAATCCCCTCTCGAGGTATGCAGTACCCACCATGCAAATTTGCTGAGGCCGTGAAATTCAGTGGCCGCTCTGTCTCCAAGCCAAATATGCTATCCAAGCACAGTTCACATGCATGAAAAAAACATCCTTATACACCCTTATGTTTTAAACAAAGACGAACGCGTCTATTACAAACACGCGCAAATAAAGAAAACACGTCACTTCTGCTATCATGGGGAAAGAAAGAAAAAAAAATTTTTTTTACCTCTTAAACCAATCCCATTTCAATGAAATATTAAAAAAAAACATACACAATATTCCTTAACACTCACCACTCCATAATGGGAACAAAAAGAACTCGGAATTCGCGTAAGACACGGCAGTGATACATGCACGGTTATCTCAGGATGCACTCGACATTACACACTGAATTCATACTGAGTGCTGCATCTGCTCCTAGGCTGACTCCCTGGGAAAAATGCTGAGTTCAATAAAATCCTTCCCACTCCCCTTTGCATAGTTAACAGATTGATATTTCTCATTTTTTTCTCACTTATTAACTGAAAACTAACAATCCCCTCCATATTTAACAATTTTCCACAATCCCACAAAGTTTTTGTCGTTCAAAAACTATCGCTAAGCCATAACCCCTTTATTTTTAACTGGTCACCTATCTCTTCATTGGCATTCCCAGGCATAAAAAAAAAAAAAAACTTTTATACCCCTTTTTCACCGCTTGCCACCAAAACCTGTAATGAGGACATTTCCCCATTATTTATTTGGTAAACGTGTAACTTGAGCGTCAAGGCAAACCACAGACAAACTTCTCTTTCTCTCTCTCTCTCCACCTCTCTCTAGCACTGACACCTCTCTCTCTCTCTCTAACAGGTAACCAAAATGAGAGAGTTGCATTACAAAATAAACATTTATTAAGTAACAAAGATAATGATCCAAGTCTTACTGACTAACTCAAAAACCCCAACAGTAAAATGTCTGACAGTATGCAGTCACCAAAAAGTCTATATCCATCAGGACTCCCTTTCGGTCCCCCCATTGCCAGAACCGTCCAAGCAGCCAGACTATTGCGCACACCTAATAAAAAACCACTTCGGAGAGCACCACGGCATCTTGCCTTCCTTCCAAAGACGCCTCTATCAAAATCCCCCATAGACTTGGGTATCATAGATTTTAACAGGAAGAGGCGCACACGCACATACGAACGCACACTTCATTAGCGCCTCACAATACTAGCTGCATTCAGTTTCACAAAGGCACTTTGAGAAGAGTTCATGACCTGAGTACATTGACTTGTCTAACTAAGCAGTTTTATCTCACGCCATCCACAGAAACTATTCGTCAGCTTTCTCGGGTCGTTGCTTCTCCACATTCCATAGGTCACAGCGAACATATTGGCAATATATTATTAATCAAATATCCCTAGGCCTTTCATATATATATATATATATATATATATATATATATATATATATATATATATATATATATATATATATATATATATATATATATATAATATATATATATATATATATATATATCTATATATATATATATATATATATATATATATATATATATATATATATATATATATATATATATATATATAATATATATATATATATATATATATATATATATATATATATATATATATATATATATATATATATATATATATATATATATATATCATATGCATTATATATATAAAAACACAGAAAGAGAGAACGGATTTTAGGAGATTATTTTTATAAATTATTGTTTCTATTATTTCTTTGACTTTTATTTCTGATATAATATTGTAATTTTTCAAATCTGGAATTAGCCTTTAAAGTAAAAGCTTTTGTTTAAGTATAAGTAACCACAATTGATTTAGGAATGTTAAGAAACTCCTAAGCTCAAATCCGATGTCAAACATCTGAGATTCTATAAGCTATCGTCATGTGTACTTATCTGGCTATAAATATTATGCCCATTTAATTCTTATCTTGAGCTATTGTGGCCAGACTCGACTTGGGAAAAAAGTTCAACAAGAAATCAGTGAGAGTCGTCGATAAGCTATACCTACGGTAGCTGATTTTGTTATTCGATGTTTAATGTAAGTAATGTTTTTTTTTTTTAACAATTTCTTGTTTATAGCATTATCCTGCAGTCAAAGCTTCATATGCTATGTGGAGCACATTCAAAATTTCAATTTTAACTCGGACGTATGAAATACAACAAGGTACTCATTGTGTGATCATCGACTTTCTCAGTGGTTTTCACTCCCAGGTGTCTCTGGAGGTTCCTATTTCCTTCCCGGGTAAAAATTATCTGATCTTTATTTTGGGTGGTTTGAAGGCAAATGGCCAGGCGAGAACCACAGGATTTCTCCTTTTATCACCCAACGGCTGCAGTTGCTGGGGGCCGAGAGGTTCATTATGTGTAAAGCAGATACTACTTCTGGCGGTGGCAGACTAAGTAGACTTCCGCCTTTTGCATAGGTTCCCTGTACCGGCTGCCGTGGAGCGAATCACCAGGTCATGCCTCGAGGAAAGCTTCTGTAGTACTGGGCTTTAGTAGTCAGGTAGTAAGGCCTCGCGTTTACACATATGTAGCCTGCTCTGCCGGCGTGGAATCAGAGGAATTTGTTTCTGGTGATTAGAAATTAATTTCTCGATATAATGTGGTTCGGTTCCCACAATACGCTGTAGGTCCCGTTGCTAGGTAACCAATTGGTTCCTAACCACGTCAAAATATCTAATCCTTCGGGCCAGCCCTAGGAGAGCTGATAACCACCTCAGTGGTCTGGTTAAACTGAGATATACTTAACTTTTTACACATATGTAAAAGTTCAGGAAATACGCACTAAGCTGTATAAAACGATAATAAATGACAACAGATACTGTAATAATGCCTAGATCAGTACCTCATATTACATTTTGCAGAGCTATTATTCCCAAGTATATAAATTTAAGGTAAGTTGTTTCAGTATTCATTGTTAAGGCGGTTACAAACTCCAACAAGTTATTCAGTAATCCTTCATAACTGGGTGAAGTGAGGGAACAAAGAATTATGATCTAATTTTCTTCATGGAAAATTGTCAGTAGCGACAGATAAGTCATAATCAGTTATTTTACGATATCTATGGTTACAGCTACAAGTTATTACAAGTTGTTTTTTATTCATTCACTGATCCTAGCAGTAAATACCCTATCCTCATTATAGAATCTCCGCAGCTCCACCATACAAGCGGATATATGAACTAACTTACAATAAGAAAATAGTTGATTGTATTTATAATTGTACCTTTCTGATAATGATATTCAGCAGACACCATCTCCAAAGTTATATATACTACCGCAATTATTGCGACAATTCTGTAGCTAGTTTGAATAAATATAAGAACACATATTTCTCTTATAGTTTTTCTTTCAATTATCAGTGCTTATATTATATTAACCTTATTTGTTTCATTGCGTTTCTTTTGATATGTATTTTCACAAGATTTCAATAATTATACATGTATTTAACATAATTTGATAGAAATAACTAAACGGCTATCAAATCCCGAACATTTTTCATCCGCAATCCTATTAAAACGAGATATTGGTCACCACATTTTTTGGGGAGAGAGAGAGAGAGAGAGAGAGAGAGAGAGAGAGAGAGAGAGAGAGAGAGAGAGGTAAAATTACATTAGAAACATCCGCAATTCTGATGTTGAGAGAGAAAATATATTTAAATGAATTCAAAATTAAACAAGAAAAAATATGCATAGTCCTTGAAAGCAATGATTGAATATTGATATAAGCAGGAAAGATTAAGATAACAAAATCCTATTAGGTGAATATTTACTAAATCAAATACTGGATCAGAGTAAGCAATGAGATTTCGCAATTCCGTGAAAAAGAACTCATGATTCTTGAAACCATGATATGCATAAATAACAGTCAACTCAGGAAATCATTAGTATTCAGGAATGAAATAAACGTTCATGGAAAAGTTTCGAGTTGAAATTCTACGGCTAAACAAATTACTGTAGACAAAATTAGCCATCATTTATATGAAAGGTGACATTTTATTTGAAATTTTGGGAGATAAACAGATATGATTTAGAAATCAGCTAAATAAATCGATCCACTCGGCTGCTCACATAGTACAACTGCGAGGTTTTCTTCCTGTTACACCTTTCAAACCTTTCACTGTCATTTTCCGTTTCAGCGCTGAATGACCTCATAGGTCCAAGTGCTTGGCCTTTGGCCTAAATTCTATATTCAATTCAGTTTAGTTAATATGACCTTTAATAGATTTTATAAGTAGGAGTATACACAAATGACAATTACATATAATAAAGTCTGATCCTACTGACTTCATAGACCTCTCTGGCCGTTGAAAAGAAAATAACTAACGGTAGGAACTCTCTGTTCTTGTATCTATCTGTCTCTCTGTAATCAAAAGCAAGCCTCGTATGAAGTCTCGAGTATTTGTATATTTCGAAAAAAAGATTTTCGACAATTAATTCAAGGGTTCAGAGTGTTATTTGCTGCCTGGAGTCTATACTATTTATATACAGTTCATATTCCTCGGGCTCCACTCAACGCAATACATGAATTCTTTATGATTCCATAGAATCGTATGGTATGTTGCAATAGATGCTGAAAGTGTTCTCTGGATTGTCTTTTATTTTCCACTTTGTTGGCTTATTTAGGCCAGAGAACACTTTTGAATTAACAATCTCTGTCTAATAAATATTTTCAGTTTACTTCATACTCGATTTTTTGTGTTCCTCATTGTACTACATGTACAAATATGTAATTCAGGTCTCCTCCGGGAGCTCTTCATGACCCTTTTTTCTGAGCTTTCTATCGTTACGGGCCTAGCTTTTTATGATGACCATATGTGTTTTATTTTTGTTGCTCTTCCCACAATTCTTAAAGTTCCCTAAGCTCTGTCTCATCGTATTATCTCCTCCTGAGATGGTACCAGCACGGAATAGCAAACAAAGAGAAGAATGGCTATTAGCAGAGAGAGAGAGAGAGAGAGAGAGAGAGAGAGAGAGAGAGAGAGAGAGAGAGAGAGAGAGAGAGAATAAACTTGTGTCTTCTGTGAAACCTTTTATTCAAAAAATAATCTTTTCTGGATAACCCAATGAGTTGAAAAACGATAAGATATTAGATGATGCTAAACTGCGCATGGCATCCTTCAAAAATTAAATTAGATTCGAACATAAAAGGAGAACTTCGATTATGTTCAAGCACTGAAAACCTTTTCCTTGAGTTAAGTGAATATACATAATTATGTTCCATGTTTTTCATGCCTCTTACGATCATCTCCAATGTGATCATGTCACGGAATTATTCGTTATACCAACAATATTATTAAACAGACTGGATAAAATCTTAACAGAGATGTGCATTTCACGAGTGCAAGTGTTGACAAAAAAAAAAAGGTAAACCTTTTTATTTTTCCTTAACATTTTTTCTTGTGGATACTACTATTTCGAAACTACCGAACTTAGACACAAGTAAGAAAGTGGAAAAAGAACCACAAACAGCGCCTCGCACCTGAGTATTTCTGAACAGTTTCGCCGCGAACGAACAGTTCCTTTTGGCAGGAGGACGATATCTCCAAGTAGTAGCAGAAAGTAAGTTTTCTTTAAACTTTCTCAGTGTGTTGTAAGGAGTCATTTTTTCGGTCACTAGATAAGCCTTCCAACACTCTTTAAGCCTTAGTTTTCAAATATTCACTTAATCTTTGATTAGGCGGGTAACTTGAATTAACTTAATTATCTTTTCCCGCAGAGGTTAAAGGGTGTTTTCTAATATTTAAAAAAAACGTTTCATCAAATTTTCTTAGGTGAGAAGAATTTTATTTGTAAATGGGAAATATTTCTGATGCGGAATACTCAACCACACCAGAATTCAGTTCACCCACGAATTCGTTGCGTGATGTTGATCTTCCCTGGAGTTGAAACACCTCAGTTCCTCTGGAATGCCTCTGCCCTGTTACCATGCCGAAGTCATCTGGCTCTCATTCAAGAGCATTTGAAGGCAAATGACAAAGCGACCACAAGGATTTTTTTCTTTTTCCCTTTTCTCGCCTAGATTCGGTAGACGGTGGAGGAGGTCGAGAGGGACATTGGAAGAAAAGAAGATACTTCCCGGGAGAGATCAATGCATCAACTGGTTTTCGCCGTCCACACACACATACACACAGTTTCCTTTTACGAACTTGATGTAGAAGGAATGATCATGTTGTGCTTCGATGAAATTTTCTATTCTCTATAGAGTACAACTCCTGGAGTGAGGAAAAAGTATTCCCTCTTTTCAAGTTCATCATGTACTCAGGCAATGCGTATACATATGCCACAATCGCACATTTATTTAGAAACGTGTTTTTAATGTCTCTGTGTTCAATAAATTTAATTAGTCTTTAAATGTAAAAAGGATCAGGAACAGAGGGGTCAATTACATGCCTCCACATTTTGCCTATTGAAATGTTTTTTCTTTGAATCTTATTGTCCGGCATAATCTATGTTTTTGCTAAGAATTCACCACAGCAAAATAGTTATAAATATATTTCTAAAGAGACCTTCAATTTTACTTCACTGTGTTAAAACACGTTATGAAAACTCCAGTTTTTATGAAATGATATTAATTCCATATACGTATGTAAGATTATTATATTATATTTTCTCACCACGTGCAGATCTTATTTACAGAAACCTCTCTCTTGGCCTCCGAATTTGGAATATGAATTCTAAATAGGTCAGCTTATTCTGTTAAGGGTAAGGCTCCACTTTTGCGGGGGTGCCCCGATCGTAAAAAATATTTGCCAAAAACTACACTAATCAAGACAGGCTAATGAAATTATCAGGCATTATTAGCACTATAATAACGCATATTCTCTGTGAGTTTTATCATCCTACAGGGAAAATTAATGATTTTATTAAAAAAAATGTGAAAAAAATGCAAAATTCCGGGCCCCTCGTACTGAAGGTTATTTGGTGATTGGTGAGAAACTACAGTCTTGAATAGAAAATTCGGTGTGAGAGAATGTTGGTATATCCTGGAACATGCACAAAAAAAATTATCAAAACAGAATAGTAAATAAGCACGTACCATCAAAAAAAAGAGCAACAACTTCAGGTAAGTTCAGCGAAAGCCCCGGCGAAATCGCAGGCTATACCTAGGAAGAAATATTCAGGAAAAATTCAAATCTCGATTTAGGGACAAAACCTTTTTTGAGAGTTTGTAGTTAATATGTCACTTGATAGCCTAAAACATCTAAAAATTATATTATTTAGGACAATCAAAGAAAAAACCACCCCCACCCTTTTTTTTTTTTTTTTTTTTTTTTTTTTTTTTGGAGGTGTTTTCTTTGATTGTCCTAAATAATATAATTTTTAGATGTTTTAGGCTATCAAGTGACATAATAACTACAAACTCTCAAAAGGTTTTGTCCCTAAATCGAGATTTGAATTTTTCCTGAATATTTCTTCCTAGGTATAGCCTGCGATTTCGCCGGGGCTTTCGCTGAACTTACCTGACGTTGTTGCTCTTTTTTTTTGATGGTACGTGCTTATTTACGTGTTCTATTTGATAATTTTTTTTGTGCATGTTCCAGGTGGATATACCAACATTCTCTCACACCGAATTTCTATTCAAGACTGTAGTTTCTCACCATCACCAAATAACCTTCAGTACGAGGGGCCCGGAAATTTTTGCATTTTTTCACATTTTTTTTAATAAAATCATTAATTTTCCCTGTAGGATGATAAAACTCACAGAGAATATGCGTTATTATAGTGCTAATAATGCCTGATAATTTCATTAGCCTGTCTTGATTAGTGTATTTTTGGCAAATATTTTTTACGATTTTTTACAATCGGGACCCTCCAAAGTGGAGCCTACCCTTAATAACGAAAACATCAGACAAAGAGTTCGTTGGCTTTTATACAGATTAATATACAAAAACAAGTAAAAATTGCGCAGAACTTTATTCGGCATAATCGACTTTTCTGTACAGCGTATAATGCTATTTGAAACTCTCAGCAGCGGCACATGAAACTTTTAGCCACAGACCGGTGGTGGCCCGAGTTGTTGGTACCTATAGCGGTGGCAAACGTACAATCAAGGCTAATCTTAACCTAAATATAACAAAAATTACTGAGGAGTTAAAGGGCTGCGATTTGGTATGTTTGACGATTGAGGGTGGCTGATCAACATAGTAATTTCAGCTCTTTAGCGTCAGTAGTTTTTAAGATCTGGGGACGGACAGACAAATGGTCATCTTAGTAGTTTTATTTTACAGAAAACTCAAAAATGCCTAAATGACAACAAAACACAATCTTTAACTGTGTGTTCATTTCCACTGCTGAGGGAAATGACTCCAATTACGCTGAAGCTGTGTATATTGTACCGGTGCTCAAGAGCGACCTTCCAGTCACCACTAGGCTTATTGTGTGAACAAATTGCAGGAGAGACACAGGCAAGGAACTCAACAGGACCAAAAAGTACTGTCAAGACGTTTTAGAACATTGAACGAACGAACACGAATTTTGAATTCCCTAGTCTAATCAACGCAAGCAATACCTTGACGATTAAAGATACTGGTGATCCTAAAGTTCACAATTTTGGAACAACGATATTCATATTACCGTCCAACTTCAGACGGCTACTTAAAAATAACTAGAGTATTGTTACATCAGAGAGCTAGAATATTCCTAGACGGATCAGAATTGCAAGGAACTATTTCGATGTACTAATGATTTTGTCTGAATGTCCTAAAGCCTATCCCATTGGTAGAAACACTCTCCTTCTCCGACAGTATCTATACAGTAATTTTTTATTCGTTCTCGGATAACAAAACTAATATCTATAAAAATTCAACGAATACATTTACTCCTTCTGTTCCAAAGACAGTCGACATAATTACTCGAACTCTCTTCCTGTTTTAGTTGTGTGGAAGGGGAGACATTCTTTTTCTTGTCCCTCAATTGCCTAAGTGGATTCCAGTCTGGAACTCGAAAACCGTTCCAAATTGGCTGTGAAACTAGACGACCAGAGAATCCAAGATACTGGTTAAAAGTGTTTCTTGATAGAATGAAGATTTAAGGATACACATTCTAGACACAGAAAAATAAATCAAGCAAAAACAAACGAATTGCTTTTGGAGCCGTTTAAAATATGACGCATAACAGGACATACGCTGGAAGTTCATGATCATTAGTGAAGTTTTTATTTCTTCACAAAACATACTCTGAATGTCGACCCATCCTTCTAGTTTAAATACTGTGTGTGTGTGTGTGTGTGTGTGTGTGTGTGTGTGTTAATAGCCGTTCTTCTCTGTGTTTGTTATTCCATGCTGATATGTACCATCTCAGAACTCCCTCTGCTTGGTTAAGAATAGATTGGATTTTAAAGAAATTTTTGCCGTGCACAAACATCATCAGCAATGTTGCACAGTTTGATATGGTTACTCTAAATTAACTGATAACACAAAACGGGAACATTTTACATTTTACAGAAATGACTAAGGTGCGATTGGTGTTTCAAACAGCAACTTGCAATATCTGTACTTCCGATTTGTTCATCTTTTAATTACTGCTCTTACATTAACTTAAAATAGACCAAGAAATGCGAAAATGCTACAGAATTACAATGTGATTGTATTTTTCCATTTATTGTAAGTAATTTATAAAGGTGTGCTACGTTGATTATCTGTCATATTCAGAACAAAACTAAAATCTTATTGGATTTCATGTACGTCACAATAAAACACTACAAATGAATAGAGACCACAAAGCTATGGTTCTATTACTCAAGAGGATTCCAGTAGTTACTTTCAGAAGACTGACAAAGTATTTCTGTACACTAAAAGCTAACGCGTCACTGAATACGAATAAAACATTTTCAAGAAGATAAAAATCAACTGTTTAAAACTTTAAAACTTTCAATATAACTCTTGTGCGGAAATTAATAACACGTATTTTCTTTTCGTTAATTTGCTTTTCTTTTACGATCGATTCTTATTTATTTCTGCATATTGCCGCAAAAATAAAATGACCTTTGGTCTATTATTTCCTACCCATTCCCTAAAGCAGTAATTTCATTATAGCTACTACACCAAGCGCGTTGATGACCCACTATGATGGCTGATGCTCATTATTTACTCGCAAAAAGTAGGTCTCGACTACCTCGTTATTTAGACACGAAATATATATAGACATTAAGCTGCTTCGCTTTACATTAGCCCTGATTACTCTACATCAAGGTAAAGCATTCCTCATTATTCGGTTTTCAGTATCACAGGCTTCAGGGAGAAGTGCTGATGCCTACTAGAATGGAGGGTGTTTATTATTCATGTGCCATTCATAGAGAGAGAGAGAGAGAGAGAGAGAGAGTGTAGGTATTTGAGAAGATAGTTTAAATGACATTGTCATTCAATAGATGATGTGAATGTCCTTCATTACTATAATTTAATGTTAGTGCATTTACTTAATTTCTAAAACCTGGGAGAGGTATGGTTACGAACTACCGAAACACCATATGGCTGCCATGGAATGAATCAATTGGTTTCTTACAAGGGGTCTCTTGCTATTTATTAAGGTTAGGGTTTGAATATAGACTTTGTCATTTTGACAGTATCACTATCCCATAGAATTCATCATATTCTTTCTTTAATGGATACTACAGAATCCATCTTGGTGTCTCTTTAATCGGTTCCTTCGATGAGATGGAAAATCAGATTCATGGCGTCTCTAAAGGAAACTTTCAGCACAAAAAAGATATTTAAGGCAAGTTCACAGGTGAAATCTTTGTCCTTGGCAATGACCGAGATTGGATGATGACGAGTGCATATATTAAAGAGAAATATTTATTTTTTCTATAACTTTTCCAGAAAATAGTAGGATTTACCAAACTTTCCCCATCTCATCCCTATCTCGCACCGTACAATCTTTCTCCAACATCCCATACCTAACTCAGATCCCAGAAGAAAATAGCCTTTTCCGCACACCACCGCCTATCGCATTCCCTACAAAAAAAAAAAAAAAAAAAAAAAAAAAAAAAAAAAAAAAAAAAAAAAAATATTATTCATAAAAAATAATAGAAAAAAATCAACTTTTTTTTTTCTTTGGCCTCCCGCGCCAAGTTTCCGCATATGTAAATCATCTTTTCGAAATTCATTTTGAACCTAATAGGAAAATTATTATTCAGAAAAAAAATCAACTTATTTTTTTTCTCCGGCCTCCTTCGCCAAGTTTCCGCATATGTCATCTTCACTGAATTCTGAACCTAATAAGACAATTTTTATGTTCCGAGACATCACCGTATGATTATAAATTGGCTAGAATTAACAGCTTGTTTTATTTGTCACTATCGCTGAAGGATTTAGGGTGTAAGCTATTCTATAAAGTTTGACTTTGCTAGTACAGTGTAGTATCATATTTAAGTATTCGCAGTAGAGTTTACTAACTACCTTGACATTGAGATCATTCACTCCCACATACACACACACACACACACACACACACACACACACATATATATATATATATATATATATATATATATATATATATATATATATATATATATATATATATGTATAGATATATATATATATATGTGTGTGTGTGTGTGTGTGTGTGTGTGTGTGTGTGTGTGTGTGTGTGTTACGGCCATTTTGCAAAATTGGTCATTTTACAAAATTGCCAGCCATTATGCAAAGGACCAAATTCGTGGTCATTTTTGCAAAATGACCTAAATTTTTTCAGCATTTTGCAAAACGACCAAGATTTTGGTCATTTACAAATTATCGTTGGTCAGTTTGTTAAATGTCCATACAGCAAGCAGCCAGATGGAAAATAAAGCGAAGGAATGATAAAACGTAGTGAACATGACTAAATGATTTTCAGAAAATACAACTTTCAAATACATCAAACATATAAAGTTTTAGCAAGTAACTAGTTGAATCACACAAAGTACTACGTTGGTCGTCTTCTCTTGCTTCAGCAGTACCTTACTGACAACAGTGTCACCAGTCAGCTCCCATTACTATTGTGGAGAGAGAGATGGGGGGTGGGGGGGGGGGGATAATAAGTGAATGATCGACAATTATACAGTACAATTACCCGTAGTGGAAACGAGTAAATGAACCACCCTAAATGAACCAATATTTATAAGAGATGATTTGCAGAAGGGAATGACAAGCATTTTTTCCATCTGGCTGCATGTTGATGGAGATTTTGTAAACGGAACCAACAATAGTACTGTTTATTTTGCAAACTGACCAAATCTTGGTCGTTTTGTAAATGTTGAGACATTTAGGTCATTTTGCAAAATGACCACGAATTTGGTCCTTTTGCATAATGGCCGCATTTTGTAAAATGACCAATTTTGCAAAATGGCCATAACACATATATGTATATATATATATATATATATATATATATATATATATATATATATATATATAGATATATATATATATATATATGTATGTATGTATATGTATGTATGTGTGTGTACGTATACACAAACATTTACGTTATATATTACTATATATGTAAAACTAGGTTCATCAGAAGGAGACTATCGAGTACTTTCCGATAATTACTACACATTT
>NC_087210.1:9269871-9274871 GCF_015104395.2 Macrobrachium nipponense | reverse complement strand
GGTCAACAATTTTTCTTGTCTTTGCCCCATAGTGACGTGTTTTCTTATTTGCAAGCTGTTTGTGATAGACATATGCATTCATCTTTGTTTAAAACATAGAGTGTATCTTTCTATGCATGTGAACTTTGCTTAGATAAGCATATCTGGCTTAGGAGACAAGAGCGGCCACAATTTTACGGCTCAGCACATTTCTGCAGAGAAGCGCGTGTATTGCGAGGGTATTGGCGGCATCCCTCGGGGTGATAGTCGCATGCGGAGGGTACCACTGGCCTCCCTCGAGAGATAGTGCGGATGGGCCACTAGTGTATACCTTGGGAAGGGGTCCTCAGACACTGTTTTCAGGGAGATGGGGTACCACTGGTGTATACTCGGGCTGTTCTGTCGCTTTACTGAGGGTTGTTCTCACGGGGGGGGAGGGGGAAAAAATTTTTTTTTTCTCAGTTGTGTGTGGAACTCCCCCTTTTCTTTTTTTTTCTTTGTGTTGGGAGATGGTCTGGCTTGACAATTGGATGCTAAGATATCCAGCTGATTGATTAAGTTGATGAAGTGAAAGCCCGTAGAGTCTTTTATTTTTTTTAGCAAAGAAAGAGTTTTTTTTTTTATCTCTCTCGGAGGAAAGAGAAAAGGAAATAAAAAGAGATTTTTCTTTTCCGTGAATGAGGGAAAAAGTAGTTAAACATGCACGGGATGTGTTATATGTTTCTTTTTTGTGCTTGAAAGACACAAATATAAGGGGGATACACAGATTATTTTTTTTATTGTGTTGGAGAAATTACTTTGAAATGCCGATGATTGGTGTTGTATCTGTGTTGTGTGGAAATGGTGTTGCATGCTGGAGAAATTGTATGTCATAGGATTCAGCAATACTGTTGTATGCTATTTGAATTTCACCCTTACTTGAGATTTTTGCTATGGAGAGTTATTATTATTATTATTATTAATAATTATTATACTTGAGATGTGTTACGGGAGGTTTGCTTAAGTATAATTATCACTACGGGAGACTTGTTTTACGAGAGTTTTGAGATATTTCATGGGAGATTAGTTGATAATTATTACAGATAATTATTCAAGGAGAATTATTACAAGGAATTAATGGGAGAAGTCTTGTGTTAATTATTTGTTGAGTTTTGTAACTTTGGAGAATATTTCAGTGATTCACGGTGATGAGTTTTGCTGAATCTTGATGAATCTGGCTGAATCTTGGTGAATTGTGTGGAATCTTGCTGAACTTTTGCTGAATTTTTGGAGAATGGACAAGCATTAACATTGGTGATATTTTTTGTACTGATACTGATGATTTTGATGATAGCAGTTTTTTTTTTTTTCTTCTTTTTTTGGTGATCTTGCTGATGATGATATTTCTGATACTGATTTTTTTTTTATACTAATACGCGGGTGCCGTAATGCTGTCAAGGGAGGTGAAATCTTTTTTTGATTTTGGGAGGAACTAACAACACATTATTTTAGTTTTTTTTTCCTTTTTTTTTGAGTTCAGCAGATAATTGCTTGACATCTAGTGAGTTACGGGAGATAGTTAATGGTGCCGTTGATTTTTCTTTTCTCCTTTTTTGGAAGTTAGCCATAGCTGACACAAGTTTTTTTTACCATGGGTGAATTTGAGTTTATTTTTTCTCTCCAGTTAGTGTGAATATTATCTCAGTTCGTGACTTAGAGTCATTGTTCGGGAACGTGTTGTGTTTTAGCTATTTGATGCTATAGAGAAATATATGGGAGAATTTTTTGCACGTTTGGAATGCATACGTAATGGCACTACATTTTTTCTCTGGATATTTGTGTTCCAGAAATTGTGAGTTTTCTTGCACAATACATTAGTTGTATTTGTGACAACTTTGTGAGAGATAGGAAACTTGGTTAAGTTTTCTAGTGGCCTATGTCGTAGTGCATATGGAGAAGTCTTTGCTTAGACACTGTGAACTTGGAGTTCTGTTATAATGAGTTGTGGCACATTAGTGATTTTTTCTAGAATTTTCTAGACAGTTTTATTTGCCGAGTTTTTGCCTTATTTTTAGCAGTTATGCTAAATGGAGAGAGTTTTTATAGTTTTTGACTATAACATTGAGTTATTCTCTGGAGAATTGGAGTTATAATTGAGATATATTTTGGAGATAATTGGAGGTTATAATATTAATTTTGGAGATTTTGGAGTATTTTTGAGATATAATATATGGGAGATATATTTTTTTGGCCATTTTTGATATTTGCCAATGTGGTATGAGCTATGTTTAGTTCAATTATTTTGCAGCCATCTTTGTTGCAAATGGAGACACATTTTTGTGGAGATTATGGGGCAATATTTGGGAGTATGTGAGTTAGTTGCCTTGAGTGCACATTTTTTTGGAGGTAGGATTTCATTTTGTGATATTCCTTTTTGGAGATATATTTTTTGGAGCCTTGTTTTGTTCCACATGGAGTTATTGGGGAAATAGAGGTAAATATTTTGTATTTGCCGAAATAGAGGTGATTATTCTCTATTCTTGGAGTGGTGTTTTTTTTTATTAACATGTGGCTATTGGAGAAATAAGAGAATAATATAATGGGGTTGGTTATAACCGGAGTGGTGTTATAATTAATATGGTGTCTCATAATGGAGTTGGAATTAATCTTGGGCGGGTGACTCTTTTTTTTGTGGTTATGGAGTTTTTTCGAGACAAGAGAAGATTTCTGTGGTTCTCTTTTTTGGTTTCGTGACTATTTAGAGGCGAATGGCATTACTGCATTAAGAGTCATATGGAGATGTGTGTGTATTTTTTATGTTCACAAGTGTGTTATTCTTGGAGAAATATAATTTGGGAAAAGTCATGTTGAGAGAATGAGTCTTTGAGACAGTCTTTGAACACATTAGTCATATCCTGGAGTTAATTCTGTGAAATGTGTCTGTAAGACCTTTTTCTAGAGAATCATGAGTTTCCAAACTTATGTGTCTGACTAGACAATTTTTGTGCTGTTGTTTGAGCATGCGTCCGCAGGCGATTTTTCTGCTGACAAGCGATGTGATGAGCCGTGTGCTGATTCTTTTCCTCTGATGGTGATGGATCAGAATTTTTGCAATATCTGGAAATGTTGACAATAGCATTTCACGAAAGCGCATGTGTAAGAGTTTGCTTTCTGGCAAATTCCATAACTTTACATGGAGCATTTCTTGGGAAAAACGCGAGTTATGCATATTATACATGTATTATGTATTTTGTGATTGGGGAAATCTTCTTGTGATTATCCTTTTTTTTTTTTTATTATTTTTCTTCCTTTTCCTTGAGAGATATAATTTGGGGATTGAACTTAAGTAGCATTTCTTTTTTGGACGGGAGATTTGATTTTACTGGGAGATGTAATTTTTTGGGGGTTGCTGTTTAAGTAATGGGAGTTTGACATTAAGTCTTATTGTGATTAATTATTGAGCAGTAAAGGGGTTTTTGCTGTTAAAAGTTGGAGATTTTTGCTGATTTTATGGGTTGTTCAAATATCAGAGTTTGAGAGAACATTTTTGGGTCTGGGTGTTACGAGATTCTTTTTTTCCTTGGGTTCATTACAAGTTTTTCCTTTTTTTTTTTCTTGTGAGCACATTCGAGTTCGAAATGTGAGTGCAGAATTCCGTGGAGTTGCTGTGATTTCTGAGTTGTGTGTGTGCTGATGTGTGAGTTTGGAGAATTGAGTTGGAGAACTTGATGTTTTTTTTTCTCTGAGAGTTGTGATAATGACTTATGATTTAGTAATCATATTGAAGGGAGTTAATTGGGAGACGTTCAGTTAGTATTTCTGACCTTTTTGAGATCATTGTTTGATAGAAGTAGTATGTTTGGGTTAATTTTCTTAGATTGACCAGTGACTTGACTGACATACTAACACACATCCAAAAAGTCGTTCCCCGACGCCAGCAAGATGTCCACCAGCCGTGAAGAGAGGTTGCTGCCGTGTTGTCCAGGGTGATTACAAGTATTTCCATGATGGTGATCGAGAGAATTCTACAGCGTGTCTTTTGGGGATCTACAGAAGCCGTGAGAAGTCTTCTACGATGAGGGAGGCATTCCGTCTTCCTACAGTTGCTACAGCTTGCTATAGCCTGTTGCTGTCTGTTCAGCTACTTGCAGACAAACGGAGAGGGATATTCAAGAATCCTAATGCAGAAAATATGAGAGAAAATGCGTCTTGTGTTATTGGGAGATAAAGCGTGATAAGACTTTATTTTATAATGCCAGAGACGTGCAGTTTTACTTATATTTTGTTTTAAGCCGGCCAGTGTTTTGTGTTATAAGCAATTTTGCTAGGCGGGAGCTAGCATTTGTGCGAGGTCGAGCTATCTGTAAGGCCTAGGGTTTTTGATTAATAATATATTATCCATGCGTTCTCTGTGACCTATGGAATGTGGAGAACAGTGTAGAGGTGACGACCTGAGAGTAGCTGATGAATGGAGTTTCTGGGGGTGGCGTGAGATAAAAGTGCTTAGTTCAGGAAGTCAATGTACGACAGTTTATGAACTCTTCTCAAATGTGCCTTTGGGGGGAAACTGGATGCAGCTAGAACCGCGAGGCGCTATCGAACTGTGTGTTCGTATGTGCGTGTGCGTGCGCCTCTTTCTGTTAAATAGGTTCATACCCAAGCCTATGGGAGGGATTTTGACAGAGGGCTTCAAGTCACAGGCAGATGCCGTGGCATTCGCTGGGGGGGTTTTTGTGACATAGTGTTTAGTGTCCGGCTGTCCTGGGTAAGTGTTTAAAGTGCTTTAGCCAAAGGGCATGGCTTGTTTGATATCTGTAAAGATGTTCCATTTTATTAACTTTTTTCTTGAACTTGTGTGTACTTACCGGATCTGTTCTGTATCTTTTGAAAACAGACGGATCAGGAATGCCGGGGGACAAAGGAGGTTCCCAGAGGGGTGTGGACTTTTGGTGACTAGACATTGTACTGTTTTTGGGTTAGTCTGTAAGACTGGATTACTTGGTTAATTGATTATTTATCTTGTTAATAAACAATTATGTATG
>NC_087210.1:9262552-9269371 GCF_015104395.2 Macrobrachium nipponense | reverse complement strand
CACATATATATATATATAGATATATATATATATATATATATATATATATATATATATATATTGTAATGGTAAAATCTGTGTGTCATAAGAATGTCATTTTAGACATATTATCAGGTCTTTCGTTTCCAAACACTCATTTGTGTGCTAAAACCCAATTAACTGCCTCCCCTCAGCGCTTCAGTAAATTAACCCAACAAAACATCCCTACAATCGATGGGGTTTTTGAATTAAAACTTGTTGCTTTAAGGATGAAATAAATAAAAAGTCTAGTTGGCAGGGATTCAGAAAATGAGGGAAATAACCGAATGGATTTTTTCATGGGTGCTTAGTGAGACACTATACATATATATTCATTATATATACATATATGGTATCTAAATATTATACATGCATATATTCGCAAATTATATATATATATATATATATATATATATATATATATATATATATATATATATATATATATATGCCAAATGGTTTTGGTATTGGTACTGGGACTCTTGTCGACATTGCTATAGATGTTGGAGAGGGTACTTGATTGTTGCTATGGTCTTTGGTGCAGGGATAGGCGCTGGTTTGTGCATAAAATGTTTCTTTTCATCTTTGTTATATACTGAGAATTAAAGATGAGGTACCGAAAACTTAGAGCACTTTGCCATTGTGTTTTTCCTTCTGGTGTTCATCTTATTGCAGCGGCAAAACTGAAGATTTAGGGGTGTAGGTATTTGTGAAGGTGTTGCCTCAGAAGTTGGGATTATCTGTTGATTTGTTTCTCAAGACTTATATTTACATCCCTTGTTAAATTATAAAAATTCTTCCTTGTTTTGTTCTTTGAAAAGATTGTTAATAGAAATTTTTCAGGAAATACCATATATTCCTCAATTCTAACTACACCATATATAAAAAAAAAAAAATTTAAGAAAATGCACAATCACGCGTATAAGACAAAATAGTAAAATGTCTTGTATTTTTTCAACATTTAACCTGGATTGAATATAATAATGATTGCATTGGGTTTCATTTTTTTTACTTCTCTGCGTAATTATTTTCACATAATTACAGTAATTATAAAAAATAAGTCAGCGCTGAACTTCTTGATTTTTATTTAATGATATTTTTCGGTCGTAATCAAGCGACGAACAACCCAGAACATCCTCATACGGAAGGACAATAAATCATATGTCTTCCTAAGTAGTGTTGAAAAAAGCTGACTATTCTGAAAATATGAAAAGAAACTTATAGGAACCTCTAGGATTCTTCCAAGTTTCCCAAGAACCCGCAGTGATGACCTTGGGAAGATGTTACTGCTTTTGAGCAGAGCCAGCAGTCAGCAAGACGTAGGAGAATTCCCCAACGCAAAAGGAGACCATCTTATCTGATCATCATCACCATCACTACGGCCATACGAACATCGTACGTTATTTTGTTCCTCTTCTTAATGGATTTGGTAGTAATCGAGATATACGACAATGACTTATACACAGCTTCTTCACCACAAGTTAGTAAACAGAAAGCAATTACTTCGCGCATTATTATTGATACTCAGCAGTTCTAAAAATCATACTTTGTGGCATTTCAAACACCTGTCTTGAAGTCATTAGCTAGATTTAAGTACATACACTAAAGTTTGAGAACCCCAGTATAAGGCGATCTCTAGACCACATCTTGGTTAGGATTCCTTTCCGGGTCATTTTGGTAGGAGGGGCCATACCTAGCCTACTTGGAACCTCAATATGCTCTAACTTGGGCTAACTTTAAAACTGCACGGAAACTTGGTAATGTCAACTTCATTGGGGTAAGGGCTTCTCTGTAACGATGAAGTGTCTGTATCTTCCTGTATCTTTAATTTTGATTAGCTAAAACCAAAGCCAACTAAAACTCAGGCAAATTTGGCTTTCCACTATTTTCCTTTTGAATTTCATCATAACTTTTTTTTCTAAGAAATCTTTTTGGTCGTCATATTATCCTTTGACCCATTAAAAGATAATTCTTTATCAAAGTGACCTTATCAATTAGACTTAATTATCTTACTCTCATTTTTTTTTTTTTTAAAGGTCGACCCAGCAATTTGTCATGTTTCCTGGTCGTCGATAATATTTTGTCTCTGGGTATTTATGCCATTTAGTAGCTCAACACGCATAATAGAATGAATTGGAGATTTTAATTTCATTTCTTTATTGGTTCAATTTTCGCATTTCTTCTGTCAAATATTCAGTAAATTTACGAAGAAGCTCCTTCCATTTCGATTACATAAGAAAGGATATATAGATTCTTCCCCGTCTTTATTAGGAAATATGTTTCTATAGTTAAAGTTCATGGGATTGTTACTATAAACCTGCATATGTCGGGGTCGATATTGCCCCCGCCCCCAGTCTCTCTCTCTCTCTCTCTCTCTCTCTCTCTCTCTCTCTCTCTCTCTCGCAGATAGCTTAGATCAATATATATTTTCATTAATAAATGATAATTGATAAACTTCTTTTTTTTTTTTTTAGTGCTCCCTTTTCTGAGCTAATGAGTTTTGTGTGTAGGGGTTGTCAATCAGTTAATTATTAGGGGTGGGGCATTTTATATTAACTTCATATGTTCTTTGTACGCAAAACTTTGCCTCACAAAAACTAGACGGCTGTTTGTCAGGTCAGGGGCGAGGAGTTTAAATTTTCCGGTCAGATGCATTCTTGTTGCCAACTTCAAAAGTGCTCGTAAAGGTGGCTATTCGAAAGCATATAATTCTCTTCTCTATATATCCGGAGATAAAGGAAAAAGTAAAGTTTATGGCGTAGAAATAAAATAAGAAAAACATTACGGCCAGGACACAAACATTAGGGCAAGGACAAAAAAAAAAAAAAAAACATTATGCAAGGAAAAAAAAATTAGGGCAAGAAAAAAAAACATTATGGCAAGGACAATAGAAATTAGGGCAAGGAAAAAAAAAACATTATGGCAAGGACCCAAAAAATTTAGGGTAAGGAAAAACAATTAGGACAAGGAAAAAAAATAAGGGCAAGGAAAAAAAACATTATGGCAAGGACAAAAAAAAATTAGGGCAAGGAAAAAAAATTAGGGCAAGGAAAAAAAAACATTATGGCAAGGACAAAAAAAATTAGGGCAAGGAAAAGAAAATTAGGGGAAGGGGGATAAAAAGTTGCAGACGCCCTCAAAGACGCCTCTAAGTCGTTTTCATATTAGCACACCCTACGATTCAATTTAACCGCCATTCGCGCCCCCCTTCCGGCGCAGATAAAAGTTTCTGAATGTCATGAAGAACGATGTTCTGAACCGAATCAACGATGATGCGCAAGGTAACTGCTACAACTCACTCTAATTCCTTTACTACGAAATTCAACCATTCAAATCTGGAATTTCTTTCCAAAAATATTTTTCCCAAAATGACGTACCATTTTCAATATTCCACATTCCTCAAAAAGAGCGACGAGAAGGCTTAGCCAAAATGAATTTAGAATGAATTTTGACACACACTCACCGCATTACGACTCAAGAACGTACAAGAATGTAATGAAGGCAGTCTCTCTCTCTCTCTCTCTCTCTCTCTCTCTCTCTCTCTCTCCACTTCCCACGCCTCACTCCCAGCCGTTATTCGCTCCTGGCTTTAGTAAAATTCACTTTGAAGGAATTTTTCTGTCTCGAGAGATATTTTCTTTTCAAAAAAATCTTGAAAGTATTTCTCCTTCGTTCCCGAAACTCGATAGCGCAAGATATTCGCGACTGCCCGAGAGTGTGTGCTTGCTGTGTTGCAGTAGGAGCTTGGCACTGCTGGTAATGGTCTTTTACCCAGCTCGAAATAACTTTAATAAACTTTATTTCATTTCTTTTTTTGCCTTCCCATTTATTTAGTTGAAGTCAGAGTAACCATCCTAATTGCTATTGGCAATATTTTGTCCTTAGTAATCGTAATTGAATCGATTCGTTTATAGTTTAGGTTAATGAATATCTTTATTTCTTTATTTCTTGTGCAGCCAATTCCATTACTTCTTCAACAGTGACATAAAAGCTCTCTCGTCCTCATCTGATATTCACGTTTATTCATGCATTAAATATAATTAATTTTCCAGTACGTATTATACTGAAAGTTGCTTTTACTGATTACGTTTCCTTTTTATATATGTAAAAGGAATAAGCGCCAGTTGTAAATAACAAAATTTCCATTTAAGATAGGGCATACCTCTATTATCAAAAATACCATGTAAATGTAAATTAGGGGTTTCCGTTGCTTTATACTTCATGCCCGACGGTTGTCATATAGGCAAAGTATATCTGGAAACAGATGTACAAAGCAGTTGTCTCATACTGCTTGATACCCAAATATTTTAACGTTACGATTGTTTAAAGAAATTTTCATTGTGAAAGGCACGAGCAAGTGACCAATCTTCTTTCATACAAACAATTCTTATGAAAAATAATATATGACGTTAATAATGATATATCTTTCTCTGGGATAGGCGTAACCAGAAAGTGATAAAATTACCATACCACTATATTGGTAAAACGGAGACAACACAATGTACAGTTTATGTACATTATAAGGATGCTGCTCAGGATTTAACTATTAGCCTTATGACTGTGTTGGTATGGACTTACCCATGAAGCTACGATGCAGATGTCACTTTACAGAAAAAGGTAAATAGCTGACATTACTCTGGATGTTTGGATTGTCAGTTTTTCGTTGGGGCACAGATAGATACTATTACTTCTTTGCCCCTTTGGCGCTGATGACAAAAATTCGCTAACCAACATTCGACAGCTAAAGCACGCAATATACATAGGTCGTTTGCATTATCAACAAAGCAACGTCCTACTTTCCAATGAAAATAAAACTTCCTCCCGCACCAATTGCTGTCGGTCCCTTTCTATTTGGCGATATCCCAGAAAACTTAAGACCCCATTAGCTTCACGAGTTAGGTGCTACTGTCTCTTCTGGTTATTGGTTCGGCTGTGATTGTCTTCTATTCATTATCGAGGAGCACAAGACATAGTGTCGCGTTCTGCAATAGTGAATGTTCGAAGACTGTGATACGAAATAAGTGTGAGTGCTCATGAAAATCCATTTTCTTCTTTATCCAGACAAAAGCCATGAAGCAACTCAGCTCAACGTGTTCGACAACGACCACCGTGTAATAAGCATTTGCTAAATATAGTTTACTGACAGAAACCTTTGCAACTTCTGGGACAAGGAGATCATTGTAATTGTCCTTCCTCTTATTAGCCTCCTTATATTTCAAGTCAATAAGAATTGTAACAATAAAACTAAGGACAAAAATCGTTATAGAGTTTTTGGCAATTTAACACAATTTGGGATTAATTTCGAAATTTAATGTCATTAAAGCGATAAACGTAATGATTTTGATACACATATACATGTGTATACATACACATACATACATACATGTATACAACCGCACTCACACACGTACATGTATATATATATATATATATATATATATATATATATATATATATATATATATATATGTGTGTGTGTGTGTGTGTGTGTGTGTGTGTGTGTGTATACAGGATGTTTCGAAATTAGAGGGGCCCCCACTACGGCATAAACTGAAATTGATTTGGACAAAAATAACAGTAATTCAATATAGGTATTTATTTAAGTTTCTCTCTGAGTATTTAATATTTTGTGTGGCTTCCACATCTGCCTGTAACACAGCCTGCATTCTTGAGGGGTATGATTTCAGGAAATCACAAAAAAGCTGAGACTCAAACTCCCTTTCCTTGAGCACTTCGGTCACCTCACTTTGCAGGTCGTCGAGGCTTGGTATTCCATCATAGTTCACTGTGCGAGCTTCAACACGATCCTTTAAGATACTAACAATGTTTTCACACACATTAAGGTCAGGGGAGCTACCTGGAAATTCACTTGACGCAAAGAAATTGATACCACTGTTTCGAATCAGCTCCTGTGTCTGAAGAGCCTTGAAACATGGTACCTTATTTTGCAAAAAAATGACTTCTTCAATAGATAACACACTTTTAGGATCTTGAGGAAAGGAAATAATCCACCAGTAAGCATAGTTTCTCTGAAGTATTCGCCATTCCATGAATGTCCTTTTTCTTTGATGATCCACATTAACTGTTTTGCCGTGAAACAGAGAAAAATTCCCAAACATTCAGGAAATTTCACAACTTGGCAATAGTGCATGTCATCGCTGATATCATCCAACTTTGCAGCCCAAATGATGTCATTTTTATGATTTGGCTCCCTGACTGTATAAATGAAGAATTCATTTATGCAGATGCGGCAACATGGAGAAAGTCAGCTTCATACTAATCTTTAAGAAATGAACTACAAAACCATGCACAGTCTTCTCACTGTTGCTGAGTGATGTTGGGCTTGCTGATAGCATGAAATGGCTTCATACCAGAATTTTTCTAGTTCAAGCGCCAATTTACGTAGGCTTTCTTGGTCTACCCAATATCTCAGCTATGATGTCTTTTGACTCCTGAGAAATGATTTCATGTCTTCCAAGATTCTCACTCTTTTTGTGATGACAGTAATATGGATTTTCGTTCCAGTTTTTTTTAACAAAGGATTCATCTCTTTTAATGTATTTAGCTATCCAGGAACGTGAAATGAAGGATGCGCCAGCATCCCTGGCCTCTCAGAAGGTTTAGCCCGGATTCGGTCAATCCATTTGATTTCCTCCGAGTTGTATCCATGGCTGTATCTAACTCCATCACTCAGTCTGAAAATACTAGATATGTAAAATGAAAAATAGCTTAATAGAAACTTAAGATAATGTACTTGGAGATAGGCTACAGCAGAAAACTTCATAACTTTCCCATTTGTTC
>NC_087210.1:9255052-9260052 GCF_015104395.2 Macrobrachium nipponense | reverse complement strand
TTGCTCTAAAAGTTTATTATTTTTATATAAAATTATTTTATATTAAACTTTACTATGGAAAAGTAGTTTCAGAGAAAGGTGACGCCATATCATTGTCGCATCTTAATAAAACTTTTTCCAATAAGAATTAACCATAATTAAAATGCTTTAATTATGCAATTTAATCATGCAGTCATAGGAGAGACTTACTTCCTTATAAACATTGAAATAAAAATAGATACTGTTTCACTAATATATTTTGCATTTTTATTAGTCCTATTCCACAACAAAAGGTGATGATGGGCTAATGTATAACTGGATGAAATTTGCATGGAAGAATGAGACAGTTGCGTTTATACGTCAGAATTATTCATTTAATTCTTTTTAACAATAACAGGTAATATATACATAGCTATTAAAGCTTAGTATGCATCAGAGGTTACAACTCGTCAAAAAGCTATTTTTAATCACCTTTTTTTTATATATTCTCTTATGCCAGACATTTGAAGACTACGTACACATCACTTCGACTAAGCTCTGCATATTGTCTGCATCTCATAACTTAAAAATATGTTGGTGAGTTATCTGCTTTTGTTATGTATAAGTTGAATCTCTCTCTCTCCTCTCTCTCTCTCTCTCTCTCTCTCTCTCTCTCTCTCTCTTTTCCCAAACTGCTGCAAGGTTCAAGGGGAGATAAAATTTTATGCTGAGTAAACGACCTTAATTTGAATATTCCGAAATCATCAACACTTTTATAAACGTTGGAAAGATTTCCGTTGATTTAGCTTGCGATCCTAAGCGGGTTCAAGGCGAGATCAAAGGTTCGTTTTTCACTCTTAGCTTCACACCGATGCGGTAGTTTAAAACAGTTTAAAAAAAAGTTTTTTACAGAACAACCTTGTCTGCAGTAATTTTATAATCCTAAAGGGAAATTGTACAGTTTGTTAGAGATTTTTAGTCTGTTGATGGTGGTGGTCTTTGTGTTCGAATTCGTTGCCAAACGTAAACATGTGAGTTTCTACAGAGAGAGAGAGAGAGAGAGAGAGAGAGAGAGAGAGAGAGAGAGAGAGAGAGAGAGAGAGAGCATGGAAAAACATAAAAGTTCCCATGACATACAAAATGGATTTTAATTTAGTCAACTCTGCCGAGTGCCAGACTAAAAACTCGATTGTTTAACAACGTATATTCGTTTTCAGCATTGTTTTGAAGAAATTATATGTATGTCTGTGTTCACCAAACATTACTCATTTTAATTAAAACGACAGGACGCTTGCAAAACCATCGCGCAAACGTTCATATCTGGTATATATAAAATCCAGCGACCCTGTTTAACAGTCTGACAGTCTTCACATTATTTTATTACCTATTTAATGTTTGATTTTTCTCCATAATCCCCGTCACTATTTGGTTTGTCAAGACCGATCAACTTCTTGGAAAATATTTCACATGTCCAGATCCTTCTCTCAACTTTTGTGAGTATTCTATCATGTATTTCGATTTCATCTGCCCTGATGTATATTCTTTAAGGCAGTATTCTTTATGGTAATTTATCATATCTATTTTATGCTTAAAACTTAAGTTTCATATTATTTTTTTAATGTTACCATGTCAGTGAATATAATTAATTAAGCCTGTTTCCGTCATCAAAAGCTTCGTTTCTCATCCTTTCGTTTTGATGGTAACCTTCGAAACTCATTTGCTCTTTTTCCTTTCTTATGCCCTTTCTCATGATGGCATTACCTGGGCCAATTACCGACAATTTTTTATGGGAAATTAATTCCTATGGCTGCATTTCTTTGCGTGTCTCCGCACTCAGTTGCGCTTCTGCCTTTTCAGTTTGATTGTTCCACCAAAGATGCCAATTAAGCTTCTCCGATCAACGCTGACACCTGCAATTCCTTTCATGGCGACAGTGATCTCCCTGTTCGTATTGTTTCGTCTCCTTTTATGAATTTATCCGACTATCGAAACACGAGCAATCTCTCTTCTTTCATATCTCTCTTCATATTTTACCTACATCCCCATTCAACTGGTATATACGAGTATATCCTGGACCTTGTTATTCCTTTCGTTGTCTTGCTACATTGCTGCTCTGGGAGATACCACTTTTTTTCACATTTTCATAAAACTCGACGGTATATCTGACTTCTGATGATATGCAGCTTTGCTCGTCTGAGAAAGGAACAAATACAAAGAAAGAAAGCTGTTAAGTCCGGAGCGAAATCTCCGAAAGGCACAAAACATTTTTCGTAATTCTAGTTTTGGATGATCAAAGCCTGAATGGCTTCTCAAGAGATTCAAAACCAAGAATACTCTGTAACTGTTATTTTTCGTGTAGTACAAATACATGCTGCACTGCACATTCGACTTTCCGAATGGCAATATGTATGACAATGAAATTCCAAAAATTTGCATCTCTTCGGCAATTCCAGATATTCCAATATTGGATTTCGGAACAAGAAGTATACCCGCGTTACGATGGCATTTACTTTATTGGAAGAATTCCGACCATTGTATATTACTTGGACGAGCACAGATAGTTCTCGGACGAGTTGACGGCGCGAGACTCCTACGAAGTAGAAGAGGAATCAACTTATCAGAACTCGTTCGTTCTCGGTGCAAAGGAGGTAAATGATACTGCGAATGTTGCCATTTCAGGAAAACCCCAATGCGTTATCAGAGGGATTTTTGGGTGCTCATTGACAATGACTTCATGAATTAGTGATTGATGTGACAATTTATGTCAATTGCGTTATTAGAATGATTATTTAGTATTAATTTACAATGACTCCATGCAGTAGAGATTGAAGAAATATGACAATTGATTTCAAATGAGTTATTAGAATGATTATTTAGTGTTGATTCACAATGATTTCAAGCTGCAGTGATTAATGAAATATGACAGTTGATATCAACTGCGTCATTAGAATGATTACTTTAATTTACATTGACTTCATGCAGTAGTGATTGATGAAATATGACAATTGATGTCAATTGTGTTATCAGAACTATTATTTAGTGTTAACTTACAATGACTTCAGGCAGTAGTGTTTAATGAAATATGATAAGTGATGTCAATTGTATGTAAATGTCTTTGAGTGCAACTGAATAGTGGAGACAACTACTCTTATGTTCATAAAGAAAGAAATTGACAAACAAACATAGGTATGTCTTGAAAATGGTTGAATTTCATTTAGCCAGTTTCGAAATGAGGAAAATTATTCTTTAAAAAGCTGAATTGTGTAGCAATTATGTATGACACGGGCATGATTTTAGCAGGTAACAGCAACGCCAGTGAAGACACTTATTGTACATCTAGGAAAGAGGGGAAAACATTACAGAATACCCAAGAAAAGGACTCTTTACAGATGTAAAAATCAGTGCGTTAAGAAAAAGTATGAAGCAAAGTGGTCCTGTGTAAGAGAATATGGTGGATCCTAAATAATTTACCCGCGATGAAATTGAAAAACTGAAGATAAAAAGTTTTGTAAAAAGATCCAAGTGGATTTACCACACACCAGCAAAGCTAGAGTTAGGGTAATTTCTTCGTACTAGTAGAAGTAAGATTTTGTGCAATATGTTGTACGTAAAGTTTGATCTTAGTATTTCATATCATCTGTTACAATATGAAGATATATAAACTGTACACGTGGTTCCCAATTGCATCTATTACACAATCAATATATTCAGGACCACGCTCACATAAAGCTCTTTAAAACATGCATGTATATTTTGCTCTAGTTTTGCGAAATATCAAAGATCTCCAATATGAACGAGTAGTTGTTGAATAAGGGCCATTAATTACTATCAGTTATCCAGAGATCAGTAGGTTTTCGGTTTCCTCACAGATATGCTGCAAAGGAGAACGTTTAGATTAAGTAACACTTTAGTTATATAGGAGAAGTCTTTATGAAGGACGGTAGTTCATAATTTTAAGTTCGGTAAAGGATCATTTTAGTGCGCCTGCGCGTGAGTGTGTACTCATGTTCATGTCTCTCGTTGTAACTAAACATCAGTCAATCTTTAAATAAGGCCTGGAGCCTTAGAAGTGGAGTAATCTGGCAATATTCCAATACAAAGTTTTGATATAAATCGCAGGCCATGTAGTCGTATAAGATTGCCACATACAAATAGTGTTGGGTTTGAGTTTTCTTGTTTCAGGCTTAAGCATTTGAAGAAAGAGCGCAGTTCGTCAGAAGTAATCTACTACGCAGGGCATCGGAAGACAAATTTAGGTCCCCTATCCACTAAAATTTCTTCGCAGAGTTGGTCAGGGAAGCTATGTGAAGAACTAATAACAACAGCATCTACAGGCTCTGTAGAGGCTAAACAGAAAGGAAGTAACGGTAAATCTGATTAAGGAATTTGCATCTTTAATGATGCCGTCGATTAAAACGATAGGCACCACAAAGGGATGAGCTGGGAGCTCAACAAATGCACCTCTTTACAAGTCAAATTTCAAATACAGTTACGTTCCTCACAGCAATTCATTACAACGCGTTACCATAGATCTGAAAGCTGTAACAGTCTGCATTTCACTCACCGTTCAGTGACTTCATCTTGTTCATTCTCAGAGTCGGCTCTAAATGTGCTAATGCATTTTATTTTATTTTTCAAAAATCTTGTTCTGACTCAATTGCCATGAATCTTGCACGAACAAAGAAACTGTTTCAAAGATTACAGTAAAGGCAAAAAAAAAAAAAAAAGTTTCATAGTGCCGTCAGTGCACCTCGTGCGGGGCACTGTATGCATTACTAAATGTTCTTTGCAGCGTTCCTTCGGCCCCTGGCTGCAATCCGTTTCATTCTCTTTACTGCACCTCCGTTCATATTCTCTTTCTTAATCTGCACCTTCTCCTAAGTCTTGTTTCATAAATCGCGAGATTTTCTTCCTGTTACACCTTTAATTAAAGACTTTTTAGGCTCAATTTTCCTTTCAACGACGAATGACCTCATAGGCCCCATCCCTTGACCTTTGGCCTACATTTTATATTCCATTCCGTTCCATGTTATGCAAGAGTA